>NW_023144629.1:3680321-3993108 GCF_012932325.1 Thrips palmi | reverse complement strand
TCGCTCTGCGAGAGAGAGAGAGAGAGAGAGAGAGAGAGAGAGAGAGAGAGAGAGAGAGAGAGAGAGAGAGAGAGAGAGAGAGAGAGATCTCAGTACGCTGCGCCCTGCACGAGTCTCTCCTTGCCCCAGATGCAGCAATGCATCTTTGCGCGCTGCCGAGGACGGACGCAAACAATGAAATGACGATAGGACGACCGCGGTGGTGGGTTTAGTGCCAAGTGCCCCATCGTCTCACCAAACAAACAAACAAACTCATCCCGCCTCGGCGAAACTAGTCGTCGGTGAAAATAGGGCTCAGCTGAAACGACATCATCTCGCCACCCCAGCCAGAAAAATATTCTCAACATTAGGAAATTTACTGCGAAAAGTCGTTAGTAAATTTCCAAGCTAATGTATTAATTTCAGGAATTTTTTTCTGGGTGCGAATGCTATAGACGAGTCGGCAGGTGAGTGGCGGAGCGGCCATGAGTTGTCGCTTATCAATGTGGGCCTCGACCGCAGAGCCACGGAGCGCTGTGGCCGCCGGGGGGCGCGGTATGAGAAACTCGCCGTCCAAACAGGCGACTCACGCCCTCTTGTTTTTATTCATGCAGCGAAAAGCTCAGAACGAAGTACTACTGTCTGAACTTGTCCCTGCAGCTATGACAAATTCTCAGAGGGACATTGGGGGTGCGTCACTCTGACAAAACGAGACCGGAAACGGCGAGGCTGAAGTCAGCGCTTGTTTTTCCATTTTCACGTTGTTTTCTTTTTCTCTCTGTTTTGTTTTCTTTTTGCGCGGCGCGACTCGCGGCGGCGGCGGTGACTCATTTCGTTTGGCTGCAAAGCAAATACGGACTGGGAAAAATAATAAAGAGCATTGCGGGGCGTTTCGCGCGCCCCGCCGTGCCGCCAGCGTGCCGCCCTAACCGCCGTGCCGTGGAGAACAATCAGCCGCCCGCGGCGGGCCAGCCCCACCCCCTTTCCGACGTTCCTTTTGGTCTCCGGCGTGACTTGCGACAGGGCTGTGCCAGGGCTGTGCACAAACACGGCCAAAGCGGGGCGCGCGGCGGAAACAGCGCCGACACGCCGACGACGGTTGGCATTCGGAATGATCGAAACGTGCCCAGGGACTCACTCACCGCAGACTTGATTCGGGGAGTCGTTTTCGTCGCGCTCCGTCCCTCTCGCACTCACGGGGCGTCCCGTGTGGGTGCGAGAGGGACAGAGCGATGGAGAAAACGAATGAGTCTGCTGGGCGGACGCGCGCGGGAAAATTGAAACAGGAATGCGCGCTTCTCGGAACTGCGATGCGAGTGAGGGATGGGGAGGTGGTGGTGCACGCCCGTCGCGGTTACTTTCGGCGCAGTTTTGCCGCTCCCCTGCCGCACCCCTGACTCTTCCCACGTGGACCCACCCCACCCACCACACAGGACGGCAGACAGCCCCCACCCACCCTTTCCAATCCCCACCTTATGCCTCCTGTCAATAGAGCGGTAGGCGGTGAGAATTCCGTGCTCGGCAGCCGCCGTGTTGCTTTGGCGCGAATTCGTGCGTGTCCCGCAAACCAGGCGTGGCACCGGGCAGACCGGGGGGGGGGGGGGGGGGGGAGAAGCAAGGCGCCCTTCCGCGCGACCTTGCAAGAGGCGCACGCGAACATGATGGCCATGTGTACAGTGTACGCCCCGGGGAAGGAGGTGAAGGGCCGTCGCGCGGCGAGGGAGGGGAGGGAGAGGGAGTCAAAAACGCTACAGAAAAATAAAATATCTCATTCAACGAACGTTAATGAAAGCAGATGATCCGTCGCGTTTCACAACTGCTGTGATAGCCGAGAGGTTAGAGGCGTGGGATCGAGTTACCGCAGGCGGGCGTTCGAATATCAGCGTCACATACGTTTTTTCGACTTACTATCCTAAGGGTGGTGGTTCGAGGCCATGAGAGCGGAGCCGTGTGCAACAGGCCCACATGCCGGAGGTTCGACTCCTAACAAATATTTCCATTTAATTTTACTGCCTCGCCCAGTGCGGTTGAAACCCGTGAACGTGAGCCCGCTCCGTGCATGGGACGTGGTGGTCCAGGGAGTAGAGGCGTCGGTTCCCAATGCTAGGGTCGGCGGTTCGACTCCCCCAACTTCTTGCGAAATTTTGACCGGGTCGGTCGAGTCCTGTTGCGTCAAGAACCCAACTCACGCCGGGTTCACATCATGGGCCGTGGTGGCCGAGAGCGTAAAGTCGTGTGGTCCCGGTGGCGGGGTCCGGGGATCGAATCTCGTCGTTTCGTTACATTTTTCGACCACCTTCCTCCCAGTGCAACTCAAACCCGTCGTCCAACACGCTGCCAGACGTACAAGCGTGATAGCGTAGTGGTCAGAGTCACATTCACCTGGCCACTCCGCTGTGGGTGTCTAAAAAGCAATCCGCTTCGGCGGGTTGGCCTCGGCACTGGAGCGATGGCGTATTTGATCCATCAATCCAGACCACCCGGTGTGTGGTTGCGGGTGGTGCCTCCTTGACTTGTCGGGGAGGCGATGATAAGTCCTTTGAAGCTGGCCTAAAACGCTGTATGTTCGGTACGGGAGCGCCGGACAGTGGGGGTACCATGGGGTACACAACCAACCCTACGAAAACAAAAAGCTCCCACCAAACCTCTTCTCTGTCTGAGTCTCTCTCTGTCTCTCTGTCGTCTCACTCTACGTCCCGCCCCTCAAAGAGCTTCGTACTGGGTGCTCTCACCCAGCTGCCTGAGCTTTGGGGTCCTACTGGGTCCCCCGGCGAACGCTTAGGGTCGCTGACGGGATTAACCCCAGGTACCTGATAGCACCGGTTCCCATCCCGAACACCGAAGTAAAGCAGGAGGCCTCCCCATTAAGACTGGGGAGGGGGTGTAGAGTTCAAGTTTTTTTCTTTTCCCTTTCAAATTTCTCAGTCAATACTCGTTCGGTTTCCTTATACGGGGTAGTATGCGGGCTCATTCCCCGCTCGCTCCCCGCGCATTCGGGGTCGGGGGCGCCCCGTCGCCGAAATGGACTTCTCTTCCGCGCTGGCGCCGCGGGCGGGGCGCCGAAGCGGCGACGCGGCGAAGCAGAGGTTCTTTAGTGTGTGCTTCGGTGTGCTTCGTTCGACGTGTCTGGCGGGAGGAGCAGCGAGGGGGTACTCGGGGGCATAGCACCCTGGGAGGCAGAGGAAAAGGGGGAGGGGGTGGGGGAAGGGGTGGAGGGCGCCGCGAGGATGCGCGCGCGGTGTGGGGTGGCTGCAGGCTGCTTCCGAGCGGCAGGTCGTGGAGAGAGAGAGGGGGAGAGAGAGAGAGAGAGAGAGAGGAGAGAGAGAGAGAGAGAGAGAGAGAGAGAGAGAGAGAGAGAAGAGGGGGGAGCGAAAGGGGGTGCAAGGTTCGACAGCCTTTTGTCTTGGCGACGACGGAGAGCCACAATCTCGGCGGGGGAGGGGGAGGGGGCGTGGGGGCAACAGATCCTGTGGGAGTCTGTGGCGGCGCCGCGACCTCGCCGTGCTGGGCCGGGCCGCCCTGTGGGCCGCCCTGTGGGCCGCCTGGGCGGGGCCGGCGGGGCAAAGGACCCCCTCGTGCCCCCTGGCGGCGGGGCGGGACCGTCGCCAGCAGACTGATTCCGAAGAGTTGTTCCGCGGCACGGCCGAAAAGTATGATGCTATATTTTATTTCGAAGCGGTGTCCTGCTGCCGCACGGCGCGGACAAACTTCTTCAATTTTATGTTCCGCTTTTGTGAATCTATAAAACACAACCGCGGGTGAGGCCGCGCCGCACCATGCTGCGCCGCGGTGCGGGGAAGCAGCTGCCCAAAATAGTTGAAATAATTTGAATCGCGCGCGGACGCGGCAGCCTCGCTGGATGATGGGGCCCGGCGGGCCACTCCCCTGCCCCCAGTCCCCGCCAGTCTGCGGGCGGGGTGCTGCCCTGCTGCCGCAGCCCGGCCGTGGCCCGCCGCGGGGTGGGCGCCGTTCATTTCTATTTCCTTTCTTGTAAAAGGCCTGCCAAGCGGCCGATCGAAGCAGGACACATAAGTCCCGGGACCGGCGGCGGGAAACTGGGGTAAACATGGGGAAAAAAGAAGAAGGGAAAAATGGATTCTGAACCACGTCCGTCTCAGCTTGGCTGGCAGCGTGTAACTTTGGACCATTGGCCTGGAAATTGCACTGCTGGTTTTTCAGATTCCGCGCAGACCGCGGCCACCACTGCGTTGCTTTAGCTGCCGCCGCTACCCGTCCGTTCGTACTCGCAGCCCGCAGCAGCCCAGGCTTGAGCCCAGGCAGCCCCTCGGGGTGGCGAGAGAGCTGGCCAGACGCGAAGCACGCCAGGCAGATGGTTTATCCGTCCTGATCGGTATTCGCGGAGGGAAGGCAACCGAAAGCCGTCCGTCATCGGACAGATTCACAAACAGTACAGTGCGCCAGAAGACCCCACGGAACCCCACGGGACCCCTCCTTTAGCATGCCTTTGTTACGGAGTGCTATTATATGCCTTAATTTGGGAGCAGTATTGTCTCAAAGTTGATCAAAACGGTCAAAACTGCCTTTGAAAAATCGTGTTTCGAGCCGACTTTAAGCAGCCACTGCGTCTGATCCGAGGAGGTATTTCGTCCTCCCTCAACGGGCATTTGGTCTTTGGACCTTTCATTAGCATGTCTTTGTTACGGAGTGTGATTATGTGCCTTAGTTTAAGAGCAGTATTGCCGCAAAGTTGATCAAAACGGTCACAAATGTCTTTGAAAAATCGTGTTTTGGGCCGACTTTAAGCGTCTGATCCGAGGCGGTATTTCGTCCTCTCTCAACGGGCAATTGGTCTTTGGACCTTCCTTTTGCATGCCTTTGTTACGGAGTGCGATTATCTGCCTTAGTTTGGGAGCAGTATTGCCGCAAAGTTGATCAAAACGGTCACAAATGTCTGAAAAATCGTGTTTTGATCAACTTTAAGACAATACTGCTCCCAAACTAAGGCGCATAATCGCACTCCGTAACAAAGGCATCCTAAAGGAAGGTCCAAAGACCAAATGCCCGTTGAGAAAGTACGAATGCCCGCCTCCGTTCGGACGCAGTGACTGCTTAAAGTCGGCCCAAAACATGACTTTTTAAGCAGTTTCCGCGGCCCTCTTACTGTACTCCCGCCCGGTGGCCATCAAATGAAGCATTATCGTTCTGTCAGTCCGAGTCAACGCCAGGCGGCGCCATGGCCAGGCAGACGTCCGGCTCCGTCATCCGAATTAGCCGTCTCGCCGAGGGGAATCCATTCACAGGGAAGCTTCGTGTGTATTCCCACCCCGATCCGAAGCCATTAGCCCCGGCCCACGCTCTCCTCGTCCGACATCAAATTACCGCCTCGACACTCGGCCCTCGCTGTAGCCCCTCGCCGTAGCCCCTCGCCGTAGTCCCGCAAAATTAATGAATTGGATTCCGTGGCGGGTCTCCCTCACGCCGAGAGCCCGTCGGCAGATTTTAAACAGGGGTTTCAATCTTCCGTCTGGCTGCCTGCGCCTTCTAGTGGCTAGCCTTCGGATCATCACTTTCTTTTCGAATTTTTTTTTAGAAAAAAAGGGGGACTGCCCGTTCACGGCTCCGCTTCCTACACTTTGCAGCCGCGATCGCGCAGCCGAAATAATCGCCTTCCATTCGGTGCGTGTATTTTTAGCCGCCGCCGCTGTTGTTTGCAGCGGCGAGCAGCAGTCCAGGCGGGGGAGGGGGGGGGGGCTTCAGCGTGCACCGGAGCTGCACTGCCCGTTTGGTGGTGTACTATTATGCATAAACCACTCAGCGTGTCGGGGGTCGGCCAGAGCCACGGCCAGAGCCACGGCCATAGCCAGATCAAACAGCGGACGGCCCGTTGGACGGCCCCAGCCCCCAACCGCCGCACCGTTTGGCTGCAGCGGCCATCGAGTCCAACCTACAGGGCTAGAGAACCTAACCTAACCTAACCCCCTCCAGCCCTCTAGTCCGACCCGGGTGCGTCGCCGGCGTCCCGACGTCCTGACGGATTCGGCCTTGCCGCGCAGAGCAGGCGAAGCAGGTCCCACCGCCGTCGTCGGCCCTGCCCCCGCCGGCTTTGAGCCAGCGGGACAAGGGCGACTGCTGGATTCTGGGGCGCCCTGAGTGCCAAGCCAGGCAGCCGGGCGCGGCCGGGGACTCGATCGAGCGCCGCGCTGGAACAATGCTGGAACAATAGTGTCACAATGCGCCGTATCGGGAACACCATCTCGACTTCTTGACGGGACTTATCAGCGGCGCGCGGTGTCCTGGAAGGGGGAGGGGGAGGGGGAAGGTTTTCCGCGAATGCACCGCGTCACTGCACCGCGGCCGAGAGCTTTCCCCCTCCCCGGGAACTTCGAACCGAACTGATGGAACCAAAAAGTTTCGGACCAAGTCGTTTTATTTGGTTTGGCTCCGAGAGAGGTCTTCTTTTATAAACGATGCCGGAGAGCTGGCCATCCCTTTAGAACCGCCGAATCGATGGGAAACTCTTGGTGACCCACTTATACGGCGTTGTTTCAGCCACTTTAGCCACCATTGGGATATGCAATCCCAATCAATTTTCTCCAGGTTTTTACTTTTTTTTGGTTGAGATATTTATGTTTTTGGACAGCTTATGCTGTAATGAACTAAAAATTCAAAACATTTAAACTCTTTTTGCGCAAAGTGCCCTGGCTCAAGCTATTTTCCTGGACGGCTCTGACTGGTTGCCGCTGGCTGCTGCCTCGAGCGAGAGGGGCGAATGGCTGCGGCATGTCTCACTGGAGCCAGATTCCGAGGGTCGTGGCTCTGTCTCTCTCGCACTCATGGAGCGTCCCGGGTAGGTGCGAGAGAGACAGAGCGACGAGAACGACTCTCGGAATCAGTGTGCCGGTTCGTAATTAGTCCGAGGCTTCCCGCCTGGCAAAATGCAGACGAGCAAAAAGGAGCACGCCGGGCGCTGGCCGTGGGGCGCTGTGACTCGAGGACTGAAAACGGGGGCCCGGGACTCAGGGACCCAGGGACAGGGACCCAGGGACAGGGACTCAGGGACAGGGACTCAGGGACAGTCTTCTGATTTGGAATCGCCGCTCGTTTGCAGGAGGCGTGGCCAATCGCTCCGAGATGCGATATATTTAAGAGCGCGCGCTTCAATGGGGTGGGAGCGGCGCAGCGCCCCGTCCCAGGACCGCCGCGCCCCGCTCCACCCGGCCCCGCCGCGCCCCCACCCGGCCAGCCCGGCGCGCAACCCCAGGCTCCGCCGCGCTCCGCCGCCGCCCCTCCCGACAGTCCCGAGTCCCAGTCGGTCGGCAGAGGCGGCCACGGCGTGGCGCAGGCGGTCCTTGTCCGCGCCGGCACAGCCCCATCCCGACGGCGTGGCCGCGCGGCGCGGCGCGGCGGGGCCAAGCGGCGAGGACGCCTCGGGCACGCTTCGGCCCCAAGCCCTCGGCCTTCGGGGAGCCGCGGTGCATGTCGCCACCCCGACGCGGGCCTCCCGTCCAGGACGCCGGGGCGCGACCCCCAGGACCCCCAGGACCCCCAGGACACGGAGTCAGAGACACCTGTCAGGACGCGGCATGGCCGGGCCGTCGCCGTCCTCGGCCCGCGCGCCCAGGACGCGCCACCGCGTGTACCACAGCGTGTGCTGCAGCACGTCCTGGAGGGCGCGCCGTCCGTGCCGATGAGACCCGAGTCCACCGCCTGATGGCCAGAGGACATCGCCAGGACCCGCGCCGAGCCTAGCCGGCACCAAAGGTACGACCTGCACGTGTAGTTTCCTGCCTTCTCTCTGGAGGACAGGGTGGTAGGAGAGGTGGCAATGAGCCATCCCCATGTGCCCTTGCAGATCCAGCCGACGTGTGTGAACCGCGCCTCCAGCCGAGCCTCCAGCACCCTCGTGTCCCCACGTTTCGCTGAATGGGCGTTCCAGCGCTGGCGGGGCGGGGTGGGGCGGGGCGGGGCGATACATTAGAGAAGGACGTCGTCCCATTTTCGCCAACTTTGCAATTTTAATGCGCGCCCGCCATTCGACACAGACAGCGGCGGAGCAGCACGCCTTGGCAAGCACGGCGGCAAAGCCCGTGCAGTGCAGCAGGGCGTGGAGGGCGCGCCGTGCCGAGCCACAGGCCGCCCCGGGCACTCGACGAGGTCTTGGAGGTCTCGGTCTAGGAGCTCTAGGAGGTGGGCCGGGACACGGCCAATTAGGAAACAGGGCCAAAACTTACTCCGTGTCTGTTTGGGGCGCGCACCCCGCCCCGCCCCGCCCGCAGAACATCAACTCGGCACACACAGACAGGCGTGACGGTGCGTGGCGGCGCGGGGCGGGGCGGGGCGGCCCGCGGTCTCGAAATAGAAAAGGCGATCTACGGCGGGGCATTTGTTGACTTTGCGGGGTCGAGTGCCTCTACTTGACCGTCATCATGACGGGCAGCGCCGAGGCAGCACGTGGTGGCGGCCAGATTGACTCTGGGAGGGCCGCGGCTTGCATAGCGGCCAGCGGGAAGGGGGAGGGGACCGAAATGGACTCAGCTGAGCCAATACAACGGAGTGCCCGCCGCCGAAGATGATAAGATGCAGAGATGCGGGTGTGGCCTGTCTGCCCGCCGACCTGTGGTCTGTCTGTCTGTCTGTCTGTCTGTCTGTCTGTCTGTCTGTCTGTCAGCCTGCCCGCAAGTCGCGCTGTCTGCGGCACTGGAGTGCTCAAGGGGGTTGACGGCGTGCTTGCAGTGCAGGTCACCGCCGCCTGTCTGGCCGCGTGCGCCTCGTGCGGTGGCGGACTCGTTCCGAGACTCGCTCTGTCCCTCTCGCACTCACGGGGCGTGCCGCCCTGCTGCACGGGTGCGAGAGAGACAGAGCGACGCTGTCCGGCGGCGCTAACGAGACGAATCCCAGAGCGGCGCGGCGGCGGCGCCACTCTGGGCTCCATTACGGCGAGTGCGACCTGGGTCTGTCTCTCTCGCACCCAGACGGGGCGCCCCGTGAGTGCGAGAGAGACAGACCTGCCGCTCGACCGAGTCTTCTGGAGCGGCACGGCTGTCCCGCCCTCCACGTGTGAGGCACGCCCTGTCTCTGTCACACTCCTGGAAGAGTTTTTCCCCCAATTAACGTCCCACCCCCCCCCCTCTCTTTCTCTCACTCTCAGCTGAGAAAAAAATAATTTCCCCCAACACTATAAATTAAAATTAAAAAAAAAAAACACAACCATTTTAAAAAAAATTACTTAAATATTCTTTTGCGAGAACGGATGATCGACCGACGACAGTTTCAAAAATTAAGATTCACGGATTCAAAGTAAACCTTGCCGTCGCAGACGACGACGAGATTCGCGTGAAACGCAACCCGACGATGACGTCATTCCTCGTTATCTTTTCCTTAAACTCCTGCAGGCATGCCTAATCACGTCACGCCGCCGAGGCGCGACGCCGCGACGCGCAGCGCGAACTGGCACCGCCGACGATAACTAGCGTGTGTGCCTCTACCCAACTGCCATCACGCGTCGCTAAACTTTGCAGTTGGCGTGTAGTTTCTGTACTCACGCCCGTGTGTGTGTGTGTGGGGGGGGGGGGTGCGTGAGTGTGAGCGAGACACAGCGAGAGGGGCCCGAACAAGCCTGCGCATCCGATGGCTAACTAACTGCGCGTTGATTGACTACAACTCTGGGAATGTGAAAGGCTTTCTATTAAAGCTCACCGCAGTGGCAGGGGAGAGTGCTCCCTCCGCCTCCGCCTCCCCGGACTCGGCGTCCTTCTCGTCAGATTACTTTGCCGATGCATCATCTTCCACACGGACGGGACGGCGGAGGGACGGACAGCGGTCAGAACGAGGCTCGCTGTAAGTCGTCTCCCGATATGACTCGACCGGGGGAAGAAATAAACAACCGAAATCGGCAAACAACAAGAAGGGGTCGGCCTTATTGGATCTGCCAGGAGGGCAGACGGACAGACAGACAGGCAGGCAGACAGACAGGCCCGGAGGGATGGCCACACTGCCTCGCTCCGGCACAGCCGGCACAGCCACTCAGAGCGCCTGACGCCCAGGCCGGCCCGCCCGACAGACGCGTGTCCGTGGTGCCTACCTCGCAGGCGCTCTCGCTCGCTCTCACGGCGACCAAAATGCCTCCCCCTCCTCCCTACCTTGTCGTCGTGGTCGTTGCTGGTATTGGTTGCGGGCTCCGCATTCATCTCGCTTTGATTACCCGTACATCACCGCCGGGAAATTGGACTTAAATAAATAAAGTTGGCCAACGTGTTTCATCGAACGGGCGGCAGCAGGGGCGGCTGCACGGCCAGCAGCGCGTCGCGGCTGGCGGCGTCCGAGCAACACACAGTGTGCCAGAAGATCGGCCAGAAGCGGGAGTCTAGGTGCAGTCCGTCAAGACGACGTCCTTTGACGTGGAGGTCAGCAAGAACATCCCCCCATTTTTGTAAAAACAAAAAAAAGTTTTTCCCCCTCCTTCGACGTAATGAAAAACAACCAGAACGCAGGAGTACAACAACGTGAAAAAGCGAGTGGAGTGGCAGGTATTGAAGGCGGGGGGAAGGGGGGGGGGGAACACGACGCCGGGCTGCAGCCAGAGAGAGAAGGGAGATGGGGGCAGACAAAGGGGGAGCGCGAAAAAAAAGACCACAAAGGAGAGAGAGAGGGAGGGGGGAGGAAAGGGAGAGAAAAAGGGGGAGGGGGAGTCCGCAAATGAACGGAAAGCGAAATACCCCGACCGCCGGCGTCATCATCGCGAGCTCCATTTTACCCCGCGGCACCACGACCAGCCGACTGTAAAACTGTGATACGCGGCGTGGTGTGTGTGTGTGCGTGTGTGTATGTGTGTTTTGGCAGCGCAGACCGATGAATTCCCGCTCAACACCAAGCGGGTTTCGCCTTTATCAGCGAGTGCTAGCCCAGGCCTGGGCGGGAACAACGGCCCGGTCCTTTCATGTTCGCGTTGCTGAATATCTTGGCTTACAGTGTGCGTGCCGCCGTCGAGGGCTCCGGTGTGCACACACGCCACGGGCGCGGTTACACTCGCCTATTTCAAGTGCCATTAATTCGATACACGAGCCCCTCTTTGGTCGACTACGATGACAATAATTGACTTTCAGGGCGGCGGCTCTTGGAGTAGGTTGACGTTAATGCTGACAGGGGTGAGCAGCGGGCATCGTGCACCGCGCGGGAAGCCAAGCGACGCGCATCCTTCAGGACCTCCACGCAGGCCGCGTCCCGCTGCGTCCCGCTGCGTCCCCTCCCCGAGGACCTGTGGCTGGCTCCCTGCGGCGGCGTGGCTCAATACGGCAGGGCGGGTGGCCGTCAGCCCGTCGGGCCGTAGGCAGGCCGAGGGCTTGTGCTTGTCCCAGCAGCACTAGGCCGCCCTAGGCCCTGCGCCGCCCCCGGCACTGGCCTACGCCCTGCCCTTCACCCCGCGCCGCCCGGTCGGGGGTCCTTAAGGTCCTTAAGGGCTTCATTAATTAGTGGTCCGAGGACACTGGACGGGGCAGGCCGGGCTGGGCCGGGCTGGGCCTCGCAATAAACACGCACCCTCCCCTTCGTTGCGCGCTCGCCCTGCCTTTTCATCTTTTCGTCTTTTCATCCTTTCCGTTCACCTACGCCACCGGTCTTCACCCCCCGCCCCTCCCCCCCCCCCTTTCAGGCCCGTCCCTTTTGTCCTCTAGACACAGGAGAGCAACGTCCCGTCCGCCTCCTGGAACCCGGAGCCTGGAGCCCTGCAGCCCTGGAGCCTGGAGCTTGGCATCAATGGCCATCCCTCAAATTCGCGCCTGCCCGGGAGCACCGTCCAACTTTCCCGGCACCTGTCACTCTTCGTGCTAGTGTGTGTGTGTGTGAGTGTGAGTGAGTGTGAGTGTGTTTGTGTGTGCGTGTGTGTGTGTTTGTGTTCGGGCGGTCGGCGTTTATATAGGTGTGCGTTTGTGTGCGTGTGTCTGTTGGCGCGAAATTAGCGCGATTCTTTATGCCACACGCGTTCTCCGCTTTTTCTAGTCCCTTCATTTTTTTGTGCTTTTTCCCCTAGCTGCTTTTTCTTTGCCAGAGTTGAATTATTGGAACCACAAAAATAAACGACACACTCCCTCTCGGTTTGGCATTCGGCGGGCGGCTCCCTCACTTCTCCTCGCGGCTCCTCGGCGGAGTTCTGCTACGATGCTTTTCCTTTTTCTCCATCGTGGATGAACTCTCTCCTCGCTCCTCGCCATTTTTGGGAAGCTTCTCTCTCCAACCCTGCGGTTACTGAAAAAAAAACCGTCAAATTTGCAAAAAAAAATAAAAAAAATTGGTTGACCTTTCCAGTAGTATTAATGAAAATGATTTAGTCAATAGAATTGAAACTCAACAGTTTTATCCGATTCGAATCGAATTTTTCTTTCCCGCCGAGGCAACTCGTTGCGCGCCCCCCCGTCCCCGTTCGGCAGTGTGGTGGGCGACAAAGTCACGCCCCAAAGTTAGTCGCCTTACTTCAATTTGGCCCGCCGCGCCGCCAGCCTGCTGCCAGCGGCTGCCAGCGGCTGCCAGCTCGGCCGTGCCGCCTGCCTTTCCGCTGCACAGACTTTGGGCGGCGGCGCTGCCATGGCCCTGCCGCGAGGCTAGGCGGGCCGAGGCGGGCCCCCGAGCCGGTCCCGGTTTCGGTACCGCTCCCGGGACACTTCATCAGAATGCTTCTCAGGGCGGCCGCGCGCTTCGCTGAGGGGCTTTGTGTTTGTTGTCGTCCATGAGACCTGCCGCTCGAACAGCCAGCCAACCTTCCCCCAATCCCTTTGCTGCTCGCTGGACCCCTCTTCCCTCCCAAATGAATTCGGAGAGGCCGGCTTGCGCTAGCCCTTGGCAAGCAGATTCGCCAAAAAACAAAGTAGCCACTTTAAATTTTACTTTTTAGTATCTGTTGTCATCTGTGTCCGAAATAAGACGACTTATCCCGCGCGAGAATTCACAAGACCGCCAAGTTGGCATCCTCGGTCTCTTCCGCGAAACGAAACTTTTCTGTCCCGCCCGGTTTTTCGGCGATACTTTTCTCACGATGAACTTGGGCGTCATGTCCCGGCCTTTACAGTGCTCCCTCTTCCGCCCTCTGCCGCCCGGCGGCAAAAGCGGGGGAGAGGTTTCGTGTGACAGAAAGGGAGAAACAGTGCGACAGTTGTTGGGAACGGCGAGCGCCCGATCGGGTGTGGGAAGCGGAGAGACAGAAAGAGAGACAAAGAGGGATGAGTGACTGTCCGTGAAGGCGAGACTCGCGGCAAGAGACTGGGGCAGGGCCGGCAAGGCTGGGCAGGGTGGACGCGACAGTAGTAAGGGGTGCCCATTGTCGCGGGCGGCCTGTGCGAATGGGGGTTCCATACTACTCACGCCACATTACCGCCCAAAATCGTTCGATCGCGGCGCGCGCTCGGTGCGCTTTGCGCTTTACAGTGGAAAGCCTGGCAAGCCTGGAAAGCCCGTGCAAGCTTGTGGAAACCATAGCCAACCAGCAGCCGGCTTCCTTCCCACCTGCCTCACATTGTTCGGGCTAACTGCCGGGCTCGCCCGCAGGGGCTAGGCGGCCTTGACCGTGTCGATGGTGCATTTCGCACTGGGCGCGTATATATAGACCGTAAGCCTCGCCACGCTGCAACGCCGTGCCGCCGTGCCGGCCAAGCCCGTCATGTCCGCGACAGCGGCTCGGCTGATCCGGGGAAAAATGGATGTCTGGAGCGTGCCGGAGGCAGGAGAGTGTCTAGGAGGGGAGTGTCGGGGGACGCGGATGGCGCCACGGCGCCGACATCACGGCCATGAACCACATCAAGTATGGACAGAGCAAAAAGGGAGAAAAGAGGGAAAAACTGGAACGGTTGCTTGGCATTGAACCCGCGCTCGCATGGCCGACGATGTTCGCGAGGGCGTAAATATCTCGACGCTACAATGTCGTTATCGGCCCGTTCGCTTTTGACGATGTGCTCCATTTTCAGGGGCCGTATATCGCGCAAACGGCGGGAGTTAGAGCCGCGCGTGCCGGCTGGGGAAAAAAGACCCCGCGGGGTGATTGAATCCCGAAATCAAAGTCACCCCGCCTCGGCCGACCCAAGCCGTTGTTGTTACGGATAGGCTAGGGGCTCTGCACGGTCCATCGGACTGGCGTGGCGCGGCGCGGCCCTGCCAACCCCTGTTTGACCCTGGGAAGCCGAGCTGTTCCGGAAAGTCGTTCCGTCGCTCGTTCTCTCTCGCACCCCTACGGGGCCCCCGATGTGCGCGACAGAGAATGAGGCAGCCAGCCGATGCCAGCCCGGGCTCAGGGCCACTCACGCGTCACACAACGCCCATTATTTACAGCAGGCCCGACCTGAGCCATTCTGGCCATTCTCTGGCACCACGGCCCCCCCCCCTCCCCCCTCTCCCGGAGCCACGTGCCGTTCCGGTTCAGTGGGGCCTCCACCACCACCAGCCGTTCGAGGAGTGTGCGGTGTAGTGATTGGTGCTCGCAGTGTCACGCCGTCACGGCCATACGGGCATACGCCCACGCCGACAGCGCCCATCCTCCCACCCACGCCGTCGCCCAGGTTGGGGTGGCAAAGAGCCACGGCAAAAAAAAGGTGTGGCTGCTGCAGCGTGCTTGGCCAGCGGCCTGGAGGAAGAACCCCCCGCTCTGGCATCTTCCCCCTCGACCCGTCGACGCAGCTCGGCGCTCCACTGCACTGCACATTCCCCCGAGTCCCTGCGCGCCCCGCTGGGCAAAACATTTTAATATGTCGAGGCTTTCAAAGCTCCTGGTGAAACTTGGAGCGGATCCGCGTTTGAGACTCGTCGTCCGGGCCGTTGGGTGATGGGTGGGCGCAGGGCGGCGTGTGTGACAGGGGGTGGGGGTGGGGCTGCTGCAGTCCGAAGGGTCCCTGCGTCCGGCTGGCCGTCCGACTGGCCGGGTGCACCACGGTGGGCAGGCCGCGTCGCCATGGAGACCATGAGTCCTGCCTGGTCCCGCCGGCGGCCTAGTTCAGCACGACACGCTGCTGCGGGGGTGCGCTGCGGGGGTGGGACGGAGGCGGCGCCCACACCAGCACACGTCACCAATGCACGTCCACACACCAAACAAACGCGTCAACACACCTACACAGTAAGGGGGCCATTTTTAGCCCGTCGTGCCGCAGGAAAACATGACGGCGCGTGAATCCCTTTGTGCATAACGCGACGACCCGCGGCCCTTCAAAGGCTTGGCCCCGTCCCGCGTCTCGTCTCGCCGCGCTGTTTTATTACAACACTTGCGCCGCCGTGCCGCGCCGTGCCGCGCCGCGCCGTGCCGCGCCGTGCCGGGTAGACACAGGGCACCCCGCCATCCCGGACCGCGTTATACTATCAGCGGGGCGTAACAGCACGCCGGTCGCTGTGCAGAAAGGAAACACCGGCACGTCAAGGCGGCCGTCGTCGCGGTGGGGGCGGAGCGGGGGCGGTGGACGGGCCCGGCGAAGAAAAGTGAGCGTGGCCACTCACTCGTGGCTTCCAAGGGCTTCTTCGGTGCGTCCGTCGCCGCGCCCCGCCCCGCCTTCTCCCATGCTAACTAGGCCACCTTCCCCCTCTGCATTGCAAATGGCTCTCTCTCTCTCTCTCTCTCTCCCTCTCCGCCCACAGGACCGCGTTTCGCCCATATCGGCCGGGCAGACTCAAGTACACACGCATCTCCATGCGCCAGCCTACGCTAGCCGAGTCAGCATGGCATTATTATTTCCTTGCTTTTCGAGATGCCGTGCTCGGTGCGCGGGTCGGTCGGAAGGAACCTCCCGGGCCCAAAGTCCCCATAAGAGGAGGGGCCAGTAGTGGTGTTGTTGGCCGTCCTCCAAGCGAAAGGTTATCCCTCGCCAAACTAGTCATTTTGGCTCTCACCTCTTTTTTTTGTTTCAGGAGGGGCGGGGGCGTAGATTGTTCCAAGCGTTATGCCACGGGTAAACAAAACCCCGATTTAAAAGTCAAAGTGGCACACTTGTAATCCCTCCGCCGCTTTTGAGATACACTACAAAGCAAACTTTGGCTCCGACTTTCTCTGTTTTTTGTTTAACTGTTTTTCGCATGTGTAAAATCTTTTTTTTTCCTTGTTGGGTGGGTAGTCGAACCTGCGTCGGCCCGCTCCTTCTGAACGAGGCGATCGAAGGGCGCGTTGCGGCGCCGTGCCCTCGGCGGGGCTCCACTCGCTATCGTGGGAGTAAATGACACCCCGCAGGGCCGCAGGGCAGAGGTCCATCGCATTCCTTTGCCGGGCGCCCCCTCCTCGCCCCCTCCACGCCCCCGCAGCCCCCGCAGCCCCCGCAGCCCCAAATTCGCGCTGCGCGATCGCCTCCGAATCTCGCGCCGTTCTCGTCAGCACCGCGCGTTCCCCGACCTCGCCGTCCTCGGCGTCCTCGGCCAGGTCGCAGTGCACACGACGCCGCCCCCTCAGAGAGACTCCTCATGGCTTTGCCACCGACAAATTCCCTCTCCGCCTTTCACACTCGCTTCTTCTTCTTCTTCGCTCCGTTTTCTTCGCTCCGTTCTTTTCTCGCCCCTCCCTTTCCCTTTTCCGTGCCCCATTTGCGGGCGGCGTGGCGGCAGCGCGCCAGCACTCAGGTAGGCGGGGTGCCGGGGCGGTTTACAGTAAATATAAAGCGACGTTGTGGCGTCCTGCTCTCCAGGGGACAGTATGTGCCAGACCCAAGGCTTCCTTCACACACGCACACACACACACTCAAGGGCGCGCAGCGGGCGGGTCCAGGTCGTCGTCGTCGCAATGGCGCCGGACGTGGGCGACACTTCTTCATCTCGCTCTGCTTCTCCTCCTTCTTCTCCTGCTCCGTGTTTGAAAAGGACGCGGTGATTCGAGGACGCCCCTTCATCGAGGACAGCCTCTCTCTCTCGTGTGGGTCAGAGAGAGAGAGAGAGAGAGAGAGAGAGAGAGAGAGAGAGGAGAGAGAGAGAGAGAGAGAGAGACCTCGGGGAATGGTGTCGAGTCGCGTCCTGGCCGCTCCGCGCTCATTCATGGATTCAGTGGGTCGCGACGTCACTCTCTCTGTCTCTCTCTTTCTCCTCCCCGTCCTCGAAAGCGGGAGGGAGGGACGAGGAGTGAGGCGGTGAGCACTGATTCGGCCGCGAGTTCGGTCGGCCGCTCTCGTTTCGCCAGTCACCCGTGTAGAGAAAGAAGTTGAGAGGCTTTCAATCGCGTGGCGAGGTAGGCGAAACAAACATGGAGGCGCTGGGTTCATGCGCCTGACAGACAGACAGACAGACAGACAGACAGACAGACAGACAGACAGACAGACAGAGAGACAGAGAGACAGACAGACAGACAGACAGACAGACAGACAGTCAGACAGACAGACAGACAGACAGACAGACAGACAGACAGACAGACAGACAGACAGACTAACAGTGCTGGCTAGTCATATGACTAGGCCGCGGCTACAGCAAGCTACAGGGAGCCAGGGGGCCAGGAGTCATAATGATACAGTGGCTGGGAAACTCAGTTTGGTAGCGCTACTGTGGCGGTCGGTCCTCGGTGCCGCGGAGGTGCGGAGCGGTGCGGAGCGGCTGCCCCCTGGCGGGACCTGGCGGGACCTGGCTGGCCCGCGGAACGAGGGCCAACTCCATTTTCGCGATGACGCCGTGTCCGGGACAAAGCGGAGTGGAGGACAGCCACTGTTTGAATCGGAGCGACGCTTCGGGAGTTGGCGGAAGGAGCCATCGAGACGGACACTCTCGGGGAAGTTAGCGCCCGTTCGGCCGTTCGGGGTCGCTTTGGAGGGACTGACGGAACTGATTCCGCGAGCTTCCGCGTGGTGATCGTGAAACTCGAACTGACCGCCGGCAGTAAACTCGCCACCGTGGTCGTCTATTCTTAGGGGGCTGATCGCTCGCGCGGGAAACCGACAGAAAAGCCTGCGCCTCTTGTTTCCCCAGAGCGGCCCGGGCTAGGCAGTGTGGTGGACTCAAGGGCGGGCGCCTCGCTACTCGGAGACTCGGAGGCACCGACCTGGTCGCCGAGATCAGTGGGGCAGTGCCAGCAGTGGCGTCGAGGATCTCGTGCTTTCAATACAACCCTTGCTGCTATGTGTACGGACCGGGCCGGCTGTCTGAAAGAGGAGGGAGAGAGATAGCTCCGGTTTATTTATTCACCCCCTCAGTCCAACCTATCCCCCCCCCCCCGCCATGTTTGAATTGCGCGGATGACGGGTCAGGCGGGGCGCTGCTTCACTTGAACCTCTAATGAAAGCGCTGTGTGAGAAATTCGCTCTCGCGCACACAGTGGCGGCACACAGCGGGAAGTGTAGTGGACGGCGTAACGAACTAGTGCGTGGCACACTGCCGGAAAGCCCCACACTGGAGACGAAAAGCACGCAAATAAAACACACCACACCCACCAAAAAATTAGAATTTAATTTTAAAACAAGTGGCTCCAGGCAGCAGGAAAAATACTTTATTTAAAAAATCACGAAGTTTTTCTTTTTCTATTGGCGCCCGTGCGAAACCAAAAGTACTTTTATTTCGATCCGTGCAATAGCAAACAACCCGATAAAAACGATACAAAGTCCGGGCGGCGCGACCTCGAGCAGCGGTTCCGCCCCCCCCCCCCTCCCCGGCCTCGGACAGTTTGCTGATGTCGGCGGTCCCAACTCCCAAACTCCTTCCAGTGAGCGGCGCTGTCCGGCCCAGACTGGAGTCCGGCCCGGAGTCCGGCCTGCAGTCCGGCCGGGGCAAGCGGCTGTGACTCAGCAGCGGCCCGAGCGGGAGCGGCAAGAGCAACGAGACAATGGCGGACAAACTTTCGGCCGAGTTTCGGCCCGAGTTATCCCGACTAGCAAAACACGGCCTCGCGCGCCACGCACCGCACACCCTGGCACACCCTGGCACACCCTGGCACACCGCACCGCGCGCTGTGTGCTCATTGGCCGCCAGAAAGGCGGGGCTGGCGGGGCTGGCGGGGCCGGCGGGGCCGACGGCAGGCGAAACATTTTTGAAGGCTTCTGCTTCATTATTAAGCGGTCTGGAACTCGGTCTGGAGCCGAGCAACTCGAGACAGCCTGTTTGAGTAATTAGCCCACCGTTACTCACTTACCCTGGAGTCTGGACTCTGGAGCGGACTGGAGCCTGCCGGACCCACCTTGTGTAAACAGCATTTTTAATGTCTCGCTCCGTTGTCTTCTTTTTCTTTTTTTCCCGCGTTTGGAGACGAGTCGGAGCTCGTGTAGTGCGGACAGTGCACGGTATGTTTTCTGGGGGTGATAACAAAATTCCTACTGCAGTGGGCATTTTTTTTTTTCTTCCCGCGCGACGATTCTCTTTCAAGCTTGCTCAGCCGCGCCCCCGGGCGTGAGACAGAGACAACAGGCCAACAACCCTCGCCTCTCCAAACGAGCTTGACCCTCAAAAATCCTATAATCTTCCTCGAAAACAAACAAAAACAATAAAAAGAGTAAGTGAACCCCCTCGCTGTGGTCAGCCTGTGAGTCGCGCGGGAAAGCACCGCGGGTCGCGCCGACTGGAGTTTCATCTCTGCACTGTAAGCACCGGCGCAGCCCGCGCCGCGCGCGACGCCTTTTGGACAAACTTTGTTGCGGCGCTTGGACGCTTTAGCCGAGGAATCGAATCGGGCGAAGCGCCGAGCCGAGCGCCGAGCCGAGCGCCGAGCCGAGCGCCGAGCCGAGCGCCGAGCCGAGCGCCGAGCCGAGCGCCGAGCCGAGCGCCGAGCCGAGCGCCAAGCCGAGCGCGTCGTCTGCTTCGAGTGGGGGCGAGGCGGGCTTGTTTACGACGGCCTGTAAACCGCTTCGAGATAGGCAGTCACTGCCTGCCGACCCCGGGCTCGGCGCTCGGCGTTCGCATCGCGGACCCACCACACTCTGTGAACCTGCAGACTGATACCGAGAGTCGTTTTCGTCGCTCCGTCCCTCTCGCTCTCGTCGGGCGTCCCCTATAAGTGCGAGAAAGGCAGAGCGACGAAGACGACCCTCGGGACCAGCCCTGCAGAGCGCCTGCGAACCGTCGGGTAGGCCTGCCCGCCGCGTGGCAGTGTGCTGCGGGCCTTCCTGCCGACCCGGCCCACTATGCAGGCCCACTATGCAGGGCCGGCCAGGGCCCTGGTGGACCCGGTGGACCAGCACGGAGACGGAGGGGATACAGGGATACACCTTAGCGCCTACCTGTTGCTGCGCCAAAGTATCCGAGACTCTCGTCTCCCTCTCTCCCTCCCCGCCGGCAGCGCCCCCCGCGGCCCACGCCCGCTAATAATGATTTGGAACAGCGAGGGTCTTAGGGGAGAAAATGTGCGGGCCAAGGCCTGGCCAAGGCCTGGCCAAGGCCGCAGAGGCGGAGGCGGAGCGGCGTGGAGCAGAGCAACAAAAACGCTCGTTTCGGGGAAGCTGGCGCATTTCTTTGCCTGATTTCGGTGGCGGACGTATTTCCCGACGCCTCTATGATGGTTTGAGAGTGGAGGGGGGAGGGGGGATGCGATGGGGCGGCGCAGAGAACGTGCAAAGCCGTTCGCTTGACAGCTATCCACATTTCGTATTCCCGCCGATGTTTGTCCGTGCGTCTGTCTGCCCGCTGTCCGTCTGTCCGTCCGTCCGTCCGCCCGTCTGTCTGTCTGTCCGTCTGCCGGCGTGCTAGCGCGGTGTGCTCCAACGGCTCCACCACAGGTATAGGGGTTCCCTCGGGACGGCTGGCGGCCTGCTGGCGGCCTGCTGGCCTGCACCGACCGGGGCCCTCCTTCATTACCGACCTGTGTTGTGAGTGCTTCGGTTTCCGCGGGAGGGGAATAGGGAGGGCAGGGGGAAAATTGTGCCAGGGGGGAAATTGAGTGAGAGGGGAAATTAAAAGAAGAGAAAAATCGTCCGGGGGGGGGTATGGAAAATTTGACGACGCTTGTCTTCCCCTGAAACGAAGGTTATGTCGTGTCCGGATTTTCTTCCCTTGTGCGTGTGTTCGGGTGTGCGTGCGTGCGTATTATTGCCACGAAATACACCATCATACCTTCACACTCACACGCACACAACGACCACACACACCAGCGCACATACGTCTTGGTGCCCGCCACGCGTGTGACCGCAGGAGGCTGGCGTCAGTCGCCTTGTGGTTCGACACGATATTAAATTCCAGCGGCGGGGCGAGGGGGAGGGGGGGGGGAAGCGTAGGTCGGAAACTTTCTTGCCTAAACCGCGGCCGGGAAGGCGCAGGCAGGGCGGCAGGGCGCCAGCGCACCACACAAGCAGCGGCACTGTCGCGCTTCCCCTGCCGCGACACTGTCGCGCTTCCCCTGCCGCGACACTGTCGCGCTTCGGCTGCCGCGACACTGTCGCGCTTCGGCTGCCGCGACACTGTCGCGCTTCCCCTGCCGCGACACTGTCGCGCTTCCCCTGCCGCGACACTGTCGCGCTTCCCCTGCCGCGACACTCTCGCGCTTCCCCTGCCGCGACACTGTCGCGCTTCCCCTGCCGCGACACTGTCGCGCTTCCCCTGCCGCGACACTGTCGCGCTTCGGCTGCCGCGACACTGTCGCGCTTCCCCTGCCGCGGCCGCGACACTGTCGCGCTTCCCCTGCCGCGACACTGTCGCGCTTCCCCTGCCGCGACACTGTCGCGCTTCCCCTGCCGCGACACTGTCGCGCTTCGGCTGCCGCGACACTGTCGCGCTTCGGCTGCCGCGACACTGTCGCGCTTCCCCTGCCGCGACACTGTCGCGCTTCCCCTGCCGCGACACTGTCGCGCTTCCCCTGCCGCGACACTGTCGCGCTTCCCCTGCCGCGACACTGTCGCGCTTCCCCTGCCGCGACACTGTCGCGCTTCCCTGCCGCGACACTGTCGCGCTTCCCCTGCCGCGGCCGCGACACTGTCGCGCTTCCCCTGCCGCGACACTGTCGCGCTTCGGCTGCCGCGACACTGTCGCGCTTCGGCTGCCGCGACACTGTCGCGCTTCCCCTGCCGCGGCCGCGACACTGTCGCGCTTCCCCTGCCGCGACACTGTCGCGCTTCCCCTGCCGCGGCCGCGACACTGTCGCGCTTCCCCTGCCGCGACACTGTCGCGCTTCCCCTGCCGCGACACTGTCGCGCTTCGGCTGCCGCGACACTGTCGCGCTTCCCCTGCCGCGGCCGCGACACTGTCGCGCTTCCCCTGCCGCGACACTGTCGCGCTTCCCCTGCCGCGACACTGTCGCGCTTCGGCTGCCGCGACACTGTCGCGCTTCCCCTGCCGCGACACTGTCGCGCTTCGGCTGCCGCGACACTGTCGCGCTTCCTCTGCCGCGACACTGTCGCGCTTCGGCTGCCGCGACACTGTCGCGCTTCGGCTGCCGCGACACTGTCGCGCTTCCCCTGCCGCGACACTGTCGCGCTTCGGCTGCCGCGACACTGTCGCGCTTCCTCTGCCGCGACACTGTCGCGCTTCGGCTGCCGCGACACTGTCGCGCTTCGGCTGCCGCGACACTGTCGCGCTTCCCCTGCCAGGGGGAAGCGCGACGGGGTCGCGCCAGGGGGAAGCGCGACGGTGTCGCGGCAGGGCAAGCGCGACGGTGTCGCGCCAGGGGAAGCGCGACGGTGACGCTGCAGGGTAGCGCGCCTCCGAAAATGAAAAAAACAATAACAACATCGCAACGTGCCTTTTTTTGCGGATCCTCGATATGAATGGGAAAAGGCAAAACACACCATCACACAGAATTAATCGCGTAGTATTTGAAATGTACCCCTTTCATAAATAAGCCGTATGTTTTGTTCTTTTGTTGTTTATTTAGTCTTTCTTTCCTGTGGGCTTTTGTATTGTTCCCCGTTGGATGGTAAATACGCCCGGACTCGATTTCCGGGGCTTATCCGGGCACCCGTCATCCCCCCCCCCCTGCCCGGGGCGCCACCGCCGAAGCCGCGCCCGCCGACACGTCCACGTCAGTCAGGGAAATCTATTCCGCCGCTTCCGTGTGACTGGGCTGAAGCGGTCGTCATCCGGGCGCGCCACTGCCGTCAGGGGAACTTTGCATTTTTCATATTTATTTTTTTTTCCCGCTGCAGCGACATGCCGGAGTAATTGCTGTGCGCACACATAACTTTCTGGCGGGCAGATGATGGGCTGTGGAAATGCTCTGCGGGGGCTGAAACGTCTATTTTTTCTTTCCGAATTAAAACAAAAACTGACTGTATTGGAGTGTTAAACGACCGTTTGAAAGCGCGAGCAAGTGAGGACAAAAGGCGTGGGGCAGGGGTGGGGGCAGGGAGTCGCACGTCCTCATTATGTGTAATGACCCTCGCGTACTCGAGCTAAAGTTCCACCGTGCCACGCCACGCCACGCCCTGCCACGCCCACGACGGGGTAGTTCGGGCCCATAAGGCGGAAGCGAAGCGACTCCACTGCAAACCAACGCATCGCTCGAAAGCAGTCGGGCTAAAGCCAATTCATAAATTGATTTTTCGCTCCTGTTTTGGCCGCCACGTGCGCGCCGGGCGGTGGAGGAAAGGGTGCAGGCGGGCGGTCGAGGCGGCGAGAGAGAAAAGAGCCCCAAAGCGAATCCCACACTTGGTTGACACCGCGCAAGGCGGCGGCGTGGCGGGGCGGGGCGGGGCGGGGCAGGGCGGGGCGGGGCAGGGCGGGGCGGGGCAGGGCGGGGCAGGGCAAGGCCGCCAACACGATGTGACTTTCTATTGTACGGGGCTGTGGCGGGCATTGTATTCACGACCGCCACCGCCGCCACCACCACATAAAAATGCGCCGTGTGTGTGTGTGTGTGTCTGTGTGTGCGTGTGTGCAGCCGCCGTGACGGTCCCACCGGCGCGCCACCAGCGCGAATCTCGCCCGGACCAATGAGCGTCCCTGCGTGTGTGTGAGTGTGTGTGTGTGTGTGCGTGCGTGCGCGACATGGAAGCGACTGTGACAGTCGATGTAAACGCTCTCCGGGGAGGCATTGAACGCGGTTGGGCGGGGCAGGCCTAGGCAGGCCCTGGCAGGGGAGGGGTGGAGGCCCGGTGGATGCCGCGGTGTGTGCGAAACTGCGGACCTGCGAACCCTCGCGGAGTCCTGGCTGGCGCGAGGGCTGGCGATGGCGACCCGGTCGCGTCGCCGTTGGTCGGACCCGCCGTCTCCGCGGAGCCCCGCTCACCCCGAGCGAGGCCCGAGGGGGCCGTCAGACGTTCCGAAGTGAACGAAAGTGCTGTTGACTCTATGCCAGCACCCCCGTGGGCCTCCTGCTGCTTGTGGCCTACTCACTCACTTTCCCACTCTCTCACACAGCGGCGCGCGCTCGCAACGTCGTGCTGAAATCGGTGAGCCTCCTGCTCCTACACTGCACTTATGGCAAGTCGGTAAAAGCTGCGCCCCGAGCAGCTCAGCAATGCGGGCGAGAGCGGCCAATTACGCCAACGGGCGGAAAGTTTTCAAGTTTTGAAGCGCGGCGCTACTTCCGGTTCCACTTCCGGTGCCACTTCCGGTGCCACTTCCGGTGCCACTTCCGGTGCCACTTCCGGTGCCACTTCTTGTGCCACTTTCGGCTTGCCGCCAAGCGGTTGCAGTGTGGTGCCGAGGCTGCAGAAAAGGCCGCCGAAGGAAGCGAAGTGAACGGCGGCGCGGTGCATCTCTTCCTGCCGCGACGCGACACGACGCGCCAGTAGAGCATTCCTTCCGTTTCCTTTCCCTTTTCATCCGACAGACCCACAGGCCCAAGGGCGGCCCAGGACCCGGGCCTGGAGGCGTCTCAAAGGACGCTGGAACTCCTTTCAAGCTTGCGCTGCACCCCGGGCTTGGGGGGGGGGGGGGGGGGGGCACTACTGTCCTGAGTCCCACGGGAGTCCATCTTCCAGGACCCACGGGCCCTGCAGGGCTGCAGGCGGTAGCTCAGGGTAAATACCTCACCGGGCTGCGCTCTGCACTTGCGCGCGATGAGGCATTTTGTTTAAACAAAGTGAAAAAGGGGGGGGGGGCGGCTGGCCTGGCCTGGCCGGTTCGTGTGGTGGGCGCCGTGGGCGGCTACGAGTTTGGTGGAGCGTTGTACTGCTAACCAACTGAACAGTGCCCTTTCCGCCGAGTCGGGGCCCTTGATCTCGTTAGGGGTGGACTTGTGGCGAGCGGGCAGAAAGGAGGGGGGGAGGGGCTCGCCAATAGCGCCAAGTTAGACGAGAAGGCAAACTCGCTACACCGAGGGTACGTTCCCGTAACTTTGTCGCGGTCCCTCCCGGCTTCCCCGGTGAAAACTGGCGAAAACAAGCTCCCCGTCTTTCAAAAAAAATATCCTCAGATGTTGTTGTTGTTTTCTGTTCTCCGACCGAAAGTAAAGGAATGATTGTTTGCTTTGCAGATGGCCACGACGGTCGAGGACCTGCCCCGCACGACGACGGACCACAGCACGCTGGACGACATGAGGCGCGAGGAGAGCCGGGAGCTGGCCCGGGAGGAGTTCTTCCGCACCTACGACCTCATGACCGGGGTGAGGAAAAGGCCGGCCTAAATGACGTCGTCCTCGCCAGGACGACCTCCTTCCTGTTCATGCCCATGGCCCCATGGCCGCATGGCCTCGGCCCCCTCGATGATCCCCTACCACTGATCCGGGCCCAGCGTAGTATGCCATTGTGCGCCCCCGGGATCCGCGCGCCGAGCCGAGCCGAGCCGAGCCGAGCCGAGCCGGCGGGAACACGGAAAAGTCCTTAGACGCGGCCCGGCCCGGCCTCTCCCAGTCCTTGAATAAAAGACACGCCCCGCGATGTAAGACGGGGACGCGATCTGACCTAGAGAGCCTTGCCGCCGCCGCGTCGCGCCGCCAGCGGTCCGGGCACGCAAAGTTGGGACATGGTAACAGATGGGTAAGCCTCCACCAAGAGGATAATGTCATGGAGCCTGTGGCTGCTGGCTGCCCGGCCTCGCTGCCCGGGGCGGGGCGGGGCGGGGCGGGGCGGGGCGGGGCGGGGCGGGGCGGGGCGGGGCGGGGCGCTCGTCCCTTTTTGCTCCCCGGTTATGTAAACATGCTCCGCAAACGGGGGGCTGTGTACTTTGTCCGGGACGGCCGATGCCGAACCACGCCGCCGTTTAAATCCCAAAGTCCCCGCCTGGCCTGCCACGGCCTGCCCTGGCCTGCCATTGCACTTCCGCGGCCGCGGTGGCGGTGGTCGCGCCTCCTCGAGGCTCCCACGCCAAATCCGGGCGAGTTAGTTGTCGAGCGCTCCGGCCTGCCCGCCGAACAACGCGGTCAGTGGTTCCGTCACGATTTCCCTCCCTCCCCAGCCAGGCAGCCAGCCTGGTTGGCCGCACAGCCCCTGGGCGCCCCTGGGGCGCCACTCCAGCCGCGCTCTTATATCCAGAAAGGGGGTGGGGTGGAAAAAGTCGGGAGGCGAGGGTGCAGCGTCACCTCACCTTCCCTCCCAGGCCGCGCCCGACGCCAATCAGTGTAGGGACGACTTGGGACTCGACTCGGCACGACGAGTGGGACTGCCTCACTTGCTCGGAGGACCGAGTCGCCGAGGTCGCGGTGTCTCTCTCGCCCCCTAACGAGTGCGAGAGAGACAGCAGTGGCGTCCGAAGAGCCCGAGGGGCCCGAAGGGACTACTCGGACGACGAGAGCCCTCGGCTCGGCCCCCGCTCAGCGCCAAGTAGTGCCAGCGGCTGCCTGGCGGCTGCACGACATCGTCTCGCTGTCGCCACCATTCCAGCATCCCTTGGCGGCGCGGATGGCGCGACCCACTGACCTCCCCCCCCCCCTCCCCCAGCCGGTCTGCCGCCCCGTCCCGCCCCGCATCGCAGCGGCATCCGATGCGGCCCCACCGCGCGTCATACCCGATACGCACCTGTCCATCGCCATCGCCCTTTGTCCCACACCGTGCCCCCACGCCCTGCAACGCGGAAACGATAAAAACGTCGCTCATTGTTCTGGCTGTTTCACCTCGAGCCGCGTGACACCCCCACTCTTGATCGCTCTCCCTCGCACTCGCGGGGCGGCCGGGCGGCCCACTCACCGACGCGAAGCCCCCGTCCTGTTCGTGTTCATCTCCCTGGTCGCGCCGCGCGCTGCTCGCAAGGCGGGTTGCTAGTCTCGCAGGCAGGCTGCTGGAGGCGGTCGGGTCGTATTGAAGGATCTGATGAGATTTTCTTTCCATCACCGCAGCTCAAAGCGTGCGGGGGGTGGGGGAGGGGGAGACTCGGGGGGGGGGGGCGTGGTATTATTACAGCGCAAAGGCCAAACGAGGCGCCGTGGCCGGCAAAAAGGACGAGGACCGAGGGGCCGAAGGCCGGGATAGAGTACCAGGAAAGGGTCGGTCTCGGAGGGCCGCGGCGGGGCGGGCCCGGAGGGTGGAGCGAGCGCGGCCACTTTTGCCGACTAACGTCAGCTTCAGCCTCTCGCTGCCGGACGGACGGACGGACGGACGGACGGACTGGGGGGATGCAATCACGGACGTCGCATGTAGGTCAGGGACCTCCAGCGCGGCCGTGGCCAGCTTGGCGAGCGCCACGTGACTGTGCGTTTGAACCCAGGACGTTGACTTTGCAGGTGCGCATCGCGGCCACGCTGGGCGGCTTCTTCGGCATGATGGTGCTGCTGGTGCTGTACAAAAGTCGCTGCCGGCCGCGCCGCGCCGCCATCAAGGAGGTCCGGCTGGCCGCCGCCCAGGCCGTGGTCGAGGAGGAGGACCAACAGGTGAGCCACACCGCGGAGCACCGCGGAGCACATAAAGTGTCTTTACGGCAGTGTAGGTATCCAGGGACTGAGGGTCTCCCGGTTGCCCCACAGGAGGCGGTGGCGGCCGCCATCTACATGCAGACCGTGGTGACGGGCCGCGTGCCGCGCCGCAGCCTGGGCGCGCTGTCCGCCCCCGTGGGCCCCGTGGGCATGGGCCCGCTCGGGCCGCTCGGCCCCCGGGGGTCGCTGGCGGTGGGGGGCAGCGCGGGCGGCGCGGTGGACGCGGCGGCGTGGGTCGGCGGCGGGCTGCTGCCCCGCGCCGCCTTCCTCGGCGGCGACCGCGGCGAGCACGGTCCCGGACGGCCCGAGGACGCCGACGACCGGCCGCTGCCCATCCGCTTCTCCTCGCTGGGCGGCTGCAGCCTGCTGGAGGCCAAGGTGGCCATCTCCGCCGTGCGCAGGTCAGTGTCGAATGTCGGGGGAACGGATAGCCTCGCCGCACGCTGCGGACTCCGAGAATCGTTTTTCGCCGCTCTGTCTCTCTCGCGCGCTGCGCGCTCATAGGGCGCCTCTGAGAGAGACAGGGCGGCGGAAACGACTCTCGGAACCAGTCCGCAGTGAGCCTGGAGAACACGGGATATCCGCGCCTCCTCGTAATGGCTACGGAGCAGAGGTCGCCACCTTTTGGAGGCCACCGGAGGGCCGCCATTTTTCTGGACCAAGAAACTGGCGGCGTAATTCGCCGGTTCACGCGCCATCGCCGAAAAAGCCATTTCATCATCCCCGGGCCCGGCCAGGCCCGGCCAGGCCCGGGGCGCCTCTCTGCCGCTCCGCCGCTCCGAGAGAAAAATGGGACGTCCAGAGGCGACGTTTATCCACCCTGAGCACGACACGCCACGGGCAGACGGCCCGGCCCGGCGCTACCCCCTTCCCCGCCCCCCTCTGCCGCCCTGCCGCCCGGGGTATCTCCAGCACATTCATCATGCCGCAGCTTGCCCCCACTTGCCTTGTCTGTTGCCTGCATCGCATATTAGACTTAGACATCGGGAATCTCTTTCGGAAGAGTTGCCCCCATCTCCAGTTTCCAAAACTCCCGCGTTTCCACTCGCCGCGCTCAAATTGAAAACTCGCTTCAGGGGCCGCCATTTAAGGCCTGGGGATGAGCGCGCTGTAGCTACCCGCCCTCCACTTGAAACGAAGAGGGTGTATCGGCACCGCAACGCTCAGCGCGGAGCGCGGCTGAGCGCCCGGCGGGCAGGCCACCGGCCCACGTCGGCGCACCCGTGTCTCGCGGTGATGCCTACCTCGCGCTTCGCAGGCGCTCCTTCACTGTGCCTGCCTCCGGCCTCGCTCGCAGACCAGCTGGGGGTGGCAACACTGATTCGTCATGGGGATTTTGTCGTGCGTTGGTGGCCACACTGTTGCACGATCGCTGTCCCCAGGGCCTCCATGCTGCCCAACCCGCCGACGCGCCACCTGCACGAGCGGCTGCACCTGCACCAGCAGCACCACCAGCAGCGCCACCTGGCGCAGCGCCGCGAGAGTCGCCAGCTGCAGCTGCAGCGGCTGGAGGACGCCCTGGGCACCGTGGCGGCCGGCACCTCCCTGGCGAGCACGTCGGAGCCGCCGCTGTCCGCCGCCGCCGTCAAGGCCGCCGTCAAGGCGCGGCGGCACAGCCACTGCCCCAGGCCCTCCGGGGTGGCGGGGGTGGCGGGGGTGCCCGGCGCCCACAAGCGGCTTAAGCCCTACGCTCTACGGTCGCCGCTGGGGGTGAGTACGAGATTGCCACTGATGCACCGCGGAATAAGTTTTCACCTCCTGACGAGGCAACACTGTTGTTGACAACTTGAGCGTGATCGTCCGGCAGGTGATTGACTCTTCACCGGAAGTGGGCAGCCCCGCCGGCAGCATGGGCAGCGAGCTGGGCGCGTTCGCCGCCATGCTCAACCAGTCCCCCAGGGCGCTGGGCCCCAGGGCCCCCAGGCTCGGCGCCCAGGGTCGCAGCCAGTCGCTGACGCCGGGCCGCAGCCCCGCGCACCGCGGCCAGGCCTCGGGCCAGGCCGCCGCCGGCGCGCACAGCCTGAGCCCGGGCCACGCGCACCGCGACGTCCACCGCCAGCTCTCGGACGCGGCCGACGTGTCCGCGCACTCCAACTCGTCCACCTGCCGAGCGCTGCCCTACGGCGCGGCCTGCGAGTCCTTTGAGCTGGCCGAGGTGGCGTACGGCGAGGCCTGCGCGCCCCTCGCCAGGATCGCCACTCTGGAGACGGCCTCCCTCAAGTACGGCAAGCCGGCGTGGAGGAAGCAGGAGAACGCTGGGACTGTCTTTGTTGACCCGCCACGGTTCGCAGGGACGGTGAGTTCGCGGACAGCGGCTCGGACTCGGTGTTCGGCGTGCAGCCCACGCAGCACGGCCAGGCCGCGGACACGGCGGCGGACACCGGCGTGGACACCGGGCAGGACGCGGACACGGACCAGGACGCCGACGGCCAGCTGTCCACCGACTCGGCCGGCTCGGGGAGCTCCACGCCGCACCAGGCGTCCAGCCGGGGCAGCCACAAGCAGCGCCTCTACGTGCTGCCCGTCGGCGTGGGCGTGGGCGGCAGCTCGGGGTGGGTGCCGTGCCGCACGGTGCCGCTGGGCCACTGTGACTCGACGCGGAGACGCGGCCAAGCACCACTTTGGTTCACGTCTTTTATTTTTTTCTCGCAGACCGGACATGGTGACCCTGCACGCGGCGCCGAACCCGAACCGCGCGCAGCCCACCAAGTGTGTGCGGCCGCGCTTGAGGCCCAGGCTCGCCCGCACGTCCAAGGTAGGCGGCAGGGCCGGGCAGGGCCGGGCAGGGCCGCACGCTGGCGTCTAGTGCGTGACGGTGAGGGAGATGGTTAGTTGGTTGTTTCTCTGCTTCCGCAGGTCGGGGCCAGCCTGGACAGCGCGGCCAGCGACGACTGCATCACCACCACCCCGGAGCAGAGCCAGGAGGACTGCGAGCACGAGCAGCAAGAGGAAGGCCGTGCCGAGGTCGTCGTCGACCCCCAGGCCCTGGAGGCCCTGGAGGCCCAGGTCCACCAACACGTCCGCGAACACGTCCACGGGCACGGCGACGCACTAGAGCGCCACCGATTCTAGCCTGCGCCTTCGAGCCGAAACAACTCCCAAACTAGGTCTACGCCATAGATTCGTTTTGTATTTTGTATTTTGAAAATTGACATGGCGATGTCATGGTGTTCCTGTTCATAAAAAAAAATTACCTCGCCAATGAAAATCAGGACAGTTAGTTTCAGAAAAAAAACAGTTATCTAGAAAACTTAAGAAATGTACACATAAAATCAAAGCTTGTTTCCTGTTCCTGTGCTCCTGGATTCACGCCCGTCTGTTTTACCTGTACGTCGTGTAAGTCGCGTTTTTGGATTCGGGACTAATAATATAGGACGTTTTGCGCATGTCCAAACGTAAGGTGTTTCCAGTTTAGTGCTCGGGAGTTGCTTTTCTGCCCCCCCCCCCTCAACCCTTTCCGAGTGAGTGGGTTTGTTGATGTTTGCTGTCCTGCATGCAGGACTCTAGTGAGAGTGTGTGAGTTACAATGTCTGTGATGTCTTTAGATAAGTAGGATTTAGAGTGTCGATGCTGTTTTCCCCGGTACGTGCCACTGTTTGGCTGGACAGAAGGTGGTCAGGATAGCGCACTGATTCGATTTTATGACGACAAATTGATGAAGCTCGTTACTGTAGAGAACCACCATGATCGTGCCGCTCGGACTCCCTCCTTCTCTCCAGTAACTTAGTCCATCGAAACCACCTTCCAGTCCCCAAAAAGAAATATGAAGATAAGGTGTCCATAGTATTAATGTAGCCTGTTAGTGTGTCGCAGTCAAAAATGTTTGTGTAAAACAGTCAGATGGTGCATCATCATCTCACAAATTGTTGAAGTCCAGAATCACCTCTTGAAGGGTTCCGGGTTCACGCGTCCCGCGAGGTCCCCCAATAAAGTTCAATAGGAGTAAAAGCGCCTGTCCGATAGGCCACCAGCCCGTAGTGAGACCAGCTGAAGCAAGGACGATGACCTACTTTTCCATATTCCAATCCAATCAATAGCTGTTCATTTTTGTCGCTCTTGTGAGGCTGCACACGAGGCCCTCTCCAACGTCAGCGCCTCGTTTTGGGCTCACTTGCCCTCGACGTGCTACCACATCTCTGCTGGAGGCCTGTAGAACGCAGCGCCTCTGAGGCATTTGACGGTGGCTTCGGAGCGAGTGTTGATGAGGCAGGCCCCTCTCGGCTCAATTGCACTGCAGTTGCTCAAAGGCTTCACGCCTTCACGCAGAAACAGTCTTCCCTCTCTCTCGCTCGCACTTCGGCCCAAGTGCTCCTTTTAGCCCGTCCCTGCCAGTCGGTGCCTGTGGCGTGTGAAGCGAGCGTGGGCCACCCGTTCACCTGTTCAGCGTGGGGCCTTACACCAACAATCACACATACACACACCACTATTCTGCAGGTTGAAAAAGTAATGTAAACCAAATATTTTTTTCTAGTGTAGGGATCCAATCTTGATTAGCCAACAAAACTAAATTCTCAGACCAACAAAATTATTCTTTGACTGTTACCTGCCTTATTAACAATAAGACTGGACTGTTGATTTGATGTCTTATGATGGAAATTGGCAGCATCCATGAAAAAATGGACAGAAAGAAACTGTCCAATAGTGTTTCAGAAAACTCCCGAGGGTTTATTATTGGGTATCGAATGTAATTGGATATTGAATGTAATTCAAAAGATGTTACCTACTGGAGTGGACTGATATGTTCTATCCATTCCTGCCCAACTGAAACAGAGGGTTTGTTTCACAGCCTGGGCCCTCAGAACAAAGGACAACAGCAACAAAATCTTATGATAAAGTGGTGTCAAGAAGAATAAACTCTAGTAATTACTCAAAAATAGACAAAATTGTATGGAGAATATATTAATTTGTTATAAGACAGGTGTCCGTTGTTTGGGAATTCAAATTGTTATTAAGTGTATTGCATTTGTGTTAGTGCTAGATGTGTCTGTGGAATCCTAATGTGTTGCACTTGTTAATAAAAACTATACTGCATCCTGTGTGAATATGCAAGCCCAATTAATTCATTCTCTCATCAAGGAAAGGAATCAATAAGCTCCAGAACAACAATCTCTTTCTCATTTCACTGCTCTTTAATTATTTTGGGGCAGGAAAATCACATTCAAGTTGCTCGTGTTTTTAAAATAGAGTGCTAGCAGTATATCCTTTATATGTACTACATATAACAAAACTACATTTAACTGGGCAATGGCCCATCACAATTATAGGTAGGTCAGTGTCACATAGTGACTTTAAGACAAATATCACACATGATAGCAGCCCCTTGATTAGAAGCAGGCTTAACAGCAAAATTATGTTACTAGGTAAAGATAAGTACATATCTTCCATTTCAACTGAAGAAGTACTTGGAATTCAACACTAGATTCAGGTCAAAGTTCCCTTTAGGTGGCACACTAGAAAACAGGCGTTCAAGACGGCGTTCTTCCACCCCTTCAACTCCTGTAGAGTGATCCCTGTAAACAAAACTTATTATTAAGAAGTTCTATTGGATAAGAAATTGAAATAGGATCTGAACAAAGCCATACTTGTTTGAATATGTCTCAGTTAAAAACTTGGCCAGATCTTCTAAAATGGGTTCTGAGTGAAGAGCTACAAACTGTTCACGGCATATCTGTAAGGAGTAAAACATTTGTTACAGTATTTGACCTTCCTTTGGGCTTAATGTTCACTGAATATAAAAGTACAAAACAATTTTACCTTGCTCATCTCGGTAACATTTTTGGCATGCACCCAGTAGCAATCATGGACAGAAACAAATGTGATACCAACTTGCTCACAATGCAGCCCAGTCAGAATCATGTGGCAGGAATCCAAAGAGTGAACAAAATTAGGAGAGAAAGCATTACGCTGTTTCTTGAGGACTGGTATCCTGGAAAACACAAAAATATTATGTAATGGCATGAGACATTGCACCCTTTACAAACATTAGAATATTTTAGCTTGCAACACACCTGTACAAAGATGGATTAATCCACTCGCCTTCCGGTAAATTTAAAGAGTCTACTTTGGCAAAATTCTTTTTAAAATATGGCTGAATAACAGGCAAACCTAGGGGGGTGACCCATTTTACAGGCATATTCTTTGACTTCACAATACCATTCGCACAGTTAGTCAACCACTCCTGCAGAGAAGAGAAGCAAAGTTACATTCACATATTTTCAGAACTTTGTTTCGATCAAACGGTGAGTCATAAATGCACTCATAGTAACCATAGTTTTTCTGCTAGTAGTGAACATTTCCCCTAAGCTTTGGAAAACCAATTTTGTAATATACAAAGCAGCTGGTGGAACATCATCTAGAGGATACTTTAAAGCTGAAAACAAAGGTTTAAGAGTTACGTTTTGACACTTCAGATAAAATTAAAAAAAAGAACATGTGGAAGTAATCCTGACGACAGCAACCTTTTAGCTGCCCCTCAATTTGCAACTGGGCCCCATAATTTGTTACACCATAGACTGATGTCATTATAGTTTGTTTGACAACTTTTCGGATGATAAATCCTTCTAAGCTCTGCGCCATCTTGTCACCATTAGCAGCATCTCTAGCTCTTTGCTTTTCAACCTGTAAGATTAAAATGAGTAATAACAACGGAGGAAAGGGGCCATAAAAGTAATCTACCATCATCAACGTCTGCATCGAACATCGAACTCACACTTTCGGCCACACATGAATAGACATCAGATGGTATGACAGTATCCACGAGGTTGACCGACTGCGCACCCAGTGTATCTCGACCCATGGCAGCGTAGTGCTGCAAGCCGTTGCATGAGCCATCTTGGTGCACTGGAAAATGACTAATAAAGTTGGCTGGATCACCGTTTGAAATGGCAGCAGCAATTTCCTTGCAAGCTGCCAGTGTTTGCCAAGGGCACTCTGAATTCATCCACCACTTTTCACCCTACAAAAAAAAAAGACCAAAATCAATTGTTTTAAAAGAAGAGACGATTAAGCGCCAATGTATTTCCAAGAAGTACAGCTTACAGTCAGAGGTCTTTCTGCAGAGTCAAGAATTTTAGGCATTACTTCATTTGCATACGCCAACCTTGCATCTAAAGATTCTCTGCTCATTTCTCCTACTAAATTGATAGTGTGAAGCTAGAATGTTAAAAAAAATAAAAATACAAACTTTAACAATGTGAAAAAAGGACAAAAAATACAGAAAATAATAATAGGGATGAATATTTTTACCTTTAACCAATTTAATCCATCAGGTCCCAGTTTTTCACCTTTCGCAAAAATAAGCAAAGAACGAGCCAAGTCATTGCTCATATGCTGAAGATGTGGGCAAACTGGATAGACTCGTCCTCGAAAATCCATGTTATGTGGAAGCCAGAACACACGGTCTCGAAACTAAAAAAAATTAAAAAATCAAACAACAGGCACATGTTTTAGTGCTGAAAAGTAAAATTACTAAATAAATTTTCATTAACATACATCATTAGCTATGCAAAGTTTGTACAGTGTGTCACACCACTGACTGTACATAGCAGCATTATCCTGCCTGATACGGTTACGCTCTTTGGTGATTTTTATCCGTTCAGCAAGTGACGTATTCGCTGGCATTGATGGCTCAGGAATAGCAGCTGAGGGTGGGGCTGGAATAGTTAGTATTTCGGAGCCTCCAGAATGAAATACTTCACAGATCACATCTAGAACCTAGAAAGGAAAAGGCAAATGTACAACTGTGAATACATATCATCCAGCCTTTGCCGATGAAACAGTATTGACAAGAAAACCCCTTACTGGATTGTTTATCTTCCAAGGCACTGATCCAAGCTGATTGAGAGAATCCAAACTAGGATAAAGCTGCTCAGTAGGAACACTTAAATAGTTTTCCTCCAAAGCCTCTGCACCAATACGTGTCTCCGGATGTCTGACAGAAAGAAAATAAGATATCAATAAAATTGTTTAAAAAAGCTGAAAAGCATTTCCCCGAAACTTTAAATGCTTGTCACAGGGTCACAGGGTTTACCTCTGAAAGAGTGGAGTTGAAAGGGAATAGACACCATTTGTTGCACTTGTCCAGGGCCTTGGAGGACATAACATTGGCAGCTCATAAGGATTCATTTTCAGGAAAGGCTGCATCTTGTTTGGGAATACATGATGAACTGAGGGGTGCATTTTAAGCTGCTTCTGATATCCTCTTGTTGATTTGCGGAAAACTACATACAAGGCTGGCACCATGTGGGGTTTCGAACCATTCACTTTAATGTTTTCATCAATTTTGACATCTTTCAACAAAATGTCATAGAGAAACTTTCCAATTTTGAGGTAAAGTTCTGGATACCACTCCCGCAACAAGAAATTTGTACAAGAGTCATTATACTGCATGTTTTTTACTACACTGTCCCACACTTCTCTTGGATTAGAGGGACCAGGCGGATAGCCTTCGGGATTAAAATACTGCTTACAATAATCAATATGAGCTTGCTTGGCCTTGTTCCATACACCATATCTCTTCATAACTTCCATATCATAGATTTCCTTTACTTTTCGCCCCAATGCAACCTGAGCAAAGATGAATCCTACAGACTGTTTATCAGAGTCCTCAATACGGTTATGAATTTCTTGTATAATTAAATCTGCAAAGGTTTCAGCTGGCAGAGACTCTAGGAAGCTCGTTAACTGAAAGCTAGATTTGTCAGTTTTTAGAACATGCATGCTGCTTTGGAAGCCAGCAATAAGGGATGTCCTCCAGCCTTCTTCAACTTCTTTTTGGGTGGAGATCAATTCATTGATCTCTGACTCAGAGAGGGTACAGGCAATGTTTTTCACCTTGTATTCAAAGGAGCTGTGAATGGAAATTTGTTCATCAATTAATTTTTCAGCACTGTCTACAGATAACAGTCCAGTAGCTGGGGACTGGTAGGAGCTAGACAGTTTTGTAACAGGGTACTTGGAACCTCCAGGTTTGGAGTACTTTGTACTCAGAAGTCCTGTAGACTGAATGCTTCTGAGAACCTTCTGGATTAGAACTTCCCTACCTTTACAACATGCTACTAGATCATCAACTGTCACATTTTCTTTCATCATATTCTGAACTAGACTTCTAGCAATTTCAAGGTTCCCTTTCGTCGCAGGCATTGAAGCCAACATTTCAAATACAACAACATATGAGGAAGCAGTCAATGGGGTATTGTACTTGTTGGCCAGAATCAAGGCATGTGAGACTGCCACTATATTTTTCTCATGAGCAGCATGACTGAAAAGTGGTTCCAAAATAATGTTCCGGCAAGGAACATTTGGAAAGAACTGCAATCCTCTTGTGGCATAGTGGAGGGCATTCTTTACTTTCCCAGAGTTTAAGCAAACATCAATGTATGCTGCTCTACGGAATATTCTTTTTTGTTTGGTAATATTTCCTCTTAGCAACATTTGTTTCTTAACAGTTAGCTTTTCCTTCTTACTATTTTTCATCTGAGATAGAATTTCTTCCAGTGATGTGCTTTCTAAACATGAAGCATTTTCCACTGACTCATTGGGCTTTAAATCTTTTAATGCCATTGAGGTCTCCGTTTTCAAACATGATCCAACGGAAGTTATGTCAGGGATCTCAACAGGATTCATCATCCTTCTTGCATTGAGTTCAGCACTTGGTGAAGGATAATCTCGCATTGACAACTTATTTCTTGCAATTCCTTTCAATATTAAGTCTAAAACTTCTTGTGAAAGGGCCGATGTCGGTCTCAATGTAGGACTCCGTTTTGGCACTGTTAATAACTCTTCATTAGGAGCAGGAGTTAATTCTTGAAAATTTAGGTTCCTGGTAGAATTAGGAGGCAACATGATTGTGATACCCACACGTCCCAATTTGGACATGGAAAATGCTGGAGAAGAGGGAGAGCTCGTCAGAAATGACTGGACATCCAGTGAGGTTTCTTCTTCGGTTTCCTTGGAATCCAACAGGGTAATTTTTGTTTTTCGTTTGGATTTTCCTGAAAATGTTTGTACTCATTACTTGAAAACAAAAAGGAAGAAAGGGATGATATCTGCTGTCTACATAAATATTTAACTTACCATCAGCATGAGTAAGAACAACATTTCCTAGCTTGTATCTTCGTTTTTTCTTATTGGCGACAAAGGTTACATGCTCTGGATTTAACCAAGTAGAATGTATTCTTGAAGAACCCACATAGTCTGGAAATTGGAGAAAAACATCGTAGGTTTAAAAAGAACCCGAAAGCTGACTTGGAGCCGCAGAATCAAGATACACTTTTTACAGCATAATTTAAGGAAATTTAATGGCATTCATGTACAGGTTAAAAATTATTAAAAAATTATTTTTCACAACATTTGTGAGTTTTAAATCATGGGTTACGACAAGGAATAACGGAAAAACTTTTTACGACTAGAAAAGAAAGTCAAGACCAGAAAATAATCAATGTTGGTTCAGGGCTGAAAATAAAAACAACACAGTGCTCTGAACAGTACCTGTGAACGGTAAGTGAGAAGATATTCGATTGCATAATGTACAAGTCCTTGAATTACGCAATCCTGTTGATCCAGTGTTGATATTTTTGATGTGGAGCTTCTTCAGTGTCATGAAACGATGCATTGTTGCAGCAAAACGCCAAAAAAGGCGTTAACACGAGAAGAACATGTGCGATGTTTGGGCTCTAGTTGATTCCTTCTGCTGGACTAGCCCGACCCCTTATTTACGGAGCGTTGGTTTTTCTGTACGGTATGAGAAGTAAACAGGGAAGTTCCACTCGGCAGCCGGGCGGGAAAATTTTTTTTCAAAAGCTGAACTTGCGAAAATGTGTATCTTGAGAGGGCTTGCACGTTACACCAAGCTGAAATCACATAGTTATTATTTATGAATCTCAAGACTATTCCGAGCATGAATGCGTATTCTGGTCGCTGAACTTTTCGTACTGAGCTGGACCGATAGGGGATTGTAAAGACGGTGGGCACAATGTGAATTTAGACATTTTGCCATTGAAATGATTAGAGATGACGTTACAACGAAGTTACAGAACCTTCATCTTTCCGATATGCTGGACCCAAATTACTTGCCCTAGATCGAAATTTAAATCTGCGGTCTGTGCGACTCTGGGTCAAGCCCGCTCGACCGCAAGGTCCGCAAGGCAACGCCGGTGGCGCCCTCGCGCGGCCGAGAGGGCAAATAAGTATCTAGTGCATGGCAAAAGTGGTACCCTATCTTATCAAAACCCAGAAACGCACTGTCCTTCCGAAGAGATTCACATTTCCAGACGAATTTGACACCATGGTCGTTGGCTCGTAAGCCGGTAGTCAGTGGTTTCGCAGCTCGCAAGATCTCCATTACGTTGTTCGTGAAACAAGCCCGGACTCAAACACCATCGAAATAAAATCTCTAATCGGTTCGGTCGACTCGGCTCTCTGATGTCCCCATCCCCATGCAGTGAATGTGGTGCACACAAGCGAAGGAAGCGACGCGGCCCAGCTCCGCATTGATCTGTCCGCCCGATTGGTCGAGCACTCTGGCGAAGTGAACCAGTCGTTGCTGTCCAGCCTTCCCTGCGACAACCTAGGCTAGGCTTTAGGCGGCGTGCAAGTGTCACGCCATCTTGAGTCTGGCATTGCCATTGCCTCATGTTTGGTGTTCGAGTAGGGGCAAGTGCGCACCACGACGGTAAGTCCAAGTCGAGTGGCGTCCACAATCCCAACCATTTCCCCCGGCTTTGACGATCCGTTGGAAGGTTTGGGGCTCGAGGCGCTGTAGTTTGCGGGTCGGAGGGTGCACCCCTGCCTAAGTTATATCGGTTGACAGGTGAGCTTGGAACGGGACGGGGCCTTTCCCCTCCGAAGCTTCAGCTTCCTGGTCAGCTTTTGCAAACGAGTGCCGAGCGACGGATATTATTGTGGCACCGTTACGTCCAGCGGCGCTATTTCTCGAGAATGCTCTCTGACGTTTAATAGCTGCCGTTAAGCTCCATACCCACTGTTACGTCCTTAAGGCTCATCCTAACCTTAACCACCTCCCCTCATAACCAAGGTCGTTCGAGTTCTTATAAACTTACACTTGTCGACTGTGTCTGGTTTGAACCTTATCCTTATGTGGATTTTATGTTTTGTCGTGATCCGCGGTTTCCAAACAAATCGATCCATTTCCTTCATAGCATCGAGAATTTGTGGTTGTGGCTTGTTTTATACTGCCCCACAACAAATCAAGGGTTTAACCAATTCTAGTAATGGCTCTGGAAGCCAGTTTCTATCAAAGTTTCAGAAGCTCTTTAACAAATTTTGAAATAGGCCCAATTTTTTACTTTTTCTGTGTTATCTGGGAGTTTGATGTTACAAATTATCAATGGTTTCTATTTTCTTGCATACACTTGTTATTTCTGTTTTCTTTTGATCTTCAACATTTCTTTAATGTTTTTTGATATATTGTTGCAGAATTACATCTTTACTACGGGGCGCTGACACAGCTTCATGACCTCATGTATTGAAGAAAACTATTCGTTTTCTTTCAAGATTTAACTGAAGCCCCAGCACATTTCCCTGGGGGACAATCTTGACTTGTTTTATGTCTTGGAACCAGTAGGCAAATGGATTTACTTCCCAATGACGGTGACGCCTTCGGGGATGATTTCCCCGATGGTGCGTTGGAAGATACTAGTCCCAAACCGCAAGTTGAGTACTTCTGTAAAATTTGCAAGGAAAAATTATGCCAACCCAGACTTTTGTCTTGTTTGCATACATTCTGTGAGAAGTGCATTGATAAGCTTATAAGTGACGAGTCTGCTAATGGAAATGGCCATGATCACACTGTTGCCTGCCCCATTTGTGAGCAGGAAACCAAGGTAAATAGTGGTTTGAAATCACTCTCAATAGCACCATTACTATTTCACCGTTTTGTTATAAGTGCTAGTTTTCTATGCATATTGCGTCATTTACAGGTTGCAGGCAAAAAAGCAGCCGATTTACCATCTAACTATGTGATGAACAACCTGTTGGATATGTGTGCAATTCGGGATATGACTGTTGTATGCACTAGCTGCAAAACCAAAGAAAATGCTGTTTCTCGCTGCTCTGACTGTGCAAATTTTTTGTGCTCGAACTGCAATACAGCTCACCAGGTAAAGGATGTTTTCTGAGTAATAAAGTAATGTTGTTATTGAGGAACTTCATCAAGATTTAATTAGCACAAAGTGATTAAAATTTACTGAGTCATTATGTATTTTCCTGTAGTTTATGCGGTGCTTTGAGAATCATCATGTTGTTCCCTTTGAAGAACTTCGCCAGCAGACGGCTGGCGAAGAGAAGGACTCGGTTCCAATCCACAAGCCCATCTACTGTTCAGTTCATCCAACTGAGTGTCTTAAGCTTTACTGTCACTCATGCCGGGTAAAGATTCAGCTAGTCAGCTTCCTCTTATTATTTTTTCGACAATTTTTAATCTAATTAACTTTTCAAAAATTACTATTCTAGATTCCAATTTGCAATGACTGTGTTCTATCGGATCATGTTGCTCCACACCATCGGTATGAACGACTAACTGCTACTGCCCCAACATTTCGAGAAGAGATTGAGAGCTTGGCGCACGAAGTTAGGAGAAAGTCGAGTGTTTTTGAAGTAGCATCTTCTGATCTGGATAATGCCTTGACAGAGCTCCAAGCTCAGAGAGATGCTGCTCAGGACCTCATCAAGGAGACCTTCCAGGTTTGTCTTAATGCTTAGAATTGGGTAACGTTCAGCGTCCTCTTGGTGTGAACAGATCTTCATATGTCCTTGTTTATTGCTGCAGAGCTACAAGGCATTTCTCGAGATGTGCCAGGAAGACCTTCTCAAGGAGCTGCACACCATCCACAAACAAAAGGAGTTGCGCATTATGGGCTCATACCACATGTAAGTCTCTGTAACATGGGCAGCCTTTAACCGTCTTGTGTGGTGTTTATTCATGCTGACTTGCAATTGATTGTTTCAGGGTTGAAAAGACAATGGACAAAGTGGATGATGCTTGCAAATTTACTTCTCGTCTCTTGAGGCAAGGAAATAATGTGGAAATTGTCTCTCTGGGAAATATTGTCATTGCTCAACTTCACAAAATTTTGGCAACTTCTCCTGAGCCAGAAGTTAACACCTCCATTGAATTTGTTACTGATGGCACCAAATTCCAGGCAGCTGTGAAGGTGAAAGCTCAGACTATTTGTTTCTCCACATAATGCCTTCCCCCCTTGTTTATTTTATTTTTTAAACCCTCCTGCATTTTATCTGGTATTTTGTTTCTTTTCTAGGCTACCTTTGGAGCTTTGAAATGCCAAACAATCACTCCTGAGGTTCCAACCAGTACAGACACAATGTCTGCCATTTTCCCACCTCCTCCGCCGCCACCTGGAAATGCGAGTATTCAGATAGTACCGCAGTCATTGATGGCGAGGGATGACAGCAGCCCTTCCCCAACATTTTCTACCGTTTCATCCAACGGAGAAAGAACAACTGTGCCTGGTACAGGACGGGTTCAATCCTCCTACAATGCGGCAACTACCTCCAGTTTACTAAATGGCTATGCTAGTTCTGTGACAAGCAGTCCTGTCTCTTCATATGACAGCGAAATAAGTCAAATCACTGGATATGGTGTCACTGCAAAGCCTGAAACACCGACAGCGCAGTCCCCATCAATGTCGTCTTCTCAAAATGCTCTTTGTGCTGGTCTTACAAGTATTCAGGAGTACAATCTAACACAGCTTGCAAGCTTGGCTGACAAGGTAGTGTCAAAGTTTGCTGTTACTTGGATCATTTCTCTCACTTTTCAGACTTTTCTGATTACAACTGTGCCCCTCTTGCAGGTTGATATGGAAGGCCATCCAACTTTGTCCTCAAACCCTACCTCACCTATGTCTTTTAACGACATACTCTCAGGTAACATGGGCTCCCAAAACCAAGCTCTGAAGAACTTACAAGCATTGGCAAAACTTGGTGGAATGTCAATTGGTGATCATGGTAAGAGGCAGGGTAGAACATTACAGCCTGTTTACTCAAACCTCCATGGTGTTTATAACCATTTGCCACTTACGGTGGCGCTCTAAATTATTGTGCATATGTTTCTAGATATGAATCCTGAGTCATTGAATGGTGGATCTGGTTTACTTGGACGCCCGTCCCCTCCTTCGACTCCTATGGGACTTACGTCTCCAACTCTAAGCAGCAAAGGAAACAATTTCCCCATCCTCTCAGAGACAGATGAACCAATTTTGAGTTCTCATTCAGGTAAGAAAGATCTCACTTACTTTTATTCTTCACTTCTCTTGAGTTTTGAGTCATGTAGCTGTTGATAAATGTGAAGCCTTCACTGCAGGATCCTTTCCGATGAATCGTGATGGCGGTAAAGTCATGGCAATGGACGTTCGTCTGAAGTTTGGCACAGTTGGCAATGGCAAAGGTCAATTCAGTAGCCCACATGGATTCTGCCTAGGCTGTGATGAAGACATAGTTGTGGCTGACACTAACAATCATCGCATTCAAGTACGTTATTGAAACAGTGTTTTTTTTGTTTTTTTTTTGAAACTCAAGTTGCATGGTGTGTCATTGGTTCTTTCAGTTCTCTTAATGTTTAAAAGGTTCACTACATCTAGCAAATCCCTTTGAATTTGCAGGTGTTTGATAAAATGGGACAATTCAAATTCCAATTTGGTGTTGCGGGTAAAGAGGAAGGACAGCTCTTCTACCCTCGGAAAGTTGCTGTAATTCGCAACTCTGGCAAGTTTGTTGTTTGTGATCGAGGCAATGAGAGGTCCCGCCTTCAAATATTTACCAAAAATGGCCATTTTGTCAGGAAAATTGCCATTAGGTCAGCACTATTTCAACTGTGTGTGGATTTAATTTCTGTTGTCATCTCTCCCTCTCTAAAAATTATATTTTAACTTCAGGTACATTGAAATTTTGGCTGGTTTGGCCGTCACACAATCAGGGCACATTGTTGCAGTTGATAGTGTTTCCCCCACAGTTTTTGTCATATCTGAAACTGGTGGAATTAGTTCATGGTTCAACTGCAGTGACTATATGATGGAGCCATCTGATATTACTGTGTCAGGTAATGGAACTATAGAGCAATTTAAGTTACCTAGTTTATGTCCTCAATGATAACCCTAGAACCCTTTCCTCTGTTCAGGACGAGAGTTTTATGTGTGTGACTTTAAAGGCCATGCTGTTGTGGTCTTTGATGAAGATGGAAAGTTCAAACGGCGGATTGGACGTGAACCTATTACCCACTATCCGAATGGAATTGAAGTTTCGGATGCAGGGGATGTGGTTGTTGGGGACTCTCATGGTAACAGATTCCATGTTGTTGTTTTCAACAAAAATGGAGAGCAGCTATCAGAATTTGAGTGCCCTCATGTCAAGGTATTTATTGTGGGAGGAAGCATGTTTCCACTTATGATTATTTGTTTTGACTTAATGCACTTTGAATATTTCATTTCATTTGTTGCAGGTATCTCGATGCTGTGGACTGAAGATAACATCAGATGGCTATGTTGTTACTTTGGCAAAGAACAACCACTGTGTTTTGGTCCTTAACACACTTTATGTGGACTGAATATCTTTATTCAGAAAAAAATGTTAAGGTGTCATGTATTTGTAAGGTTACTGAGCTCGTGAGGTTACTTCTTTTCTGATTGGTGATTGGTCTGCCTTCAATTGATTACCATTGTATTTGCCAGGCGTTTATAGCCTAGCTTGATCTCATAGTCATTGTGAAGACATAGTCAAAGTGGATAAAGAGTCATTATGTTTACTCTCATCTCATGTTGATTTGAGACTTATTTCATGCTGAATTATCTTGATTGTGTATTATAGTGCTGGCAATATGCGCATTTAGACTTAAATGTAATTTGTCTGGTATGTGTTCAATGTGAAATTTTCTCACCTATACAAAAGCTTATAGGACATTTTGATGTTATGATTCATCAATCAGAGAAGTGTTATTTACCTATTTTTAGACAGGTCTGGTTCCTATTCAGGCAAGAAGATATTGGTCTCTCCCGAGTTGTCTAAAATGTTACTCTTCAGGGATAAAACCAATTGTACTTTTCACCATATGATAAAGACTGATGATTTTATTTTGTTGTTTTTTATTGAAGGTAATAATTAAGTTTGTACTAATTTAGTTAAACATGTATGTCTAAAATTTCTCGTAGCTCTTTATACATGTACTGCCATTTTGTTTTTTGTTTTTTTGTTTCTCCCCTGATTTTATGTTTCCAAGTTGTTTCACTGGCAAAAGAATGTACATAGCTCTGCTTGTATTACTGTGCATGTTATTGTAATTGAATAATACTAGTGGACATCTTTACAACAGCTGTAAGGAAACATTTCCTTATTATGGAACTTATTGAATTCATTAGCTCTTATGTACTCAGGACAGGTCCCAACTTTCAATCTATCAGATATATATTGTGATACTGTTTTGAAGTGTTATTCATATGTGAGTGTACGTTTTTATGTGTGCATTCCTGTTATACAAGTGACTAATTCTGAACAGAACATGCTGTAAGAAGTGCCATTTTATTTGAGTATTTCTGAATGTTTGTGAGCTGTATAGGTGTGTATTTTTTAAAGTACTTTGTGTGCTCCAAGATGGTATTAGATTTTAAAATATTGCCCTTATTGTGGTGCCTATTATCATATTTTATGACGAGTGAAGGTATTGTTTTCTTTAATCGTTAAGCTAAATATTGTTAAAGATTAACCAGTTTATATTCACGTGTTCAAGGGTGTGTCTATTTATGCGCTCTTTGAGTCATGTGTACCGTACATGTTCATAACTGTATGAATGTGTATGTGTGTATTTACATTTAAAGGAACAGAATGTTTAAATATAAGTTATAGAAAACAAAAATACTTCTGAGAAAAAAAAAAGTTTTGATAGTGTGGGGTACTAGTATTGTAATCCGTACTGCTTACACTCATATGGTTTAAGTAGCAATAAATTAGTTAATAGGATGCCTATTGAATTATTATGAAACTTCAAAAGAAAAAAGAATTTTTATCAGTTAAATGTAAGAGCTCATTCAAGATATGATAGTCAATCTGTTGTAGCTGTTAACTGATTGTCTTATTTCATTGACCATATTTCAATTCTCTATTTTACTTAAGGATGTGGAGGTTAAGTCTGTTTATCACTATTGGTTCTCTTGTCCATTTGATGTGTCTTTTAATTAATGCATTCCTGTTTTGGTGGATCCAACGACTGACGTTGGAGCTCATCAATTTTCAATTTTGTATATCTGATGAGACATTTTTATCAAAGTTTGAACGTAGTCCTGAATGGAATTTTGCCGACTCTGACATCTGTACCTGAATGGACGGAATAGATCTCCATAATTTCCTAATCAAAATCTATCAAGATTCGTTTGAAGGCCTTTCTTTAAAATTGTTCCTAGTAATCTCAAGAGTTTTCTATTGTTGTCTGTAACATTACCTGCCTGATTTCTCTAAACGTTGGCATCATTATTGGTATCAATGCTGCAAAGTTGGCAGTCAGATGGATTTTATAATTTTGTGAGACTTGCAGAGCAGTTATTGTTCAGCATTCTGACTTGATAAACAATTTGTTTAATTTGTACTACCTAGTTCTCCAAGTTTTGAATTATTTTGGTCTTGGAGGCAAAGTTTCATCAGAAACAACTAAATTGGAGTATGAAGAATCTATTTTACCTGGTAACATTTTTTTCAATCTCCTGTGATAATAACGTTAAGCATGAACCTGGAAACGATCCTAGGTGTTCTGGCGTAATTATTGTTTGGTTACAATTGCTCCTTATCAGGACCCTACATTTTTAGTGTCTAACATGTGCTTGAAGTATTTGTAGATAAATCTTTCTAAATTTTAACCTTCACGTGGTATGTAACAAGATTATTAAGAAACTATTGTGATTTTTGTTAGTGGCTTCTTGAGATCATTTTGTAGCTATAATATTTGTGATGGAACAGTTTTTATTGTTCGTAGGATGGCACTTAATATAAACTTGTCTTGTGTGGTATTTTATGGCCATTTTATTATGCCACATAAGGTTTGCTGCGTTTGCTCATGGGTAGAATCTTGATTGAAACAAACTGTTTATGTCTAATTATTGGCAGTTTGTAAATGTCAAATCCAGCTGTCAAATTCTTAATATTGTGATTTAATTTATTTTTTAGCATCGTTTGCAGTATCAATACTATTTGCTAATCATAAGTCAGTTTCTGCTTTAAATGTCTTGAGGTGTTTTCATGACGTTTCATAATTAGTCGGACTATTTTGTCCAAATTCGTCAAATTTTGTTGATACTGCAATGAAGAAGGTGAACTTCTTTTGGCCAAAGTCTGCAACTCCTGTGTCCTGTGCATCTTCTCTGGTGATAAATACCTGTTAATCATCCTCTCTGAGGTGCTTTGCTTTTGAGAAAAAATCTCCTATTCCTATCTCTATTCTTTCTACTAAATTTATCATTTGGAAAAAAAAAAAAAAAGGCCCAATTTGTAACATTGGTAAAGAGATTTTGTGTTTTCCTAGAGACGTTCTTACGTCAAATCCGAGTGACACTGCTCTTTTACTAGATTGTAGGTTTCTATTGTACCTTGTGTTCCCTTTAATACCAGAGTTGGGTGGGTTTGCCTATCAGTGCAGTTAGAGCATAACCAGTGTTTTGGGCAACCGGTCTAATTCAGAGTTTAATTTCATTTTCCTTGTTATATTTTCTTTGTTACGCACTTTTTCACGGTGATTTGAGTTTGAGTCATGGGGGTATCCAGTGTAGAAATGAGGTGTAAAGAACTCAACTTACTTATAGTCTGAATTGTCATGGTCTGTACATCTCCCATTCAGTAAGACACTTGGTCTTTGTATTTAATTGTGTGTATTGAAGTTTAAATTTTAATTAAGCAACATACAGGGTAAAATCTTAATTCTTAGCATATGAGAGAGGTGAAAGGGGCAGATTTCTTAGGTAAGTGGTTGTTTTTCAAAGCATCTGCTTCGTCTGTGGGAACAGTTTTATTCTCTTCTTTTTGTGAGGGAGTTGTTGGTGAGCTGCGCTCATAAGTTTTTGTCTTATTGTAAATCTTAGTGGTCTGCACTTTTGCCAAAACTTTTCCATGATGTGGCCTTGTCTGACAGGATGTCCAAATTTTTTCTCCTCTGCACTTGGGTTCATGTGCTGATAAGAATAGGTTGAACAAATGTTTTCTTGATGCTAAAGGGATTAATTGCTAAGTTGTTTCATTCAGCCTAGTATGTGAAGCTATGTTCCCTGCTAGTCGTTTTTTGTTCAGTTCACCTTTGAAAACCCAATTGAAAGTCAACATATCAGAATTAAAAAGTGCATACAAATATATTCATGTATATATGTATAGAAATTTTTTTATGATAGTTGCCCCTGTTGTCACATTTTTGTGAAAGTGTTTGATGAAAAACGTTCAGGCTGGTTGTGTTTGTGTAAATTTGCATGTTCGATTTTTCGTTGTTGTTGTTGTTATAATCTTGTCTTCCTTTGAACAAGGTGACTCCACCTCTTACTGTATACTCAGCACTTAAAGGGAGGTGTTTCTTTTATTATTCCTCAAAATCCTTTTGGTTTCGATAACTGTTTTGACACCCTTGCTCTTTAACATCCCTACTTATAAGAAATGAGACCAATCCTTAATTAGACTTTGCATTGATTCTGTGTGTTTTGAGTAATGCGTCCCCGGTTTCTATGCTCCAACTGCATTAGGGAAACGCTATTAGTGTCTTGTTTGTAATATCTTAAGTTAAGAACTTTTCTTTTTTTTTTGTTGATATTTATGTAGGCACAGTTTCTCTTTTCCATATCTTGTCATTTCACTGAGTAGTTACTCCTCAGCAGCATTCTGGTCAGCAGCATTTAGAGATTCCATGCCTTATTTGCAAGCATCACATATGGTTCACAAAGGTTATTGTTTCATGTCTCAGTTGCAAACAGCTTTGAAAGCACCTGCACTCGTGAAACTGTTCAAAGTTTTGAATCAGCTTTTAACATTTTAGGATTGTCGGTCATGAAAGCCTCTCTGTGATCAAGTGCAAATTTCTGTAAACATCCCTTTATTGTCATCCATGTACTTTTGTGCTGTGTGTTAAGGAATCAAGACTTTAATTGATTTCATTTTGGCACACGTTTAAAATACTACAAGTCTTCTTTTGAAAAAATTATGAAAGATGTGATTACTTTAGAACTAAAATGTGTTGCAGGTTATGTAGGATAAGTGGAAAATCTATACAACTCTCTCTTTCTAAGAATTTTTATGAGTTTTTTATAAATGCTAAAATATGCTAGTGGCCTGTAAGTGACCTTTTACGCTTTTGGATATTTTCTAATTTTACAGGGAAAGAAAGTGCCATTTTTAGTAACCATTAGTACTGATTAATGTGACATGTTTATTTGCACATTAAGATTTTGCGCCTGACCTTAAATCTTGTTGAGAAACAGGCTTTTTCTATTCTGACTCTCTAGAGAAATGTTATTTTCATGGGATGCTAAACATGCTGGCATGATGCATATATGTGTGCGTACGATCTGTGTGTCACTCCTTTTCAAATTTTAGAGACTAAATATTATTGAGAGCCTGCTTTTGGCAATAGTAACCAAGTTTTACCTTTGACTGAATGGGCAATGGCAATATTACTAGGTATTTGTAGAGGCTTGTGTAATCATGCATGTGTACATATGTTTAAATTCTTCTTCCATATGATGGCTAAAGCCCCCAAAAGGGAAAAACTGTGTTCAAAATTTTGTCCTTTTATTTGAAGCAATAACTCAAAAAAGTTACCACCTGCCCCGAGTTGGATTCAGACATTTTTGTTTGCCTGGACAATGGGGTGCAGCTCGTTAATTGTTTGGTTTTGGTCTCTGTCATTTGTCTATAAATATAATACTTAGTTTTACAACCCTTGCATGGGTGGAAGCCTTTTGATCAGGAGCGCTATGAGTCCTGTATGACCAAAGAAAATTTATAATTCTATTGATTATTTATAGCATTTGAAAATTTAAATTATTGATTGTTAGCTTTTGTGTGAAAGATATGCTGAATTCTTTTGCCCATTTTGATGTAGAAATTGCTTGTTGCACCTCCCTGTTGCACCATTGTTCTCTGGACACTTGTTTACATGTTTATGTCTGCATTGTAATCAAACATTTAGAACTTATCTCCATTAATGAATTTGTAACAAACATTCAGAAAGACAAAAAAAAACAAAAAAAAAAAAACAACCATTTTTTTCTGTTGGGGTGAGTTTGAAAGTCGTCATTCCCTCCCCCCCCCCCCCATTTTCCCTCGTTTTGTAACTTTGGTTGTTGTGTTGACCAAAATGTGATTTATTTTCCTCCTGACTAACACTTATTGCTGAAAGGCATCCTTCCATTCTCTTGCTCAACCAAGTTTTATTTTGTTGTTCCAGTCAGTTTAATTTCAATGTACTTTCTTTGTTGCTTGTACAGGAACAATTTGTATAGTCTCGACATCATTGTAGATCTCTCTCTCTCTTTCTGCCTCTCTTTTGTCCGGCCCCTATTGCACAACAAAAAGTACGTGTGCTCTGCTTTTTAATGTGTAGTGTAGATGAAAGATATGGTTTTGAGGACGTTGCCTTAATTATTGGTAATCCAATTCTTGTTCATGTGAGCTGTTTGTTGGAACTCTAGTTGTAGCACTGAAGTTCATTGCACCTATGAGTTGTGGGAAGTCAATTTGTGTAACAAAGGATAACCAGGGTCTTAAGTTCTGTCATTGGTGAATTTTTGTCTGTGACGAAGATACTCTTCTTAAATCTTCGCTGAACTTATTTCTTATCTTTCGGAGTCACGTTCAAATGTCTTTTACCATATTAAAAGATATCTTTATTTTGTATTGCATCAAATGCTTTGTTTTCAATGTTCCTGTATTTTCAGACGTTATTTGAGAGTTCTATTGTTTAAATGCTATCTATGTATTTCCATATTTGTGTTCCTGGAGGAGATACTCCATGTAATGTATTCTAATTTCTTCAGGTTAACATTGAGCGATTATGTGGTGTTTGGTAGTCTTATATGCTCAATATTTCAAGTATGGCATAAAATTAAACACCAATGAATGCCCCTACTTAGTTTATTCCTTTATTTTTTAAACATTTCGTTGAGGTTGTAATGACATAAGGCTTTAAATGTAGGTAATTTGTTAACTTGTCATTTTGCTCTAACTGTCTTTCACTCTGCTTTATTCTTCTATATTATTAACATGTCTCCTGTTTTAGTGTTTTTGTTTTTTCAGTGGTTTGTTTGTGTGTGATTAATGTGTGAAAGATATGATTTGTTACATTTTAGCAATTTGTTTCTTTTTTTTTCCACCATTCCAATTTTATGTAAAAAAAAAATGTTATGTATGATAGATAATGTCTTTTTTTTCAATGTGAGGTTGTGAGCTACACTCTTTGAAGTGTCTTGATATTTTGTATCATGAAAAATGATCCTGTGTACAGTCCTTATGAATGTAAACAAGCTATTTAGCATTGGACCACCAGTGTTATTTGCATTCCAGAGGAAAGCTAGATCTGATGGTCCAAACTCTGTTTGTTTAGAAAACTACCAACAAACAATTTTTTTTAATAGTCAAAGGTTACCTTGGAGAATGTAACTTACAAGCTTATATTTTCTTTGTTAGTTAATTAAGTACTTATTGTTTGTTTTAGCCCCTCCTTTGATACACTGTTCCGACTGATCCTGATGCACAAGTTAAATTTTGACAAAAGTTAAAGGCAGTAAACAAATTTTGCCTGATGATGGCTAATGTCTTGCCGACATTTTCTATCGGTTATGATGATGTTTTAGTAGTGCAGATGTTATCATGTAGTCAGTTAAAGTACAAATTTTTTGTTGTTAATTTCCTCCAGCTTATAACTTCACTGAATTAATTTTTGGTGTCTTGTTGTCTTTGTGTACATATGCTAACAACAACTTTACCATTTGTTGTAAATTCAACTCTGGTTGTTTTTTTTTTTCTTTGTGAAGTATCTCAATAATAATAATGTATAAGTTCAAATTCTCTTCCAGATATATTACTTAACTTTTCTCTTATCTAAGGTGGTAATTTTTTCCACAGCATGTAAGCACATTTTTTTTTAAAGAAAATAATTGGTCTTGTACCATGCTCAAGTTAATGCTGTGCAAAATTTCTTGTGAAAATAATTTCCAAAGGATTTTGTATGCTAGTCTCTTGTTTTGTGGAGTGTGTCAAATAGGTTTTCTTTTGTGACCATTAGGATTCATTCATTTTCCCCCTTGGCCTTCATTGTATTGTTGGTTTGAGTTTTTCTCAACATTTTAATGAAACAACATTGTTCTTGAAGTAGCCTTTTGTGACTATATATTGTCCATCTACTTCAAATTGTGTGGAGATTTTTTTTTTCAAAGTTAGGGTAGTTAAAATTTATATTACTTGAGGTGTTTAGCCTCTAGATTCTTTTAAGGACCTCATCTAAACGCAATAGCTATTGGTGTTTATTTGTTAATCGTAATGAGGATTATTAATTCATTATTGTAGTTACAATGGCTGTTGTATGATTTTGTTTCCATGTATGTCCAAGTTGAGTAGTATGATCGAGTTTTTAACAATAAAGTGTTCTGAAGTTCCCACTCGAGTTTTATTGTTCGTTTTTCTGGTCGCCTTGATCGATAACCAATTAATGAGGAGGCGAAGGGACAGTCCCACCTCCCCATCCCTCCGCCTCGCGCCCTCGGCCTGCCCTCGGCGGCCTCGACGCCCGCCGGCCTAGCCGTCCGTCCCGTCCCGTCGGTTCGTAATCTCCGCCTCCGCGGCGACCCAGGGCCCAGCGGATGCGGAAGGGGTTGTCGGTGTCGGTGGGTAGCGTTGCGTCCGGTCCGGCCGCCGGGTAGCGAGCAGCGAGCGTGTTTGCGAAGCGCGCCTGCTGCTACTGCTGCATCGCGGAGCTCCACCACCGCCACTACAGCCAGCCCATGGAGTTTGTTTTCGGCTGAGCTGGGAAGCACTTTAAAGTCGGCGCGGACGTAATTGTTGTTGCCAAGTACGTTAACGGGTTGAATCGGACTAAGAGCTAATTGTTTGCGGCACTACAGTGATGTCTTTCCAGTTTGTACTTGTTGAGGGGGCTACGGCGAGTAAAGTCGTCGTCATTCAGTGGCCCGGGCCGTTCGCTCCGCATAAGAGTCGCATCCCCTACCGGGCCTTTGTCCCGAGGGGTCCATTTCATTGTCGTCTCGGGCCGGGGGTTGTCGCCACTATGAATGGGACTTGTCTATGAATCAGCAATCGGCACGGCGCCTTTGTTGTCAGTGTTAGGTTAGGTTTATTGCACCTAGAAAGAGTTTTTGCCGGTCGCGCCGAGCCGGGCTTTGGGTTGGAGGCTGGCCCTCCGCGTCCTTGTGTGGCCCCCTACACTCGCGGAGCGCGGACCGACCGGGCGGCGCAGCGCACACCGACCGCGGTCACGTTGACGTTGCCGTCGCCATTGCTGCATGGCATTATTTGTTCCAAATTTTAGGAGGTAAGGTCCGCGGAATCGGCGTGCGGCCGCGGAAAATCGGAGAGCGGAAGGAGGGTCGGCTGTCGCTGGGCTGGCGTGCGACCGAAGTAAAGGGTTAATACCGTCTGTCTGCCCCGAGCTGCTCACCCCCTTGGCGACCAAATGTGTATTTGTATTGTGCGGAGGCCCGCGGGCCGAGACGTGCTGTGCCGGCCGGCTGTTTTATACGCCAACGGGATCGTAAAGAAACCCGAACGCTGCCCGGGGTTTGTGCCTGCTGTTTTTCGGGGCTCTTGGGAGAGGCGTTCCCCCGGTGCGGCGTCCGTAGTCGCTATCACGCAGTAGAAAATGCATTGTTTGTATCGCCAAGTCGGGTAGTGCATGTGCTCGACAAAGCTGCATTTTTTTTTGGATTTGCAAGTCCGTGGCTTGTGTTGCTTTTTGGGGGTGTTGACACCTTTAGGAAGCCACAGGATCATGTCCATGGGTTGTGCGGCGAAAGCTGCAGGTTGATGATAAACCCTCTAGGCGGGAGCGTCCCCCTTAGTTCGTAGGTTAGGAGAGCACAGGTTCCTGTTCCTCATCGTGGATGTTCTCGGACCTCTGGGGATTCAAGCCTTGTCTCTTTCTCTTTTAATTTTTGTAGCTCCATCCCCGTTTCAAATTCCGAATAAAGACTCAAAAAACTTTTGGAGCCAACCGAATGGAGGTGTTACCTGCTATTTGTTTCACCTGTAGTACTCCCTGTCTTGTCACAAGATACAACTTGGCCATATCTTTTGTTCCTTTGTAGGACTTTGACAGTAATTTTTGTGTGGCAGATTAACCCAAAATGGCTGAAGGCAACGGGGAGCTTTGTGGAGACCTCAAGCCAAAAGTTGAACGAACAGAAGACTTTCAGAAACTGATTGATTGCGGTTTAGATGAAAAAGTAGCCGCTAAGTTGGATGACATCTACAAAACTGGTATGTTGTCAAATGTCTGAACCCCGGAGAAACTACACCTTGGTTCTACATCAGCCAACATCACCCAACTTCTCTAACTTGCACTATCGCTTTCAATGTCATGATAGCACTCATCCTCTGTGTAGCAACTTGATGTCCTCTCGCAAAATCTATATCACATTCATCAGCATGATGTCTTATAAGATTCAATTGCTGTTTGCAAATGATGTCATGTTTACACTACTCTGAGGTTTCAATTTTTAAATTTCTTTTTTTTTTTCTATCAAAAATTAATAACTTAAATATTTATTTTGGGCATGGTTACCAAGGGGTCAGTCATTGGGAATTTCTTTCAGGATATCAGGCAAACCGCTTATTTTCCAGTGTCTTTTAATCAACTTGTGTTTCTTCTTCCTTTCTGCTAACGCTGGCTTTTGTAATAAAAAATTTTCTCTTCCAAAGAACCTTGTACAAAAGGACCAGGTTTATATGAGAGATAAAAATTTCCAAGCGGCATATTCATTTGTCCATGTTGATAATTGCAGGGAAACTTACCCATGCCGATTTGGATGAAAGGGCTCTTGATGCTCTGAAAGAGTTCCCCATCGAAGGTGCTGTGAATGTACTGACACAGTTCCTCGATGCCAATCTGGAGCATGTATCTAATAAGTCTGCCTATCTCTGTGGAGTCATGAAAACATACCGCCAGAAGAACAGAGCGGGCCAAGCCGCAGCTCCCCCTGCAACACAAACAAATACAGTTAAAGCTCCAGATGAAGAAAAAATTAAAGTGAGTCATTCTTGAAAAATAGATGCACTTGTTTTCTTTTGGAAATGAGCTTTGAAGTGATTGGTTTGAATTTTGACTGTCTGCTTGAAGGCAATACTGGACAGGACTGGCTACTCACTTGATGTGACCACAGGCCAGAGAAAGTATGGAGGACCACCACCAGACTGGAAGGGGGCGGCACCTGGCAATGGCTGTGAGGTAACGTTGCAACGCACTGGAAGTACTATTATGGCTTTCTGCAGGATCCAGTCCTGTGCACACAGTGATGGAGGGACTCTTATTTCATATTTCATTTTGTGGGGCTGGTTTTCAGGTATTTTGTGGCAAGATACCGAAGGACATGTATGAAGATGAACTCATCCCTCTCTTTGAAAAATGTGGTACGATTTGGGATCTGCGACTGATGATGGATCCTATGTCTGGTCAAAATAGAGGTTATGCTTTTGTTACCTTTACTACCAAGGATGCTGCGCAGCAGGCTGTGCGAGAGGTAAGATTTCTCGCAATCTTTTTCTCCCCAACAGATTGCTCATGTTTACTTGAAATCTTCTTGAGGGAGCCTTAAGGGTTGAAATTTGGTAGATGTCAGGTGGTAAATTTGCATGTTTTTTTTTCTTTCTTTACTCCCCTCTTTTTGTGAATCTTTGCTGAAATGTGGAGATGGGTTCAACTTAACATGTTTGGCTTTAGTTGGGTCTGTCCTATCAGATCTGCAGTTGACCAAACATATTTTCTTAACGGTTATTTTCCAATCTGTTATGTCACTTGATCAGCCTCTGAGAACATTGTGAACAAGGCCTGCCCACTTACGTCTGTGCATGGAAAACAGCCATTAGTTACCATTTTATTTTAATATGAATTGTGCAGAACCTTGGTTGATTGCTAATTTGCTTTTACATAATCTCTTAAGTTTCCCTTTAACTATGTTGGCTGCATCACCTTGCTGTCTTCTTGTCTTGGTTCCTTTTACAGTCTCAGTTCAGCAATCGCTCTAGGCCTTGACTTACCACTTCTGCCTTTGACATGGCATGTATTTGTCTGAGTACTTTGGCTATGAATGTGTGTCTGTCTCTAATGGCATGCTGTCCATACATTCTGAAATTTTTGTCAGGGCTGCTGTGGTTGTTTTGAATATTGAAGGTGAAGCTAAAGTTTGATGCTAAATCACTCATTTCCTTAAACAAATAGTCAGGAAGAACCTATCTTCTAATTCTAGCAAAGTGGTTCATTATAAAGTTTATTTTTGCATTCCCTGCACTCCTTAACTAAGACTTTCTTCATCCGTCAATTCATACGTTTCCCATAGTGTTTCAGATATGTTGTGCAAGAGCCTAGGGATTTGCCGCATGTGCATCTATTGTACTGCAACTCTTCCAGGTCTCCTCTTTGCTACAAGCAAAACCAGAACTGGAAAAAATAGTTTGTTCTAGTCTATTCTTGGCATAGTGGCAACATATTTGTACACGCATTTTGATCCTTTTCTCCCCTCTTAAATTTAAATTATCATTATTTACGCCCCCTGTAAAACTGTGCTGCAGGGTTGCTTCACTGGCCAACATTGGGGTGTTGTGTGGGATGTGGTTTCAGCTATGGTGCTTGCTCTTGTGGTCGGGATTGATAACCTATGAGCATGCCTGTTTTGTAATTTTTGTATTTATTTTTTATTGTAGTTAGAGCAAAATTGTTTATTTGGTGGTTTCCTAAATTGTTTGGTTTTTATTATTTCCTTTACACTTTGTGAATTATTCCAAATTTGGCATGTTTGTTCTTTTTTTTCTTTTTCATTCCACAGCTTGATAATTATGAAATCAAACCCGGCAAGAGTCTGAAAGTAAACATTAGTGTTCCAAATCTGCGACTTTTTGTGGGCAACATTCCAAAATCAAAAGGCAAAGACGAGATACTGGAGGAGTTCAATAAATCAACAGGTAAATGGACTTAAAAATTCGTAAAAAGTTGGCTGTTAGGAGGGCTGGATTGCAATTGTTCGGGTTTAAGTGATATAGGGATCAGGATGCTAAACTGCTGTGTCCCTCAGCTCTAAATTGAACTCCTATTCGTGTTTTAAACTGTCATTATGTACTATTGTAGGGTCATAGCCTGCTCATGGGTGTTTTTGTTTTGCTGATTGTGTTGAATGTTGGTGGTTGCCCCTTCCACCCTCATGTGCAGCCAGCAATTTTGACCAAAAATGGGCATAATTGGCATTCTTGCAGCTTTATGAGCTTGAAATACAAAAGGGGAATAGATTGGTAGTACAATTTCATTTAACAGTCATTGATTATTGTTAGGAAATATTCCTAAAACTCGAGATCAGAATGAACTGTTGCAAGAATGTTTCAAACATTCGCGTAAGTTTACTGGCAGAGACATGTTTTGAGCAGGTGGAATAATTCGGCAGGTTATGAACATAACAATGGAAGAAATTGGATGCTTTAATTTTTCATTGTAATTTCTTTAAAAGGGCAGATATTTCTTCTGGGAACAGCAGAAAGTTTAGGGAAGGAACTCAAGCTAACTTTATCTTTATTTCTTGAATTTTTATCCCGTTATTTTAATTTGTCCCTTGTGTCATTTTGGACTTTGTTTTCCTTCAGTTGTTGGATTTAATTTTTGAGGTGTAATTAGCTAACTGTATATTAGTAGATCTTATCTCTAACAAAAAAAAAAAATGAATTTTATTGTGCAGTTGTAAGTTACATAGTTTGAAGTTTAGTTTGTGACCTAACAACTCTATGAACTTAACATAACGGTTTGCTACATCTCTTGCAGCTGGTCTCACTCAAGTCATCATATACAGTTCACCAGATGATAAGAAGAAAAATAGGGGCTTCTGCTTCTTGGAGTATGAGTCTCACAAAGCCGCTTCCCTTGCCAAGCGGCGACTTGGAACAGGTCGCATTAAAGTTTGGGGCTGTGACATAATCGTGGATTGGGCTGATCCCCAAGAAGAGCCAGATGAAAGCACTATGTCTAAAGTGAGTCCCTTACAATAAGAAATTGTTCATAGATCTTCACTCATTGTCAATTTAATAAAATATTACTTTTCAGGTGAAAGTACTGTATGTTAGAAACCTTACTCAAGATTGTTCTGAGGAAAAAATGAAAGAATCTTTTGAACAATTTGGTAAAGTTGAGAGAGTAAAGAAAATTAAAGACTATGCATTTGTTCATTTTGAAGAACGTGACAGTGCTGTCAAGGTAATTGCAGCTTAATTCAGAACCTGATCAATCTAAATCTGCTTCATATATTATTAAACTTTTAAGCAAGTTGATATTTGTGTTTAAGTGAAATGCTTCATGTTGCTTATCTGAAATTTGCAGGCTATGGAAGAATTGAATGGAAAGGATATAGTCGGTGGTGGTTCAGCTATTGAAGTGTCACTGGCCAAGCCTCCATCTGATAAGAAAAAGAAGGAAGAAATGTTGCGAAACAGGGAAAGAAGGATGATGCAAATGATGCAGATCAGAGGAGGGTAAATGTCATGGAGGGTTGTGAACTGCTTGTTTGAAGAGTTTTCACTAAGTACAAATTCCACGATTGTTGCAGCATGATGCCAACCCCAATCCCCATGCGAGGGCCTGGTGGCTCTGGACCTAGGAATAGTGGTGCTGGTATGCGAGGACCCATGGGCAGAGGCGACTATGGTGAGTTCTCTTTACAATCGTTCTGTGTCTAATTTGGCTTGACAACTAACGGGGTTTGGGTGGATGTGACAGCGACGGTGCCTCATTCTCCCTTGAAGTATCTAATTAAATATGTTCAAAGTTTAGCGGCGGTTTCTGGGGGAGGACCATGGGGGCCATGCCCCCTCCGTAGAATTCAATGCCTTAATGTGTGAAACGGCCCCTCGGATAAGCTTTTCTAGAGCTGCCCTTGTTTCAGTTCAGGATTGGTCCCATTTGTAAAGACTATCAAACATGCCTGCAATGATTTTTTAATTTAAAATTTCCACTTTATTTGCTTCTATTACTTTTTCAACTTTTCTGTTTCACATGTGGATACTGATTCATTCAACAACTACTGCGTAGGCATGCCAAATTGTGTCTCTTATTTTACAATGGTCTTGTGCAGTCCAAATTTTGCACTTGTAGGTGTTCTGTATACTGCCATCAGCTGTACAGATGTTTCATGGCATGGCACAAACCAATTTGCTTGCCATCATTCAGCACCACTTCATTCTAGCAATGTGTCTAGCCTACTCTCTCTAAATTTTATTAATTAATCTATATGATATGATGAGAACTGTGGTGACATTTACGATTGTTCATAGATTGAGGTTGAAATGTCTCCCCTAATTTAATTTGATTATTGGCTGGCATAATGTTACTTTGCATTCTCATTTATTCGTGCCAATCAGTTATGCTTTTCATCTTGATGTCATATCTGTTACTATCTGTGTTTTTTCTCTTTCAAACAATTATCATCACTTGAATAAATACTTCAGAAATATTGAGCTTGGGGTGATGGGTGCTGTGCAGAATTGCATTGGGTGCTTTATGTTTATGTGTAAAGAACTGCAAACTCTTGGTCTGAGTTGTGTAGTGTGTTCTTAATAAGGATGCAGATAAATATAGTTGTAATTTGAAACTTTGAAATCAATCCAGGTTTTGGTAGTGAGTGTTCCAGATGTGGTCATACAGGTGTGCTCAATATTTAGTATATTTTGAGCTGTTTGTTCCACTGTGTCATGCGATCTAATCTGACACTGAAACGAGCTATGAATTATGTAACTCTTGCAACTGGCATTGTCCTGTCTGTGAAGGAAGCACCCTTCACCCTATCAAATTGTAACCTGCTTAATGTGGTATATTTAAAATTGACGACCTAACTGCTTGTTTGAGGGTCAGGACGGTACAATCCTTGCAATTGTTAGTCATCCCTTGAAGAAATGTGACCAACAATGTCCCTTGTGTATTAAGGATAGCTGTAAAAAAAATGGAACATTTTCTGAATCTGTCTCTTCTGTTAACAAACTTCTGGTTAAGTGTTCGTCCTAGAATTATTTAGTTCGACATTGATGAAAGAAAGCTCTTTTGCCATTAGTCAGTTTTCCTTATGACTTCCAAAACATAAGATGTTTGGAGCTCTCTCTCCTTCACCCTTCCCCAATGATTAGTAGATTTATTTTATTTTGAAAAATGGTGGTAGACCTGAAGCTTGATCTTCCAGTTTCTTTTCACTATTTTTTTTACGGCATGTGTTTTCTTTTCCTAATTTTTAATATTATTTGACGCTGTTTTTAAAAAAAAGAAATTCAGAAAAGTTGGTCTGATTTTTCACGGTGGCTAAAATTGGGCTTGTTTGTTCTCTTTTTTATTTTAGATTATGATTACGAGTATTTCGGTTATGGGGATTACCGAGGCGGCTACAGTGATCCTTATTACGATGACTATTACCGCTATGAGGATTACTATTACGATATTCCGTCAGCAGCTCCACCTGCCAGAGGACGGGCGAGGCAACCTCAGCCGGTGGGTTCCTTTGATTGCTGAAATTAACGTCATACTTCTGCTTTCGTATTAAATTTTTTAAGAATGTGGCATAGCTTGTGGACAATAACTTAGTTAGTTATCTTTTCTTTGACCGTGCTATGCTACATTCAACTTCAAATCATATCTGAGGCATTGTGTATCAGACCCAAGCCATAGAAAGAACTTTCTCAGTTAGTTGGGGAAAGTGATGCCCACATCACTTGTTAGTAAGTTGACATGACTGGGCTTTGGTGCAAAGAGCGAAACCTTCGCGCCATTCATTGGCTCAGATATGATGTTTGTAGTTGAGGGTTATCCAAATTCAGTCAGATGTGTCACTGTGTTGATCCATTTGGGACATATTGCTAATGAGATTAAATTTTTTATCCTGACCCTCAGAGACGCATGTTTTTGTTTGTGTTGTTCCTTTTCTTTTTAATCTTGTACATCCGCTGTTAATTGTTTTGTCTGTTGGCTCGGGCTTTGAATTAATGCTTTTCGCTTCATTAATGCTTCTGCTCCTATGTGCCAATGTAGCAGATTGCTATGATTTCGCCCTCTGTTCAGTGGTAAAGTGCACTCTTGTTTTCTGTCACAATTTGTGTAATCCTGCTTTGTATATAGCCGTTGGCACTGTCAGAGAGGCAACGTTGGTATTTTGTTGCACCATTTGCAGCATTGTCGCAACAGAGGCACTTCTGGCATTTGATCAGAATCTGAAACATGGTTCTCGGTCACCTCTGTTTAATGATGACAAATTTCTCTTGGAGCAATTGTGTTCATCCAGTCTAGAAAAGTATTAATCAGTGCCCCTTTTTGTTAAATGTAACCGGAAGTGTTGCTGCAGACTGCAAGATTAAAGACAAAGGATAAAAACAAACTATGTACCTTCATTTTGACATGTTTGAAGTGGTTGAAATTTAATCTTTTAGCCTTTGTTTTGCAATATATCAACACATGATATGGTACTTAGGTGTATTGTTGCACATTTTAGAATTTTGTTCCTAAATTTTATTCTGTGTTGACAGTTTTTTTTGTACAAATATTTACATACTTTGCAGTCAACATTGTTGAAGTATTTTATTGTCTTTTTCTTACTCAATTTTTATTTGTCGTTTTAATGCACCTTTTTTTCTGTATTGTTTGATAAACGTTATGATGCCTTAACATAAATAACTTAACGTTTCTGCTTCAAGTGCGGTAGAGAGGTCCTTGTTTCCCTGTTTGGCAGCGAGGATTGACGCTGACTGTTCTGATGCAGGGTGGCCGTGGCCGTGGGCAGGGAACAGCAGCGGGTCCGGGCCGTGGTCGGGGCGCTGGTCCGGGCACGGGTCCGGGTCGTGGGGGTCCGGGGGCGCAGGGCCCCAGGGGGGGGCGCCAACCCGCAGCCTCCGGGGGTCGTGGGGGTCCGCGGTCGGGGCCCACCGGACGTGGGCAGGCCCGAGGCAAGGGAAGTTTGTCAGGTGAGGATGGTCTGTATCTCCACTTTTTTTATTTGATTTTTTTCTCATTTTTTGTTGTTGCTTTAGTCGGCTTATTTTTCTCCTTGATTTGCAAACTGTGTCGGCAGGGCAAGGCAGGCAGATCAAGTGTTCTGAGTTTCTGGAAACATATGACAAAATATTTCGTTGATAGTAAGTTGAATAACTGGGATTGCCCTTAAGATTGTAACTATAACATTTTTTTTTTAACAGTTTTTATTTTCTATCCCTTGAAGTATTATCTCGTCTAAAGTTGTACTGTTAAATTTGCTCTGGTATTTGTTTTGCCTATGCTTTACCGGCCAGTTTTCAGTCATTGTTTAAAATAATGTTTCCATTCAGCTTTGTTGCTTTTACATTGGCCCTCATGCTCCATTCATTCCAGACCACTCACTTCATATTCCTCTTATGTAATTCATTTTTCATTGAACAGAACTGCCTAACTAGCTTGCTAGTCTTGTTCTTTTGTATAAATACCCTTGTTGTGACTTTAACTTCTTATTTTTGAGTGTCTAAATTGATTTATCAAAGAATCCTTTTTAAAAAGTCATTCATGCCTTTCCTTTTTAACAAAATTATAAAATTTATGTATCATTTTCAAAATCTTTTCAAATGTTTATAATTAATGGACCTTCTTGTTTTGATTGTTTGAACAGGCAAGCGCAAGTTTGATGGAAGTCACCAGAACCAGGGGGAAACAAAGCGTCGTTACCAGAACTCTTGGAGTAATTCTCCAAACACCCACCAGCATCTCAACAATGCCTATAATAATGTAGGCATGAATGGAGGTGGCTTTGGGTCGAACGCTGAGCCACAGTTTTTCCAAGATACTTTCACGCCTTGGAGTTAAACTGCCTGATGTGGACTGCATTAGTGGAATATGACTGTGACTGTTGTCCGAGCAGCCCGTCCATTGACTTGCTTAATATCCGTGAAACGGAGCTAAGTCAGAAAATGTAAAATGTGTGCGAGCATTTGAGGCTCCAGAAATACATGGACCACTGTGAAGTAGTGTGGTCTACAAGTGATGTAAAGACTTTTTTTTATTGTTAATGGTGGTTGTTGAAATGGAAGCTGGAAAGGGAGGGCTACAAAAGATTACCATAATAGCCCTGTCTTTTTAGTTTCCATTGGATAGTTATTATCATGAAAGCTGTCATTGTCGATTGTTGCTCATTATTTGAAACCTTAAACATCTACCAGTACCATGTGTGTTTATGACTGATAAAACGGCAAAGAGAGCTGCAAATGCCATAGGAAACTAATGAACTAAGTATCCACCACCTCTGTATGGAAACCACATGTAAGTGCACATCTGGTCTTATTTGGCTCACCAACCTCATCTTATTGCTTGTCACACAGTATCATGAGACCTCACTATTTCAAACTGTTCGAAACATGTCGTAAACTCTGTCACCTTCTCACTTAAATTCTAACCTCCCTCTAGTTCTGGAGACAAATATTTTGAGGGACTGTTCAATCATCCAAGAAGTCTCTTGCAATATTCATCATTGCAGCTGATTTTTGTCTTTAAATCTTTGAATCCTTTATTTTCATAGATACTTAATTGAAAGAATGAATGGATCATGTGGTGGTGTATGTTAGGTTGACAAGAGCCTGTTAAAAGTAAAGGACCTGTTTGTTACTTTCTTTTTGTATGTTTACTTTTATTGCCACAAATGTATTTTTTTATAAAGGAAGGGTATTAAATTTCTTATAATAAAATGGCATAATTTTGAAGGCCATGTTATCCTAGGATTGATCCTTAGTCACAGGATGCATTCATGTGATCACCGTATGTACTCCACAACATCAGGATCAAATGTGAGAGTCTATTTTGAATGACGGATGTTACTTGATTATGTTTGTATTTTCAATGGCAAATGTTGTTTGATTGTTTGTATGTCATGCAAAGAGTTCGCACTTGTATCACTGGAGGATTAAAAATTTAAAGAACAAAGCTTTCTCACAAGGAAACAGCTCTTTGCTTTTGTTAGTTTAGCACTTAAGTGTTGAAAAGAACTTTTTTTTGTTTTGACAAATTCTTTGCCACTTTCTGCTTTTCTTTTATTTTTCCCTATTAGTGTTTGAAATTTTAGTGACTTTTTGTCTGTTAGATTGCTTTGCTTTTTCACTTTTAACCTGCCTTTCGAAGTGTTCTTGATATGAATTAGTGATGTAGAGAAAAGAAAGTCTAAATATATTCATTTTAAATAAAAATAAATGGAAAAAAAATGAATTTCTAGATCCATCTGTCAAGATGTTACTTTTGCAGGTCATTATATGAAACTACTCGGTAAGATTTTAAAATAAAATCAAAAATATTCCTGTGAAAAATTTGATGTTTTTAGTTTCATACCCATCAATCATCAATAAAGTACAAAGCAGGATACCCTTGTTCTTTATTTCTCACCTATCGGTTATTTTCACAACCTCTGTTCACTAGTTCCACGAGCTCAGTGCAAAGTGAGGCGAAAGCCCCTCATTTCATACAATGATCTGTAATGATGAGTGGGTGATGAGTGGGTCAGGGGCAGCTAGTATCCTGGAGCTAGGAGCCACTTAACACACTGAGAGTTACACTTAAAACCAGTCTTCTGTCACAAGTAGTTAGGCTTATCCAGCAAACTTGGGGGTGGGGATGGGTTCTAGCCAATAAATGTAGAAAAGTAGGAACCTTGACTCTTATTCTCCTCATTTTAATAATTCTAGAACAGCAACATAAGATCTTTCACACATGTTCAGCATACCTGAAATGCACAGAAGCTACTTGAAAACAAATAATTTGAGATGGTAAAGAATTTGGAAAAACAAATGGTACCAGATAGTAAGGACATGTTACTAGCATCCAAACATGATGTACAATAATAAAACACCTAAAACTATAAACAGAACTGAGTATGTATTTGTACTTAAATGCATGCATATATAAATTTACCATAAATTAATAACATATATATGTACAAAACATAATATTGATGATTGAGTGGCAGAAATCATGAAGTGTTCCACTGCAAAATTTAATTTAATCTGAGTTTGTAGCAGACAGTAATTTTTTACTGCAGGTGCTTAGGATTTCAAACTAATAGCACAAATAAATGCTAGGCCAAAGTCAGAACAAAAAATGGAAACATTTTATAGCAAGGCATGACACCGATAATGACAAGACTCCACTACATGTTCTTTACCAATTTTGGCGCCTAGCCTGGTAACATTCAGTTTTAGTAGAAAGTATCCCATAAAAAATAAACTAAGAGAGCGGTCACTGGACCTTATCACTGGTATCTTCAAGGTAAAATTTGTACAATCAAAATTGAAGTAAAGAAAACTGGGAGTAAGTAACAAGGACCATGAATTAATGTCTGCAATGAGTCATAACTTGAAGTAATTGATGAGTTGTCACTGTAAATCTTGGCAAGGAAATAGGGAAGAAAGAAAGACAAATTAGACCTTCTTGAAGGCCATACGTAATTCTAAGCAGTTCGACATAATGAACGGATTGCAGCCGGCTGCAGCAATCTGGCAAGAAACAAATATTGTCTAAACTGCTTTTTGCATATTGGCAATCAAGAATCTTGTAACCTCAGCAACATCGTCCCAAATCCCCGGCACAATAGATACAGGACTCAGTCTTTACTTCGTTTGGGCAAATTATGTATTATGCACAACTCGTTTGCCAAATGTGACAATCCACATGTTCTGATACTGTCATGACATTTGTGCAATTCCAGAGGACTGTCCATTCATTCACACATGAGTGATTATGATTATGATAGTGAGCATGTATGACTATATACATTCTTCAATTATAAGTGACATAAAATAATTTAATTCTTACGGTAGTTTTGTTCGTACACTATAAACAGGAAAAAAAAATTTACAAGGAAAATATACAGTAAAACAACATTAATTTGTTTAAAACCGATGTATGTACAAAAGTTCACATAAATACTATGAAATATATCAATTATGTACTAACACGTATTTTTGTTGTGTCTTCACAACACTAAAAACAATACAAGCCTTTGACTTTATCATGTCACACATCCTTCTCAGACCCAATTTTACATATAAAACAAGACAGAGTCTTTTTAAAAAAGTGACTGGAGCCCCCAACACGACAGAGCTGATCACACAGATCACAAAAAAGGCTTCCAGACATGAAGAAATGACAGCTGAGGGTGCAGCTTTTGGCAGGCATAAAGCACACTAAACAGATCAGGCCACTTTGCTGTGCAAGATGTGGGTCAAACTGTCAAAGCCTCCTGCAATGGAAGGTGAACATAGTCAAAAATCTTTTAAAACTAATCACAGGTGGATAAGAAAGTACAAGAATTTTTTTAGTGTCTTTCTACAAACAAAAAAACAGAATGAGTTTCTTGGACCAAATTATTAATTTGATTAGAGGACAGTTCATTGATGAAAACATGCACAAAGTTAAAAGGGAACTTGTTAAAATTCAGGTGAAAAACATTTATCACACAGGTTCAAATGGTCTTCAGTACATGAGAAACTTATCATCCCTCTCACCAATAAAATAAATCAGGAGCTTCCATGGAAAAAATAAACTGCATCAACAGTCAAGGCAGATCAAGCCAAACATATTTTAAACATGTTCCTTGCTGTATTAATAAAAACTATTGCTTGGGGAAAAACATTTGTTAAAATACTAACAAACCTTAAAAGATTAAACTGACCTAGGCAGAAACATCCAAAATTCCAACCAAACAAGTAAAATCAAGCTAACGCGTCTCCTACCATACAATTCTTTGTAATAGTAAGTTTACATCCAAAACATAATAGTAATCAAAAACAAATTTCATGTTTCCAATAAAAGTTGTCATCTAGGATTAAATACAATCAAAATACCAGACACAACTTTCTTGACAGGAATGGCAACAACATTAATAAAGTTAAAAAATACATAATGAACCTGAAAAATTGATAATGCTCCCATTAAGCGCGATCTTAAGTCACAAATTTACAGTTTTAAAGCCCTACCCTAGTCAATAGGAGCCTAAAATATGGAGCAACTTCATTGGACTTCAACATATGCTCAATACCAGTCTTGAAGAGAAAATGGGAAATTAACTTAATGTTACATCACAATAAGACACACAAGTGTTGTCCATAAAATCATGCACAAGACACAAAAAGGTAAGATTTCTAGCTAAAATGGGGACCAGGAGCCCTAAAGTCAAAGTTGGAGTTACAAGGATCATTTCACTTATTACAAAAAGAAAACTAAGCAGATGGACACTATGACTCCATAGAACCATCTAGATCTGATGGCAAATCACCCTCAGACTTAAGTTCTTCCTCTCGTGGAGGTTCATCCAATTTCTCCATGTACTTCAGAACAGTTTCTGTGGCAGATAGACCTCGACTACTGCCTGTGGCCTGTAAGGAGAAAGCAAATTTCGATCAATTAATAGAATACCAAGTTTTCGCAGAACTGTTCGTTGAAATTGGAAAGTGGAGGGGGGTTAAAAGTAATGGTGAAGGAAAAAATGGCTCACACTTACAGTTACAGTAAGACTCATGAAATTGAAAAATTTCTTAAGGACAGCCACCATTGTCTTGAAATCCCCTTCTGGTAGCATTCTACGGACCATCTCTTCATGTTCCTACATCAACAAACATACATCACATTAGGTAATTTGAAAAATATGGATTGGGAAAAAACAAAATTAAAGAACGCACCTGGTTGTTCATTATTACATATCCAAGGAGTAATCCAATGTAAGCAGCAACAAAAGTGTGCTCCATGTGACGGCCTGCTTTAGCGAGCACTGCAAACAGAAAGAGGAAGTTCGACAATGAGAAAACACACACACCAAATAAAACCAAATATTCAATGGAGAGGAAGGTTCTGGGGAAATACATTTGGCAACTGTCTCTTCTATCTGCTCATCTTGCGTCTTGTTTGCTTGCACAGTCTTGGGTTTGTCTTTGTCCTTTTCTGCTTCTTTAGATTTCTCACTGTCTTCAGCTGTATCCTTGCCATCAAGAATTGCATCAGTCTTTGCTTCTTCACTACGAGCAAATTCCTCTTGACGGTAGAACATGGCAATGAGTGCTTCAATTGCACTTTTTTGATTACCTATAGCCACAAAGCAAGTAAATTAGTAATACTAAGGAAACTATTTTTTATTGCCAGTGGTGAATAAAGAGGTTTCTGGGATAAGTATGTGTTGCAGTAAAAGTTAATCAAGAAAAGAAGTTCTTGACGGACCCTAATAATTTTGCATGTACCAAACTGGCACAAAGTAAAGACAGGAGAGTGTAGCATTGTGCGACCTCAAAAGTACAATTTCAGCATTCTTCACATCAATTCTTAACTAATACTTAATCACAATTGACACCAAAAACCATTTTTATGCAACACTGGACAATGTCTTTTTCAGTTGGTTGATTTAAAACTATTTTCATTTGAGCAAGAGCGTACATCTAAAACTTGTTTTTAGAATCAACACAACAAACACGACATTAATAATCTGAACTTACAGGAGAACATACTTTCAACTTCAGCTGGGGCCTTTGTTCTCAAAAGTCTTAATCTATTGTCAACATTATGTTCCATCAAATTTATCATCAATGTGAGCGCCTGTAAGACAAAAATGGTGAGAGATTATTTCTTATTTAAAACAGAAAACAGCAACAGGTAGTAGAGGCACTTACCAGAACAATGAGATCAAACTTTGAGTTCTCCACAACATAATTAGGAATATGAAGAAGCATATGCAATGATGATTCTAGCATGCCATTTTTGGATCCAACTAAAGTGCTACCATATGCTGCAAATTATGAAAGAAAACAAAACATTCTGTATCATTTCATCTTCAGTCAAAATAAGCAGGTCAGGTCAAGTACAAAAACTGACTCAGTCGTACATGCAATAAGTTGCTTTCAAAATAAGCTGTAATATGAACTTACTGAGGGCCTTGAAGTCATGAGAAAGGTTAATAAGAACTTTAAGGACTGCAAAAAGTGCTTCCCGCAGGACAACCCCAGTCGAATCTTTATCAGCTGGATCAAACACAGGGTACAAAGGAACTTCATTTCCACAAAGTCGAAGTAGCCTTACTAGAACATCAACCAGAGAGGCATTCTGATATTTCAAAAGATACACTTGATTCTCTTCATTCTCTTGAGTAACCTGTCATGCCAAGCAAATGTTAGAGAAACTATGAAATATATAAACAATAATATCACAGATTTTTGTGAGTCCTGAAAAGCTGCTTACATTCTCGAGAACCCTAAGACAACGGTCAATCTTCCTCATCCTGTCAAGCAGCGCATCAGTCCATTCTACAACATAATCGTCAATTTGAACACAACATTGACAAATTGTTTTAACAATGTGCTCAAGACCACCCAGTTCACGTAATTCTTCTTTAAACCACTCTCCAGCACGACGTGATGTGAGAGATAAAAGTGTTTCCATTGCTAACTGACCAACCTGTATTATTGAAATTAAGAGACACAATTTTTAATTAAGATTATTTTTCAAGTAGTGCGAGAGTTGATCTTGAAGGGGTACTCACAGTAATATTGTCTAAGTTGAGGTGCTTTGCATGACCCTGACTTTGAATTTCAGCACAGAGCTCACGCACTTTCAATTTATTTTTCAGTAATTGGGAACTTGACAGACCACAATCCTCAAGGGCATTTAAATGACTTGCATCTGACTCCAAAAGATTGAGCATTAACTCAAGACTGTCACGGTCTAGATCCATGTTCAAGCGGTCTTGACTTAAGGCAAACATCACTGTTGCAGTACAAAGTCCTAAACTCTGTAATGAAAACAATTTTAAACAATAAGTGATGATAGGAACCTTGAATTAAAACATATGCAAAGATGTTTCATTAAAAAATACCTGATCTCTAGCTGCATCATGTAGAGCTTTAAAGAACTTTGCAACTGTTCCATGAGCTCGAACATGCATTCTAAATGCAGGAACCATGCACTTGGACGCTAATGTAATTGCTGACAAACACCTTTCACAACAGAAGAGGACATCAGAGAATGTTTTGGAACAAGGTGATAAGTCAGGTTGAGAAAGGTGTGATTGAACTTACCGAGTACCAATAGGATTTTGCTCCTGTAAGGCATCAAGAATATACTCCACATCATCATTAAATTCTTGAAATTCACCAGATTCTTGAATTTGATGAGCTTTTTTCACATTCCGGACAACTGTGTAGTACTGAAAATGTAGACATAGGACAATTAATTCATACTCTGAACTCTAAACCTACTAGTTTGCGTCAATTAAAACAGCAAACTTACCCCTTTGGCATTCTTTGCACATTTCACAGTCGTCACAGGCTCAACACTTTCATCTTCAACTTTCTGCTCTGTCACTCGTGTTAACTCGTCAGGCCCAAATTCATCATCGACGTTGTATGCACTTGTAGAGGGCTTTGCCAATGAAGCGGAGGCTGTGGTTTAAAATCAGTAATGAGGGTTTAAACAAATACTTGGCCCAGGGTCACTCCATACTCAAAAGAAAACTTACCGTTAGTTTCAGCTTGCTCAACATTGGATCCAGGTTGAGATGCACCAGGAGCTCCTTCTTGATTATCACTCCACTTGTGTTTGTAGAGAGCCAGCCTCTTTTTATTCTCATCAGTCCCGTGGGCACGGCTTTTAAAAATGCTGCCCTTCTTCCGAGGAACAACAACAGCAGAGGAATAACTCTCAATTGAGTCAGAAACTTCATGGTTGGCGCTAGGCTCACCAGAACTTCCCGGGTATCCATCAAAAGCATCAGGACCATCATCATACACATTCCTTGAAGCCAATGCCGAATTGGCAATGACAGAATTGGCTGAATCTATTGGATCACAGTCAACCGAACCCATGTTTGATGAATGCATCTCATGATCAGGGGACTGTTGAGACCTTGTTTCCAAAGAAGAATGTTCAATGTGGTTTGCCATGCTCTGTGGTGCTTGATGGGACTCCATGGCTTGCCTGTTGCGCCGATCGAATCGCTGCCTGGCCGTCATATGCTCTAGGGGTTCATCAGGCTCTGATGAAGCTGCTGCTTGATATGAGGAGGTTGGAGCTTCATAGCTTTCTGTTGCCTGATAGTTAACATCTGGTTGTTGGTATGAAGAGGTGTGGTCATAGGGCGGAGGTAATTGGTAGTTCTCTACAGGTTGTTGAAAGGCAGGAGCTGAAGGATAAGAGGGTGGAACTTGGAACGAAGAAACAGGAGGATATGTTGCGGCTGTTTCTTCAGGCTCAGAAGATGCTGCCTCCAAACCTGCATTTTCAGTACTGGGCATTTCAGATTCTGAGTTTTCTTCATCATATATTGCACTGGGTAATGCAGGAGGTGGAGCCTGCAAACAATGGAAAATTACAAAATATTACCAGAAGACCTCAATGTACCAAGCCATGGATGTTACTCTGAGACCAACAGGGATAAAAATATTAACTTTATCATTATTTCTTACTAAAGCCTAGAATACAGCTATCGGTGGGAGGGAAAACTTACTGATGATGTTGGCTGGGGAAGAGACATGTCCGTTTCGTTGCTAACATTCAAGCTTTCTGCACTTGAGTAGTCAAGAGATTCATCTTGAGCTGAGCTTTCCATGGCAGGGGCATCAGTTGAGGCTGCATCATCATTTTCTGTACCTTCTGATGCAGGTACTGTTTGCGGGCTGAAAAAATAAATTATTAACAAAATTTTAGTTTTAAATTTTGGCCTCTGCCATGATGGCAACGCATCATTGAACCAGATTCGATGAAAGAGTAAGGTTTAAAATTACCTGTAAGGATTATCCGTTGAGGCTGATGCTTCTGGTGACATGTACAAGCCATAGCCGGAAGAAGTATCAGATGTGCTAGTGGTTAAAGGTTTGTCAATACCCCGTCCATAACCATATCGAGCTGCTTTCTTGGGAGTTGGGATGAATGGTATTGAATCAGAGTCCATTTCTAGTGTTGTTTCCTTTGCTGCCGCTTGCCGACGTGAGTATCGCTGAGCGCGTGATGTGGCAGTATTTACAGTCAAAAGTTCATCGTCATCCTCAATATCAGGTATTCGTTCTTTCTTGCTGCCTCCTTTCTTGTTGCGGGGTACACTGCTCTGTTTAGCCTTGACAGGAGGTGCCTTCACAATGTCGTGCTCTTCGACTAATTGCACTTCAAACTCATTGCCTGGGCTAGTAGGGGTGGTGGTGGTACTAACCAGTTGAGATGTGCCCTTAAATATCCTTAGGACTATAGGAGGTTTGTTGGCTTCTTCAGTATTAGAGCTACTTGAAGGTCGTGTTGCAGGGGGACTTGGAGTGCGAGTCATCATTTTTCGACTAGCTGCTGTGCGCATTGGTTGGATAGGATGATCGGTATCGTCAACTATGTTGCTTCCAAACGAGGCAACACTTGATGCTTTGGTAACGTCTGTAGCAGGTGTAGCCGCCTCTGCATTTCTGCTTTTGAAAAACTTTTTGGGCTTGATGACAGGAGGAGCACTAGAGTCCGAATCATTGTCAAAAGAAAACGAGTCATTGGACTTGCTATTTTGTGAATCTGTCCTTCCCCTCTTGATCCCAACAACTGGTTCACATTTACCTGCAGAAGTACAATAAACGTAGAACAAAAGATATGAACCAACACTATTTTGAGAAGTAAATGTTTGCAAACTTACCAACACCAACTTTCCCAACGCCAGCTTTTCCAGCGGTAGCCTTTACAGCGGCAGCCTTGCCACCGCCAGCCTTCCCAGCACCAGCTTTCCCTCCGCCAGCCTTCCCACTGCCAGAGTTAGGTCCTATCGCATTTGAGCTTCGGATGGAGGTAAACGATGTGATACCCCATTTTCCAACAGTACCAGCAGATTTGGCTGCAGATGGACGGTTGCTGTTCTCTTTAAATAATTTGTCAAACTGTATACTTGTGGTGCACACATTGCCCACTTTACGCCCGAAGGTCTTTTGATAATGACGTGACATGATGTCTAAGTCTCTGTGAACAACAAATTTGACAGATAAGGCATCAACTGAATAACTGACCAGACTCATTTATTGAAATCATTGGAAAAGGGCCGAGACACTACACAATAGAATCTGAACAAAGCAACATACCTGCTCTCTGTCGATGATAACAGTCTTCAATTAAACAGTGGGTGTCTGGTGAATATCGGCTCAGCCATGTTGATACTATAAGTAGAACAAACAACAAAACAAGAGAATGCTAGGTCGTTACAAAAGAAGTGGTAAGTTATAAAGCACTGGTTTGAAGTAAGCCTCCAGAAATCCCAAACCTCTCCAGACCAGATGTGGGAGAAAACTATCACAAGAGAGCAGACCCATAATAGTGGAAGAAATGAACAACAAATCGGTAGTGAGATGGAATCCGGACGAAGGCGAAAAGGAAACCCGTTGATAAACAACGCAGCCGAACGGGCAGGGCGCGAACTGGAAATGATTATTGGGTCCGCGTAACGATACTACACTAGGTGAGAGGCTTGAGCTGAGGGCGTCAGATGGAATTATTCAAACCTCGCAGGGACGTGACGCTTCAAGCAACGGCCTCAATGCCGAGCTCGGAGACATTTGAATCGAAAAATACAACCTTGTTAAATTTACATTACCTGAGACAGATCTTCACAAATCCAAACTCCGGAAAATGACACTGAATCGGAGCACTGATCAAAAGGGGGTGCCCTGAAAAAAAAAGTCCCTATTTTATTAACATTTAACATGTCAGTAAATTCATCGGTATTTATATTCGGGCCCCAAGAATGTGTTTACCTACTCCAACAATTCGCATCATACACAACACAGCCCAGACGGCAGATATGTAACTAAATCCACAAACAACAGACAAGAAGCAGCCATAATTTTCCGAGCTCCGCTTGAAAACGTACAGACGATAAAGTCTTCCTAGGAGTATGTTCACGGATGACTGTAACTTGACACTCTCTATGGTGGCAGAAATTGGGAGCACGAAAGCCTGCCGTTTTGTAGCAATTATAAAATATTTCAAGCCCTGATAATTTAGGTTTACTTTCTCGCAGAGAATTTTAGTTTGCACGAAAAGATTATTTTAAGAGCGGCACATGCCCTTGTTGCATGCTGGGAATGAACAACACCATGCTCTGAAGCACTCTAGAGTTCCGAGCGATCCTAGCGCCACCTAGCGGGCGGACCCATGTACCACGGAATGAAAGCAACTTTGAGGTTACTTGCATCGGTAATTCCTTCTGCTGGTATAAGAAGGTTTGTATGGGACAATCAGAATCGTGCATCTGATTGTGTTTAGCTTAGCAACGTCGCTTTACTGAAATCTGATTGGTGTCGCATCTGTAGTCATTTTCATAAATATTTTTTCATTCATGTAAAGTACTTAAGAGACGTGGAGTAGTTGCCGTTGAGTGTTCCTCTGTCAAAAAGATTTCATCATCTAGGATTCGTCCAAGTCACATTTAGTGATTCTTCTATTTTTCAGTTTCGTATCTTATGTGTTATTCGCTTTTCTTTTTATTGTTCATAATTCTTCCCAACGTTACTTTTAAGATGCGACAGCTGTCGAATCGCGTAAGCCACGTTTGCGGCGTTGCGAGTACCAGAAAAACTACTGGCACTTGTGAAATTTGAAGCAAGTACAACTTGTGCATTTCGTTGTTGGTATATGACAACCGTTTTTTTTTTCAGTATGTCTAAACGCGTTCAACCCAAATGGGAGCCTCCCAGCCGAACTGCCATTCCTGTTTTGAAACTATACAATAGCTTGACTCGACAAAAGGAAGAGTTTGTACCTCAAAATGGAAGGAAAGTTACATGGTACAGTTGTGGTCCAACAGTGTATGATGCATCGCACATGGGACATGCCAGGTATAATTGGTTACACTGTAAGTAACTGAGTTATTTATCTTTCGGTGTGGAACTACATGTGTGTACTCTGCAGGTCCTACATATCTTTTGATATATTACGTCGGGTTTTGTCTGATTACTTCAACTTTGATGTTCAATATGTCATGAATATAACTGACATAGATGACAAAATTATCAAGAGAGCTCGTCAGCATTATCTATTTGAACAGTACCTGAAGGAGGAAAAGAGTCTGTCTCAAATTCTTGAAGATGTTGATGCAGTTGTTAGGAGGTTGAAAGAAACCCTTCAGAATACCACAGACCCAGACAAAAAAATAATGCTTGACCAAATGCTCAGCAAAGTAGTGGTTGTCATGGGTGATGTAGAAATAGCTGTAAAATCTAAAAGTGAGGAAAATATTCTGGCTGCTAAAAAGGTAACTTTAAACAAAATTGGTGCGCTACTGTGTGTCTTGACCTTATTTCAGTGAAAATAATGTTTTTTTGAGTAAACAAATAAATGCATTGTCAATTTCAGAACTTGCTGGAAGTAGCAAAGGACCCACTTTCGGATTGGCTTGACAGTTCCTTAGGCAGTTCTGTTGCTGACAACTCAATATTCAGCCAACTTCCTCGCTTCTGGGAAGCAGAGTTCCATAAAGATATGGATGCTCTGAACGTAAGTACTTTGTAAAATAAATTGCTTCTGCTTTAAAATTCTTCCTCGTGTACTAATTTGAAAAAAATTGCTAGGTTTTACGACCTCATGTACTCACTCGAGTCAGTGAATATGTACCGGAAATTATTGCTTTCACTCAAAAAATTATAGACTGTGGAATGGCATATGAGGCTGGAGGCTCTGTGTACTTTGATGTCGGCAAGTTTGATTCAAAGGAGAATCATCACTATGCCAAACTAGTACCTGAAGCATTTGGAGATGAAAAACAATTACAAGATGGAGAAGGTGATTATTTCTTAATGTAACATTACAGTGATTTTTTTTGTTCATCTTGTGCTATGGAGTTACTGCAACCTTTTCTTTTTTAAGGTGATCTATGCATCGGTCAAGACAGATTGAATGAGAAGAGATCACCTACTGACTTTGCTCTATGGAAAAAGTCAAAAGCAGGAGAGCCGTCATGGGATTCTCCATGGGGTAGTGGCAGACCTGGGTGGCACATAGAATGCTCTGTGATGGCTTCCGCCATTCTGGGCCCCTCCATTGACATCCACACTGGAGGTGTCGACTTGAAATTCCCTCACCATGACAATGAATTAGCGCAATCTGAAGTAAGGATTTTGCTTTCCACTGTCCCCTATTTTCACAAATAAAATACAGCATTCGAGTAGACTAACAAGTTCATTTCAATCTTTTCAACAGGCTTATTTTGACAATGATAATTGGATTCGATATTTCTTACACTCTGGGCATCTGACCATTTCTGGTTGCAAAATGTCTAAATCTTTGAAGAATTTTGTCACTATCAAGGATGCTTTGAACAAGTATAGCTCTCGCCAGTTGAGATTTGCATTCCTACTACATTCCTGGAAGGATACTCTTGATTACAGTGACAATACAATGGAAGTTGCAGTAACTTATGAAAGAATGCTCAATGTCAGTAATATTTCCTTCTGTGTATAATGTTATGGTTCTTTTTTGTGCCTTTTATTCACTTCTTGTCAATATGTCCTTCATTATTTTCTCCTCTACTTTCAGGAGTTCTTCTTGAATGTTAAAGATCTTGCTAGAAATGTTGGTCAACAAACTACTCTTGACTCTTTCCAAAAGTGGACTCCCAAAGAATTAGAACTTTTCAATAAATTTTCTGCAACAAAAGATGCAGTTCATGCGTGCTTGTGTGGTTAGTTTTGAAACACTCAGGTTTTCCCCTTTTAAATCATCATTTCATTTTTTACTGTATGTTACTTTCTTTTTCTAGATAATGTGGATACTGCTGGAGCTCTCAAAACTGTTAGAGACCTAGTTTCAGCATGCAATTCATACTTGGGTGACAAGTCACCAGATTTTTCACCCAATGCTCTACTTCTCAAGGATGTGGCTTCTTACATTATGTGGCTCTTACGCACTTTTGGTGCTCTCCCCTCAGATTCAAGCATTGGTTTTCCTCTAGGAACGGCAGAAAATTCTGGTTTTGATGTAAGTTTAGGTTTAAATTTTGCTTCAAATGGAATGTTAATGATTTTTTTTTTTTTTTGTTGTGCTCATCATAAGGGTGTATTGTCTATTACAGCTTGAAGAAACTGTTATGCCGTATGTACGAATCCTTGCTGAATTCCGGGACAGTGTTCGCACACAAGCTAGAGAGACCAAAGATGTAGTGATTCTTAAGCAATGTGACAACCTGAGAGATGATATTCTGCCCACTGTTGGAGTTAGACTAGAAGATCGCGAAGGTTTGTAGTAAAACGAACATGCCTTAAAAACTGAACCCCCAAGCCACAAATTTTGTGAGGTTTCTTTTTCTTTTTCTAGTTCCCCCAGCGAGGGTAAAACTTGTTGACCGTGAAACACTGTTAAAGGAAAGGGAAGCAAAACAAAAAGCTGAGGAAGCCAAGGCTGCTGAAAAAGAGCGAAAGAAGCAGGAACTTGCTCAGGCTGCTGCACTTAAAGAGTCAAAGCGCAAAATCCCACCCACTGAAATGTTCCTCCAAGAAACAGACAAGTATTCAAAGTTTGATGAAAATGTAAGTCTCATTTAATACTATTTCTGGATTTAAATAGTGAAGACTGTGTTTCCAACTTCTTGTTTGGTTTAAGGGATTACCTACCCATGATGCAGCAGGCAAAGAAATTAGCAAAGGCCAGCAAAAGAAGCTTCAGAAATTACAAGCCGCTCAAGCCAAGCTGTACGAAGAATATTTATCATCTAAACAGTGAATACTTACAAAGACTGATTTTGTATAAAGTATTTTTCTTTGGGAGACATGTGTTATTCTTTCCCAATTTACTTAAAAAGCTAGGAAAATCATGTCAGTAACTGTTAATCTGATACTTTAAAGTTACTTTAAATAGTTACCTTTGATCTTCCTTTAATCACTATTATATTGTGTTGATTGAGATTGGCGATTGAGTTGACAACAGTCAGTGGGATGGCCTATAATAATAAAGGAGAGCTAGAGGGTTTCTTAATAATGAACTATTTTTATTATGAAGTGTTTTGTTTTTAAAAAGTTGTGCTATTTTGGGGAGACTTTTATCGTGCTTACCTTAGGATTCTAATAAATTAATCCACTGCCCGGTGCCTTTATTTTGAATTTCATGCCTATTTATTGTATTTATAATCCTTGAACGCCAACATGTGATAAGACCTGTATACTGCATCTGTGATGTAACAAAATAAATATGAAATCAGTTATACTGACCGTAACCGGACGTTCACCTGACCCATCATACTACCCACAGGAGCGCCAGTAGAGGCCTACGTTTCCCTAGTCGCGCCGGGCAGGCCACCCAACCAATTGCCATGTCTCACTTGGCCTATGGCGGCCTTGGCAGCCTTGGCTTATGCCGGCGGGGTAGGCCACCCAACGAGCAGGCCGACTGACGTGCCGGTTAGCGGAAACGCGCTCGTGTCCAGCCTAGCGATTCCGGAGGATCTTTCCGTCGCTCTCTCTCTCTCGCCACCCTGCGGGACTATGGGACCTTGATGGGACGCCCCGTGAGTGCGACAGAGACAGAGCGACGAAACCATCCTTCGGAGTCGCCCTGCTGGGGGCCGCTGTGTACTTTATGCAGCGAACAAAGGCATGGGTGCACCCCCACCTACCCCTGCGGCCGAGCCCGCCCCACCTGCCCCTTCAAATTGCACCCCCTCCCCTCCCCCCTGCTCGTGTTCTCACTCCCCAGCCCCCGCGGCGGCGCGACGCGGAAATATAGCAGCATTGTGTGAGTCTCACAGACGACAAAATAGTGCAGTTTACCCCATTTTTTGGAATAATTTTTTCTATCTCCCTCCCCCTCCCACCCCTCCCCACCGCTCATGCTCGGTCTGACAATAGCTGGCCACCACCGGGGCCTGTCTAAATTCACTTCACCCAACTGATTTGTCAGCCGCGCGGGGTAAGATTCGGGTTTTCCCCCTCGCGATCTCCGTCTCTCTCTCTCTCCCTCGATTTTTTTATCTATTCGCGTGGTCCTCCTCCCTCTCATCGGTTCTGATATCGATAAAAAGAGCTTTTCACTTCATTTTGTTGCCATTTGAAATCCGCGGATCTGGAAAAAGAGTGTGGGAGGGAAGGGGTGCGCGGTGCAGCGGTGCAGCGCCGCTGCCAGTGGCGGATCCAGAGACGGTGAGGGGGGGGAGCAGAGCAGCGAGACGGTGCGCGCGGCACGCCACCGCAAGGCCGCGCGGAGCGCGGAGTGACTTAGCGAGACGCGGACAGGGAGGGCGTGTGAAGCCTCACACTTTTCGGGACTCGTCATGGTGGGGAAGGACGGAGCAATCGGCCAGTCCAGTCTGACCGAGTCTGACCCAACCCGACCCGACCGAGGCATACACAGACCCTCGATAAAGTCACTCGCGTTTCCACATGCGAGTGGACAGTCAGCAAGAAATACCCTGCCAGACAGGGAGGGATGACTGGCCGGGCAAGGGGGGGGGGGGGGGGTAGGGCCGAAAGGGGAGGGGGGAGTACTCGGCGCTGCGGAAGGGTCGCTTGCGTCTGTAACGTAAAAATTAATTAACCATTTGGCATTCGCTGGGCGATTGTTCTTCCTGAAAAGCGGTCGCGAACAAGGGCGATTGGAGGAAACGGGAATAACGGGCAAACGAGCCGGGCGAGGCGCGGTGTCGATCTTGGATCTGGGCGATTGACGTGCAGAACTGCAGAACGCACCCCTCCGCCTCGACTCCGACGACTCTGACCGCAAGGACCACGCCCCGCCGCGCCCCGCGCCCCGCCCTGACTTGCCAGTCGGTTAACCCAAGTCGAAATAACGACTCCATACAAAACTATTGATTCCATTGTTTTTTCGACTCCTTGCCGTTGTTCTCACCATTCTTCCTCTTTCATTTTTTTCTTGTTTTGCTTCCGAGAAGCTGCGGGCGCCTCGCCGCGCCTGGAGACCGATTCCGAACAGCGTTTCGTCGCTCTGTCTCTCTCGCGCCCCCCGCAGGGACACGCCGTGGGTGCGAGAGAGACAGCCTCGTTCATTAACGGGGCCGCTTTATTTCTTGTAACGATTTCTTTCCTTTTGTAGCGCACACCGCAAGGGCGTCCGGGGCGGGGCGGGGCGGCCCGCAGGAAAGTCAGCCGGTTTGCCATTTCATTTGCGAATCGGAACAAGGCGAGTCGTGGCAGCCGAGCAGACTGATGCCGAAAGTCGTTTTCGTCGCTCCTGTCTCTCTCGCACTCGTGGGCGCCCCCGTGGGTGCGCGAGAGGCAGCGCGACGAAAAAGGACTCTCGGGGAGTCTGCAGGGGCCGGCAGGCGCCACGTCACGCTGCCCGTCACGCCGCAACGCTTTTCTCTTTGCGAGAATCGCTTCTTTTTCGCGAGCATTTTTATTTTCCTTGTCGCGGAAGTATCAAAACAGCTGAAGAAGAATTCTTCTTGTTCTTGTAGCGGCGCGGCGGCGGCGATCGGACCCCCCACCCCCCGAAAATCAGTGACCAGAAAGTGAAACACGGACGCCCCTTTGCCCGCCCCCTCGGAGTCGGAGCTCCAATCCGCGGCCGGTTTTTAATCGCTTTGTTTTTCGGCTGAAACGCGATATCAGAGTGCGTCCGCTAATTGCAACCACCGGGCTGCTCCTTCAGGCCTTCTTCGCCGTGCCCCGCCTTGCCCCGCCTTGCCCCGCCGCGGCCGCGCGGACTTCCGGACAAAAATGGACCGGGGCATCCTCGGGAGAGGGAGAGAGAGACAGAGAGAGAGAGAGAGAGAGAGAGAGAGAGAGAGAGAGAGAGAGAGAGGAGAGAGAGAGAGAGAGAGAGAGAGAGAAAGGGATCTAGAATGCTAGCTGCCACTGCCAGCCCTCAAGCTTAATCGCGCCTGTACACTTAAAAAAAATACGAAAAAGGAAAAAACCGCTGAAAAAATAAAACCGTGGGGTCGCTGCAAGCAGCAGAAGCATCAGGGCAGCTCCTATGCCTTTCCCCTCGCCTTGCCTTGCCTTCGCCTTCGCCCTTGTGGATTTCAGGAGGACGGTCTAATTACGTTACCGAGCAAAAATTACATCCCGCGGCCCGGCGGGGACCGGCGGGGACCGGCGGGGACCGCAGCGGGGCGTCCCTCGGCACCCCCTCCACCCCCACCCCCACCCCGCCGCCCCGCGCCGCCCCGGACGAGCAGCCCGCCAGCCCCGCTGCAGCCCCGCAGATATGAAAAGATGTATAAACCTGAGATATGCAAAACTTTGGCGAGTTAAAAAAAATGAGGCGGCGCAAATATTTGTGTGGTGGAGTGGAAGGCCCTGATTAGCGTCTTGCGCCGGGGGCGGGGCGGGTGGGGTGCCTGCCGCACCCGGTGGCGGCGGCAGGGCGGGGCGGCGGAGCAGCGGACGGACGCAGCCTAGTCGGACTACAGCAGACGAAGCCCCCGGGCAGCGGACCCGCCCGCCGCCCATCCGTGTGTGACGGGCCGGCCCGCAGCGCAGGGGCTATTGCAGCCCGCCCGACACCAGCCAACAGCCACCAGCCTCCGCACACACGAAAGGGTTGAGTTGAGTTCAGGCTCGGACTGGCCCCCAAAAGGCCCCGGCAGATAAGACGGCAAAAGGCCCCCGATCATCATAGTTTTTACCCTTCATGACCAACTTTGTGAGTCTACCGCTCCCACACAAGTTGCGGTCAATAGCCTAGGCAAAATCGTTGTGGTCAACGTCTTCCCGATACAGGGCATGAAAGAGTAGGGTCTTAAGAATACTAGGACGTCGAGGGAGGCCTTTTACGGCTACTAGATTGGACACAGTGGCCCCCCAAAGTCAGCAAAATCGGCAAATTTCCGAGATTCGACCACTTTTTGACCAACTTTGGTCCCAAAATCGTTGCGGTCAAAGGCAAAATCGTTGTGGTCAACGTCTTCCCGATACAGGGCATGAAAGAGTAGGGTCTTAAGAATACTAGGGCGTCGAGGGAGGCCTTTTACGGCAACTAGATTGGACACAGTGGCCCCCCAAAGTCAGCAAAATCGGCAAATTTCCGAGATTCGACCACTTTTTGACCAACTTTGGTCCCAAAATCGTTGCGGTCAAAGGCAAAATCGTTGTGGTCAACGTCTTCCCGATACAGGGCATGAAAGAGTAGGGTCTTAAGAATACTAGGACGTCGAGGGAGGCCTTTTACGGCTACTAGATTGGACACAGTGGCCCCCCAAAGTCAGCAAAATCAGCAAATTTCCGAGATTCGACCACTTTTGACCAACTTTGGTCCCAAAATCGTTGCGGTCAAAGGCAAAATCGTTGTGGTCAACGTCTTCCCGATACAGGGCATGAAAGAGTAGGGTCTTAAGAATACTAGGACGTCGAGGGAGGCCGTTGGCCGCAACTAGATCGAAGCTGTGGCCGCTCAAATTCAGCGAAAACGGCCACTTTCGGAGATTCAATCACTTTTTGACCAACTTCGTGACGTTACTGGTCACAAATCCAAAGGCCCCGGCAGATTTTTCTGCCTGTCTGCCCTGGCCAGTCCGAGCCTGGTTGAGTTGCTGTACATTCCCAGCGGTGACGTCGTCGTTGTGGTTCTTGTTGTTGTTGTTGTTGTTGGTGTTGTTTGTTGCTGCCGGATGCAGCTCTGCTGTCTTGTTAGACAACGTCGTCGTGGCTATTGTTGTTGTTGTTCCTCTTCTTGTTGTTGGAGCTGGTGGAAGTGCGCCGGCAAGCTCCGCAAGTGCCGTGCGGTATTGATTAATCAGGGAAAGACAATGCCGCGTTGATCTACGGCACCCCTCGCTCCCCCTCCCCTCCCCCTCCCCCTCCCCCGGCCGCTCTTCCAGTCTTCCACCCCCACACCGCCTCGCCCCGCCGCACGCGCGCACCCCACGCGGCTAAGCACCCCACGCAATCCTTTTTTTACATCACCCCTCTCATTCCGCGGCCGTCCCTCTCTCTCTCCCTCTGTCCTTCTCTCTCTGCGTCCGTCTCTCTCGCTCTCGCGGTGACTCCGGCCGAGGCTCTGGCTCGCTCGCTCCCCGTGTACAGCAGAGAGTGCGCGCTGGAGAAACTCTCTCTCTCTGTCTCTCTCTCTCTCGTTCTCTCTCTCTCTCTCTCTCTCTCTCTCTCTCTCTCTCTCTCTCTCTTCTCTCTCTCTCTCTCTCTCTCTCTCTCTCTCTCTCTCTCTCTCTCTCTCTCTCTCTCGCTCTCCTCATCGCGGCCTCGGCGGCTCATCCCTTTTGCGATTCATTCGTGGTGCGCGCTGCCGGCGCTGCCTCTCTGCTGTGGCGACACACAAATTATTGCAAAGTAGTCGCTCGTACGTACTTTGAAGCCTGCGGTGCCGGCTGCCCCAGAGCGCGCGGTGTGGATCCGTGAATTTTGATTCTGAATTTGGATTTGGGCGAGGGCCAGAGTCGCGTGCGGTGTATCAAGCACGCCAGAAGTCAAAGGTCTGGCCTTGTCGAGGCGGTGCCTCGGTCCTGGCGCGAGAGTGGCGCGAGAGGCCTCGTTCGGGTTGGCGATTTGCGAGTGTTGATTGACAAGTCGGAAAGGGCACACTACTATTGAACAACAATGTCTCCAGGACCGGAACCCAGTGGAAATGCCAGAGAGAGGGGGAGAGAGAGAGAGAGGCGGAGTCGCCCAAAGTAATTCCCTGCAAGATGTTGCGGAGTTGAGGCATTTATTTCCTTAAATTACGGTATAGTACAAATTGGGGGAATGCGAAATGGGCTTTGAAACTGGAGATTTAGTGCCCCATAATAATCATTCATATCAAACCATGAATATTCACGATATCCATCTTTTTCTTCGCGCCGTGTTTTTGTTTTGTCGTCATCAAAGCAGCGCGCCAAATATTTTCATACATTTTTTTTTTCATCAACAAATCCAATTTTTTTTTCTTCCTGTGCACCGCGCGGCCAGGGTGCGGCCAGGGCGCGGCCCAGCTTGTTGTCGGTGCGGTGCCGCAGGTGGCCCGGCAATCAGCGTCAAGCAGCACGACGACGACCTCGTTGAGCTCCCGCGGCGTCCGGAACGAAGAACGAACCCTGCCGTGGTGGTGGCGGTCAACCTCGCCGGCCAGAAGGCCAGCCGAACGCGCGCGCCGCCGAAGACGAAAACGAAAAGGCGGAGCGGCGGAGTCCGCAAGGCGGGAAGGCGGCGCTTGCGCCGCCCTCGTCTTTTTGTTTTTGTCGTTTCCAGGGAAAACAGGGCGCCTCGGCCGCGCGCTGCGCCGACGGAGCACTGTAAGCGGAGTCCGCCACCCACCAGCGCGCCGCGCCGGACGCTCGGCCCCGCCCCGCCGCGACAACCCTTTCGCCACCCACGGTTGGCCGCACCCCTCCGTCCCTCCGTCCGTCCGGGCGGGGAATGAGGGGAGGGGGGGGACTTGGTAATTACAACATGGCGCTCGCTCGTCAAACAGCAGCGAGCGGCAACGTTGTTGGGGCAGGTGGAAAGGCGAGCCATGCCGGTGACGGGAGGGGGAGGGGGGACTCGATATTGTCAGTGTGAGTGTGCCATGCCTTTCTTGCCACGCCCCGCCCTGCCTCGTCTTGTTATTAAATTTATAACTGATCAAAGGCGCGTCGGACGCGCGCGCTTCGCTGTGCTTTCGCTGCTTCGCTCCGGGTCGCTTTCCCCGCTGCACGACCACCATCGGCGCGCCGTCGGCGTGCCTCCGCAGTTTTATCGACGAGAAGTAATCGCTCAAAATGGGTCGAGGCGTGCGAGCATTCCCTGGTCTGGCCGGTCTTGTTTCTGCCGGGGGATTTCATTGCGCGTTTCCGATACACTGCGAGCTGGTCAAATGCCGCAACGTCGGAGGCGGAGATAACCTCGGTTTTTGGCGGGAACAGTGCGGCCAACCTTTCGGACTGCACCTCGGTTTTGGCGGGAACAGTGCGGCCAACCTTTCGGACTGCGATTTTCACTCTGGAAACAACCAGCGGAAACAAAAGAAAGCAGTGTTTTGACGAGCAAATCGATGAGTCGTATTTTTAACCTGCTCAACCTCTCTTTCTCTGGCTCGGCGGTCCCCGCCACCCCGGTGCGACGTCTTCCAAAGGTGAAATGCAATTCGACACCTCCTAGGAACAAGCGGCTATCTTCCGAGAGCTTCCAGACACTCGGCTATCTCGCAGTAGCTTTCAGACACTCGGCTATCTTCCAATAGCGTCCAGACACTCGGCTATCTTTCTGAGCGCTTCGGAGACTCGGCTAACTGCTTTTCCCACTTCCCGAGTTTGGGTGCATATATATTTTAAACCAGTTGAAATGCCCTCACCGCGACCTAACCAAAATGTGTCAAAAGTTTGTCAGAGTAGATTAAAATCATGGCGTGAGCATGTCTTGATAAGTGTAACAAAGAAAAACGCTATCGAAAGGACAACCCTAACCTCTCCGCAGAAGTCAGTTAGCCGAGTCTCCGCAGCGCTCAGAAAGATAGCCGAGTGTCTGGACGCTATTGAAAGATAGCCGAGTGTCTGGAAGCTACTGAGAGATAGCCGAGTGTCTGGAAGCTCCTGGAAGATAGCCGCTTGTTCCTAGGAGGTGTCGAATTGCCTCCAGGGGATCCGAGCGCGCTGCTCCGAGTTCACCATGTTCACCGTGTTCACGCCCCAGCGAGAGAGAAGAGAGGAGAGGCGGCTAGATTACAGGCGCTTTGATTCGCTGAGCCCTTTCTGTGCAGCAGACTGATTCCGAGATTCGTCGCTCTGTCTCTCTCGCACTCATGGACGTCCCCTGTAGGAGCGAGAGAGACAGAGCGACGAAAACGACTCCCGGAATCAGTCTGCTGCAGGATCCGCTTCGCGCGCTCCGCCTGCCGTGCTTTGCCCTGCTCGCGTCGCCCGGTGTCAAGTAGATGCCCGTTCCACCCGAGCCAACCCGAGCCGGCGAGGACGGATTTAGCCCTGCGGGTATTGAATCGCGAAAAATAAGTGCATTTGAAATGAATACCTGTCGACGTGGTATAATAATTCGCACGCAAGTTACCGCCTGATACAAATGTTTAACATGACAGAGGTGAAAACTCTGGACTGCCCTCAGTCATAATCCTAAAATCAGAATCGCCTCCTGATTGCGAAACTCAGAGTGGCTCCGTCTGGCAGTGTAGTAGCTTCGCGCCCTTTTGGCACGGGTTCAACTCCGGACAACATCAACACATCAAACTCTGTTTTTTTTTCTTCTCCCTGCCCCTCCCCCGCCGATCCTGGGAGTTAAACTTTTTGCTGTTCGCAGAAAAGCCCCGCGCGTTTCCGCTTTCCTCCATTCAATTTGCAGCGCCAACTAGTGTAGTCGCACACGCCGCCCCGAAATTAAATCTAGAGTGCAGTTGCTTCCAGTTTTTGATGTGCTCGACTCCCCGGGCCATGACGCTGCGCGCGCTTCGCGCTTGGCGGGTCGAGGACTCTAGGGCCCTAGAGGCGACGAGGACGCACGCCGTGCCCTGCAATGCCCCGCCACGCCTCGGCGAGCGCGCACTGTAAGGACTGCAGGACTTTTGTCCTGTGACATGCCGCGTCCTGCCGGACTCCCACGCCGTCCCTCTATCTCTCTCCCTCCCCCACATGACGGGACTGTGCCCCCCTTCCCACCTGCGCCACTCGCTTGCGACTACTCGTTGCTGCGTTGTTGTTGCTGCTGCGTCAGCCAATGGCACAAGGTGTGTGTGCACTGTAGGTCGCTCTGTCTCTCTCGCACTCGAGGGGTGTCCCGCCATGGCATGGCTCTTGGCTATCATGTCCGCGTCCGCGCTGCCTGCCCCTCCACTCCGAGCAAGTCTCCGCAGAAGCAATCAAACAAGAATCTAGCCGTAATCTAGTGGTCGAGCTCGGCGCTACTAGCAACGAGATGGCGGAAACGGGGCGTCAGCGCGACGTCGAGTACGTCAAGTACGTCAAGTCGAACAGAGCGGCCGGCCGGGACACGACAAGTACACGGTAGCTAGGCAGCCCTGGGCAGGCCGGCAGCCTGCGATGCCCGTGATGCACTCGCTGTGACTTGCCAGAGGAAGTCCGTGCCTCACGCGCCAGTCAGGCCGCCGGTTTGACTTGCACTGCACATGCAAATGCAAAAAAGGAAAAAAATCAAGTAAAAATAAAAAAAATGAAATGAGTGAATTAGCGCGTGTTTTTTTTTGTTTTTTTTTTTTCAATATAACTTCGTTTGAAGGGCGCCGTGCACCTCTCGCGAAACGGATATTTGCACCAAAAATCACCGTTCACGCAAAACAAAATCAAATTACAAAATACCTTCCGAAAATATAAATTTCCCGCTGAAAAATGGATCACCCCCAGGACAATAGTGCCATCTTCCCCCACCCCCTTTTTTTTTAGCAGTGGCCTGCGCACAAACCAAGTAAAGGTGAAATTACATCGTCGAGTGTTCTCTTTTTTTTTTATCTCTCTTCTAAATGTTATCTTTTTTTCCGTTCGGTGGCAGCAGCGTTGGCTCGCGCGCATAACACTAAGGGTGGCGGTGGTCTTGGGGGTGCCGCGACGCGACGCGGCGTGGCGTGGCGTGGCAGGCCGCACGAGCGCGGACTCGCGGTGCTTCTTCGCGGCACGCCACGCCACGGCTGGGGTAGTGCGGGCGCAGCCTAATACATCAGTCAGCCTTAATGTATGCATAAAAAGGAGTGGAGGCCCTTTTTTTTCCTTCTTCTTCTCCTTCGCAAACGACTTCCATTAGTAAAATGCGCGGGGAAGGGGCGGGGCGCGGGCAAGGCTCGGACGCGCAGCCATTGTTTAGCCTGAGCAAATTAATTTAACGGCAGCACAGCCTCAAAGGGCGAGAGGGGAGGCGGAGGGGAGGGGGCACTCCGGAGCGCCACCGGATTTATGTAGGTGTGCATACAGCAGCGCGGAGCGACGGCGAGGCAGGCCAGGCAAAGCCGGGCGTCCAGGAAGCCGAGTACTAGACGTGTCGCCGGGCCGCGCAGTGCTTCCGAAGCCAGGTGGCGGTAGTGAGAGAGCCGCGGTTGGATCCAGAGAAACTTTGAGTTCGGACGACCCTCCGGGGGTTGGTTATGCCTCCCCGACGGCCCGCTGTCTCCGCCCGCCCAGTCTCGACGCGTGGGCAACCGCCGCGCCGCCGCCTCCGCCGCACTTTGCCGCAGTTGAAGTGTTTTGGTCCGGGCCGCCGCCAAGCTGGCCGCCGAGCTGGCCACGCGCCCACTCAGGACCGTGATGAACAAAGTCCGAGGGAATCAAAGCGCTTTGGCTGCAGAGGGGCCAGGCCGGCCAGGCCGCGCGGCTAGACGGCTAGACGTGCCGGGGCGTGCGTTATTGGGGCGCTGCTCTGTCTCTCTCGCACCCCTGCGGCCCTATGCGGGGCGCTCTGCGAGTGCGACAGAGACAGAGCCACCCACGCGGGGCCTGTCCGTCATCGCGTGCGTCTCGCCGGCAAAATGACAAAACAGAGGCGGGCACGTATTGGGGCCAGCAGCAGCGCCGAGCGCCCGGGTCGCGGCGTCTAGACCACTAGAAACATCTGCCGGGCTTTGCAGTGCTTTGCAGTGAGGCCGAGAGGAAGAGGCCTCGCCCTGGCTGCCCCCGCCGGACTCGGTGTCTGTCATCCTCAAACTTGCTCCAAGCTCATTCGCCACCAAATTCGCCCGTCTCACAGTCTGTCAGCCAGTCCTTCGGTCTTTCACTGTTTCAGTCTTTCAGTGTTTCGGTCCGCCCCGCCGCCCCCTGCCATTCTGGCCGTTCTGGCGAAATGGAGGCCACGTTATATCGGCCTTGACGTGCCATCACCAGCAGGCTAGCCGGGCCGTCTCCAAGTCGGGACTCGGGACTCGAAAGTCGGATCGAGAGTATCGACACGAACGCAGGGTGCCTCGATGCCCTGCTATTCCCTTGCCAGTGACAGGCTGTTTAAATTGGTCCAGATTGTGTAGGTTGGCACCGTGTTCCAAGAGGGCGGGAAAAATACCAGTTACAAATTTCACAAAAAATTGTTTTGTTTTTAAGCTAAACATTGCGCTGTGTTGTTGCTTTAATTTGATCAGCATTCACACGACGGAGCACAGTGGACACCTTACGTCGGGGGACTTGAACGCACTATCGCTGTGATGGTCCACGAAGGGCGCAGACTATATGGTAGCTGATGGAGGAAAACCCTAGTAAATAATTCCCCTTCCACACGCGCACAACCGCATACTGAACCGCAAAAAGACACATACTTTGAATTTTTTTTCTTTTTAAATTCACGAATATTTGATCATGAACTTTCCATGCCTACCTGTGCGTGCACATCAACTTGACCGAAAAATAACCCCTCCCCTTTTCCGCACGTTTTGTCCAACTCGTTTTCATTTTTTCCTTTTTTCCGCCCGGCATCAGGAGGGGGCAGTGCTGCCGTTGAGTCAAATCAGCAGAGATCTCTGGTCTGATAATTACGTTTTATGTTGTGCTATCTCTCCCGGAGCCTCCGGGCCGCCTCCGGCCGGATCCGCGCGGTGTAGGGGCGGAAAGAGGGAAGGGGGGAAGGGAAAGGGGAGGCAAGAAAGCCCCGGCGAGAGAGAAGGGAAGGACCGCCGCTGAATACGTTCTTTTAATCGCAGTCGTGCGCGCTGCTTCCTCGCTGTTTTTTCTTTATAATGCGAAACGCGGCACGGCGGCACGGCCCCGTCCCGTACAGTGGCGGCGCCTTCCCCCCCTCCTTTCGCCCTCCGCGAGGTTCGCTAAGGCCCGGGCGCCGGGCCGAGTCCGAACGGTGTACTTGCTGTCTCCCTCGCGGCCCCGCGGTGCGACAGAGACGGAGCTCGCGGAATGAGGGCCAGGCCCAGGGCCCCACAGCCTCGCGCTGCCGCCGCGGACGCCACGGAGCCACGCAAGACAGGGAAGAAAGGCCAGATGAGAGGGAGAGAGAGAGGCCGCGGGGGTGGAAGAGGGAAGTTGGAGGCGCTCCGAGGAAGGGTTCGCCTTGTTTTTTATGCGCGCTGCCGGGCTGCCGTGCTGTGGGGGAGGAAGAGGAGGAAGAGGAGGAGGAAAAAAAGAGTAGTAATTAACCAGGGATGAAATGTAAACTGGGAAAAAAAGGGTGTGGGGTGAGGACGGCGCGGGGTTGAAATTGCGTGGGGTGTTTGTAATAAAGGGGTGCGCCAGGGAGCCCGGCGGGGCTGGCGGGGCTGGCGCTCAGAGAGGCCGTAGATTAGGAGAGAGGAAGATGCCAAGGGAAAAGGAGCGGAGTTTTAAAAAGAAGGAGCGGGAAAAGAAAGGGGGTACGATGTACATTCTTATAAATAGTCCGACACCCACATGAATAATTAGACATAAAAAATGCATTCAGTGAGGCAAGCGTCCAAGTGCTGCGCGCGCGCCGGCAAGGAACTTTTTTATGGCTTTAAAAAGAGAGCGAAAAAAATAAATAAATGGGGTAGAGAGAGAGAAAGTGCGGTGCTGTACAGGCGCGGGAGTAGCAGAGCCCCATCTTTATTTCCAGCCCTCCTTCTAATTCAGACTTTCCATAAATTAACCCATTTTTTATTCCAGTCACACGATTTCGCCCGGGCCCAAAGTTTAATTAGTTTCTAAGCAATCTAATCAATTTAGCCGGGTAGGAAGGTGGCGCCTACAATGTCAAAACAGGCGGCGCCAAATTTCCGCGGCGTGTTTGTCATTCATCGACGGCGACGTCCAGATTGAGATTGCGGTTCGGCGGGGCCGGCGGGGCAGGCAGCCCAGGGCAATCGGATGAGAACTGGGACCCGGGCCGGACGCGCGACGCTGCGAGACCCGTCGGGAGCGCGCTCGCCGCGTCCTCGGTCGAGTCCTTGTCCTTGCTGGAGGACTCGACGGCCACACCCGGGGCCCCCGGAGAGGTGCGGCGCGCGAGTAGACTGCATAACTCAAATCGCATAGTTTGCATAGGCAGTTGCGTAACAAAAAATGTGGTCAAAACTCCTGCACGCACGCCGGCCCTAGCACCTCTACGGGATGCCGCTTGATTTCGACAGAGGACGATTTGCCTGCATATTTTCCCGTTGCAACGCCTGTCATAAGCCTGTCAATAGCAACGCACTCGCGCATGCGAAGAGGAGTCTTGCATAAAATTTGACGCCTGTCTGTCTACATGCAGGTAATGCATGTCGGTGAGCGGCCGGGCCAGGTGCAACAGCCTCACTGCCAGCGCAGGGACAGGGTCCGCCGTTCGGGGTACTACTCACCGTACTCACGTTGGTGCGTTACAGAGTGTGGGCGCCGCAGTGCGTAGTGCGTACACAGTCCCTCAGATCCGACTCTCCCTCTCGCCTCGCCCGCACCGCGCACCAGTGGCGTCGCTGTCGCCGTCCTGATTATAAAAGCAACTCTCTCGGAAATAAATCTTGCCTGGCTGGGCTGTGCGACTCGCCTCGCCTCGGCCCGTGCGGGCGGCTCGGCTCGGCTCGGCGGCGCGGCGGCTCCACGAAGAACGTCCCGCGCACCCTCGAAGAGCGGCGCGGCGTGGCGTGGCGTGGCGCGGCGCGCTGCAGCGCCTGATATGCATACGAACCCTTTGGGGACGCTGCGCCGCACCGCGCCACGGGGCTCGTGCGACGAGCTACGAGGGGAAAGAGTTAATATTGATCTGCATTTTTTCAACCCTCCTCTTCTCCGCTCCCGCGGCACCCCACGGCTCTCTCTCTCACTCTCTTCTTCGTCCCTGACGACTTTTTTTTTACAACCCCTTGCGCGCTCCTCAGCCTCAACGGCAGCAGCAACCCTTCCCTTCTTTTTTTAAGCCTTTCGCGTGGGGTGCGTTGCACTCTGCGTTGCTAAGCAACCGGTCCTCTTTGGACCTCTCTCTTTACGCTTTCTCTCTCTTTCTTTACTTCACTGAGAGCAGGCCTTCTAAGGCCTCCAGCAGCCCTCGTCAGGACCAGCGCGCGGCGCGGGCGGCCCAGCACCGTGTCACCAGGAACAAGGGAGGAAGGGGGTGGGGCGCCTTGCCGCTCCTTGCCTCCTTGTAGAGCGAGGGCGCGTTCTGAAGCCCCGTGGCCGCGCGGCGCGGCGGCCTCCCGCGGTGTCGGCGACCTGGCCGCCTACAAGTCGTCCAAGGAGACGGCCCCGAGGGGTGCATCGCGTCGCCGCGTCCGCCGAGCTAGTGCCGATGGCGAGTTAGTGCCCCTGCGATCGAGAGGATAGGCCGTGCCGCGAGGCACGCCACTGGAGCGGGCGGCCTACCCCAGCCCCTGCCGCTCTGCCGCGCGCAGGGTGCGCGCTGGCCGCGTCTGTCTGTCTGCCTGTCTGTCTGTCTGTCTGTCTGTCTGTCTGTCTGTCTGTCTGTCTGTCCTGTCCGTCCGTTCGGGTGGGTGGGTGCGTGAAAGGGTTGAGGCCCACATCCCGCTGCTCATTTTTCTCTCTCCTTTTTTTTTGCATATGAATGGGCGGCCTGCTTGCTGCACCGTTTTAATGTGCCGACACAAATCCGACGCACGCACCGCGCACGGCGCACGGCCTTCAGATGCAGCCTCGTGAGTTATGGCGCCTGGAGATGAAATTTAGAAATTTCAAATGGACGAGATAAAAAATAATAAAAAGAGAGGAAAGAAACAAAGGCGTTCGATGATGCCTCTTAATTGTATCAGGAGCAACAGCTCGGAAAAGCGTGCCGCGTCGCGTCGTCCGATCGCCGCGCTCCGGGCAAACTTCCGCACGTGGTTCGTTAAAAAAAAACAAGGAAAAAGAGAGAGGAGCGGCGGGGAAAGAATGAAAAAGTAAAGCGGAACCTGAATAAATCAAGAAGCTGGAGCGTGGCAAATCCGGCAGGCAGTAAAATAAGTCAGTAGTGCCTGGTTCCAGCCGAAAAGGTGCGCCGAACACCATGCGTGGCCAATGCATCCGCCGATCCAACCTCCCCCTCCCCCTCCCCCTCCCCCCGCGCGCGTGGCCCGCGTCCTTTTGATGCAAGAAATTGGCACGCCTCACCTCGCCCGCAGAACGGCAGCCTCTGACCTACATCCTACACGCACAGATCCTCCGCCCAGATGCTCCAGAAATTTGTCTTGTCTCGACCCTTTTTTTTTCTCTATATATATCCCCCTTTTTAAACCGTTTGCCCCGAAAAGGAGTGAGAAAGGCGAAAAAAGGGGGAAATTACTTTGGCGCGTGGGTCGGGGCTTGCTTCGCCTGCTTCGGGTCGCGCGCCAGGAAGCTCGGCCTCCTTCGAGGCACGTGTGTGCGTGTGTGTGTGAGGACGGCTGTCCCGTTTTTTTAAAAACTTTTTTTTTCTTAATCTGTCTCTCTCCCTCTTCATCCCTTTTCGGCATCCTCCCCTATTTTTTTCACTCCCTTTATCCACGCACTCCCTACAAGGTGCGCGTTCGGAATTATACCTTATACAGAAAAAAAAGAGAGGTAGCCCCCTCCCTCCCTCTTGTCGACGTTTTTCGGTTTTGTGGAAACTGAGTGCACGCGGAGTTTGTTTTGTTGTCTGCCGGCCTGCCTGCCTGCCACACTGGCGGAACGCGTATGCCGTTGGCGCAGCCGGCGTCGGTGTCGCCCCCAGAGGGGCAGTGGGGGTGGCCCCCGGGGGGCGGCAGGGTGGCTCCGAGGCGCCCCCTGCCAGTCACAATGTTTTTGAACGGTTTTTGAACCATTTCCGCGCCGAGTAAAACATGTGATTTCATTTCTGGCGCTCGGCAGGCACGCCGTTGTGCCGCTGGGCCCGTTGGCCAATCGGACAGCGCTGTAATGACGTCATCGTCCATCGGCTCGACACCTGATTGGAATCCGCAAATGCCGTGGCGGCCTGGCATCATCATTCGCCATCAGCGCGTGCGGCCAAGGCAGCGAGCAAACAAGAAAAAGGAGGGAGGAAAAAGGGAAAAGAGGAGAAAAATTTAGCGTGGTGTGCAGCTTGCGCCACGCTTCGCCTTGCTTCGCCACGCCTACACGGCCGAGGATAATCCTACTGACCTAGCCAACGCGCCGCATCGTAAAGGCCGACCCGAACGCCCCGGCGACACGCCCCTGTGCGTGTGTGAGAGAGAGTGTGTGAGTGTGTGTGTGGGAGGGGGCGCGCGTGCGGAGCCTGGTCGGCTCGGCCGGGTTGTGCGAGGGTGGCGGGTAGGCGGCGGTGGGGGGGACCGAAGACCGACCGACGGGCACACGACGGCGAGGGGGAGGGGGGAGCGTTGCGTCGCCGATCAGCTGTCGCGTGGGGGGCGAGGGAGGAGAGAGGGGGGGGGGAGCGTGTGTTGATTCCCCACGTTATTGTTGCATCGCCACGCGGTCGTCGGTCGTCTTTTCAGAAACGCGGAAAGAGGAGGGGTTGGCGCTGGCAAAAAAAGCGTCCTTGACACACTCACATATGCACACACACACAGCGGCACACACACCGGCGCGCGCACCACGTGTACCGGTCGCCTCCCCGCTGCAACGCTGCAGCCACCCCCTTCTCCACCGCCGCGCCGTAATCTTGCCACTCCTATCCCTCTAGGCCCGGCCGGCCCGGCTCGGTAGGGTTGCTGGATGGATATCCCCCCCCCCCTTCCCCTCGGAGGCTCGCAGCAGCCTTCGCTACTCCTGCCAAGGTAATTCTTTACAACGGCTCCTCCACCGGACTCGGCAGGCTCCGTCCCCGAGGAAATCATTGTCCCATTTTGAGGGTCCCGGAATTTCTTCGACATCTCCGGCAAAAGATTTGATAAAACTGTGACCTCGTCGGGCAGCGGCCCCTGCGGCCCAGCGGGGCCAGCAGCAGGCCCCGCCACCACGCCGCCGCGCTGCTCCGAGACCCTTTTGCCTGCCGACGGACGGGTTTGACGCGGCAGCCAACCCCCACGGCCCCGTTCAGCCCCCCGGGAGAAAAAAAATTAATGAACCTTCTTTGTTTAATCAGGAATTGGCTACATCGCCGCCATTAAGAAAGCTTAAGCCGAACCCGCTCCGAGTTTGGCAGTTTGGCGAACTCCTTCCGGGCCCGAATAACGACGAACCCTTCTCCCTCTCCCTCTCTCTCTCTCTCTCTCTCTCTCTCTCTCTCTCTCTCTCTCTCTCTCTCTCTCTCTCTCTCTCTCTCGCCCTTCTCTTTGACTCCGCCACGCCCTTAATTTCCTCCCCTGCCCGCGATGCCCGCGTTCCTCCTTTCGCCTTTGAGTTGGCGCTCCTGCTTTCGAGATCTCTACACGGCCCTCGGCTCGGCTCGGCTCGGCTCGGCTCGGCTCGGCTCGGCTCGGCTCGGCTCGGCCAGCAAGCCACCCCGAAGCCTTTATGGAGATAGGTCGCTACTTGCTAAGCATGATACTACAGCCTGCTCGCCCAGGGCAGCCCATGGAGGGAGACGGGCTGAGGGAGTGCGAGAGAGAGAGAGAGAGAGAGAGAGAGAGAGAGAGAGAGAGAGAGAGAGAGAGAGAGAGAGAGAGAGAGAGAGAGAGAGAGAGAGAGAGAGGAGAGAGAGAGAGAGGGAGCGAGGGCGGGGGAGGGGGAAGTCCATCGATCCGCGTGCCCCGCGTGGCGCGCAAGATGAAGCTTGGACGCCATCTTGCACGCTCCGCCCTTCGCCTGCTTCGCCTGCTTCGCCCTTCGCCGTGCTTTGGCTCCGTTGCCGCCTTCCTTTATCTCCACGCGTAATTGGCAAACGCCGGCAAACAAATGAGTGCGGGCAGCGGAGCGCGGAAGGCCAGCAACGCGCAGCCAGCAAGGGGTAGAGGGAGCCGGTGGTGGAGCCGGCCAAAAGCCTCGACGCGTTTTGAGCTCCAGAGTCGCTAAACAGGACGCGAACCGAATGCGTATGACCGCACCAATGGGTCCCTCGTTCGGAGAGCGATCTATTGGTGGGGTCTTTGCGGTTCGAGTCCCATTTAGCGACTCTGGAGCTAAAAACGCGTCTAGACTTGCGGCCGCCCCCACCGGTCTTCTGGCCTACAGTGCGGGACTGGTGCTCCTGTGTCGCTGATTGCCGCGAGGCGACAGGAGTGGACAGGAGGCGATGGAAGAAGAGGGCCCCGCCGGCCCCGCCACTCTGTCAGTCTCACTTACCCGTCCGCGCGTCCAGAGAGACCCGACCAGAGCGATGGCGCGACTAAAAACTCAAAAAAGGGGGCGGGGGGCGTATAGGCAGCAAGTTACTGCTTCTGTAAAAGTTGTCCTTTCAAATTATTTCTCTCGTCGTCGCCGTCGTCGCGTCTTCCTCGTCGTTCTCGCCGGCAGCGGGGGCCCTCGTCAGAGATCATGCTCCCAACTTTTTAATTACATTCATTACACAGGGCCCTGGCTGGCACGGCGGCACGGCCGGCACACCATCGACGAGGCGAGGCAGGGAGTCTGTTTATTCCCCGCCTTTTAGCTCTTAGCCGCCCTCCGCCTTGTCCGCCTTGCCGGCCTCGCCGGCCTTGTCCACTCAGGACTCCGCGCCGCGCTGCCGGTTTATACTCTGCCAGGTGGAGCACCTCCACTGGCAGTGCGGCAGCCTTCGCCTTCGTTAGGCCGTACTCTGCAGAATTAAGCAAATAAAGCGAACATCGCATATTAATGCACTGGAATTATTCCGGGGGCATCTCTGCTGCTTGTCCAGGGTTCTTGTCTTTCGTCAGGGGCGGCCGGCGCCCTTCGGCCTGAAGTCCAGCTGGACGGGGAAGGCTCTGCAGAGACAAAGACGCCGGGCCTGGAGAAGGGGCTGGTGAGGCAAAGACACTGGACCTGGTGGACCAACGCTGGATCTGATCTGGATAAAGCCCCACGGAGCTGGAGAAAGATACTGGACAGAACACTGAAAAGAGGCTGCTGGAGTTGAGGAATACGACTGCCGTGGAGTTGCACCTTTGAAACGGACCACTCTCTCTCCCTCCCTCTCTCTCATCACAGTCGTTTCCAGCCCAGTGTACACCTCTCCGGTCGGCCCGCTCGCCGCGCTCGGCTTATAAACCTCACGAAACATTTCACCTTCCAGCTTCGCGGAATAATTATTTTCCAAGTGGCACGCGGCGTTTGCCGTCAAAAGTTTCCCATTAAATATCCGTCCAGCCTCCTGATGCCGTGCCCCGCTGCGCGGCGTCAACCGAGCCGTCCTGGCCGGGCCAGCGGCGGCCAGCGGGCCACGGATTTTAATTAATCTGCTTCATCTAGGAGCCAGCGAGGAGCGGAGACGGATTCAGACATAGAGAGGCCATTTAGCGCGACACTTTGCAGCGCAAACAGCCCAACAGCCCGGCAGGACCGCTCGCTGGCATCGCCATGGCAACGCCGGCATTCACCGCCTTGAAACGGACAAATTTTCACCGAGGTTTTCCTTTTTTCTTTCTCGTTTTTCGCTCCTTTTTGCCGCCAGCAGCTGCTGCTGTACACTCGGTGGCATTAATTAAATCCTGCGTCGCCCGCCACTGGAGAGTATAGCCCGGCAGGGCTTTCAGGGCTTCTAGGCGCTTTCAGGTGAGGACGAGCGGGACGCGCCTCGAGTGGAGTCACACCACTCGGCTCGGCTCGGCTCGGCTCGGCTCGGGCTGTGTCTCATAGCCCCGCCCTTCTAATCGTCCCGATTCAATTATACACGCCGGAAATTAGCCCGCTCGTCTTGGCGCGCTCTTTGAAAAGCGGCGAAAGCGGCGCCGGAGATGCCTCGCCTCGCCTTGCCGTTGTTGTTGTTGTTGTTGTTGTTCCGCAGACGCTACGCCTTTTAAATTTTTAAAAAGCGTTCGGAAAAATGAGAACGCGATTCCGCACCGCACGCGTAGCCAGCAGAGAGCACCTCTGCCCACGCGTTGCAAAAATCTTCTTTCTTTTTATCGTCTTTTTGTGGGTCGGGTCTAATTTTTGTCGATTATTGAATACTAAAAAGACGTTTTCGTTTTTATAGGTGTGTCTTATTATCATCGCGAAAAACAACGAGGTCCCGTCCACCGGGAGCAGTCTGGCAGAGGATGACGAAAAGGGAGGGAGAAAAGAAGACCGCAAAAAAAGGGCGGGAAAACAGGAGAAAAGGGCAAACTGTGAAGCCGATATCCCGTTCCCCGGGGCCTTTTGATGGTGATACTCGAAGACCTGACGGGGAAATAAAATACTCGAAGGGAAAGGCGGTGGGAAGGGGAAAAGGGAGAAACAGTTATGAAGGGGCCGATGGGACCGAAGGGGCGGTCGGGTCGTGGAATGAAAAACCTCGGAAAACCCGCGGCGGACAGCTTGCGAAGAATTTCATGACCTCATTTTCATTTTCCAGTGGCCATGGACAGGGAAGTGATTACTATGCGAGGAGGTGGTGGTGGTGTCGAAGCGCGCAGCGAAGGCATGAGAGGCCGGGTGAGAGGCTGGGCCACTGAGAGAGAGCAACCAACGCATGAGATGAGGGGGCGAGGGAGGTGTTAAATAGCAGATAGAACACGTGGCGCTTGGGAGCGGGAGAGGGGTTTGACACCATGCCCCGCCCGGCCCCGCCATGCCTCGAGGACACCTCTCTCCACCAATTAGAGGCGAGGGCTGCGTTGGGCCCCTTTCCCGCTCCCCCTTCCCTCGGCTCGCCTGGCTCGCTTCCCCCACTCTGGTAATTATAAGGCCCCAGCGCCGAGCCGCCCACCGCCGCCTGCACGCCTCGCGCTTGCTTTGCGCTGCTTTGGCCGACTGTACTCACTAGAGCACTGACTGTACACACGCGAAATGTGGGTTAGGAAGCGAGATCCTACGTGTCCGCTGGCCGACGCGATACAGAGCGGCGAATCCGCCACCACCCAGCCGCCTACACCACGCTGTCGCCACTTGCACTGCTTGTTGCATCCACATCGCAGTGTGCTTGAATGCGCATTGTGCTCGTTCACCTCGCCCTCTGTCTCTCTCTCTTTCTGCATTGCTCCGCTTTCGCGCACCAGTTCGTCGCCCCGCTGTTGCGTTTCGCGAAAATGCGAGCCGTCGCGCATCGGCACTGCATCGGCGAGGTGGTTATTCCTCCTCCCCGCGCTGCCTCCGCGCCGAGCCGGTCTCTCTCTCGCTCGCGGGGCGGGCCGCAGGGGTGCGAGTGAGACAGGGAGCGCCGTCCGAAGACTGCCCTCGCTGGTCCCTGACCGTGCCGTCGCCAGGGAGATTTACTGCCGCACTGGCGACAATGACTTTCCTTTTCTATTTTGCTGCTTTGCTGCGTGGGCGCAGACTTGCAGGCTTCCAGCGCTTCCAGCACAGGTTACGCGAAACAATGACATAACGACGCGCCCCGGCCGCCCCGCCCCGGCCGGTCGCAACCGCCGAAACTGGTGCAAAAGGGCCTGCACTGATTTACCTAGGCGGAGGGGCCGTCCCTAAAGGCACCAAACAGGAAATTAAAAACGTCAAAATTGGCACAGGTGAATTTTATTTTGAAAATAATTTTCTTCTTGTGTTACTTTCATTTTAAAAAGGTTCAATAATTCATGTATTCACGTAAGTTATGGAAGAAAAAATCAATAATTTCAACAGTCAATTTCTAGTCTCAATAATTTAACTTTCCAAATTCAGGTTCCTGTTTTTGTTTATGGAACCAAAATCTCGACGACAGGCCCGATCTGCGTTTCGTCCAGGGTGTGCGCTGTGCTCGCGAATCGTTTTGGCGGAAGCTGGCCAGCCGTGGCCAGCCATTGATGGACCGGCCCTGCCCTGCCCGGCCCTGCCCGGCCCTCGGGCCATCCAACCGCCCGAGGCTATGGAGCAGGTCAAACCCCTGACTGTTCTGCATAGTGAGAGTCTTGCCTCCTGCCTCGGCCTTCGCCAACAACAAAAGCCCTGCGATACGATTATTTCTCCTGCCGCCAGCAGAGAGAGAGAGAGAGAGAGAGAGAGAGAGAGAGAGAGAGAGAGAGAGAGGAGAGAGAGAGAGAGAGAGAAGGAGGGAGGGGGTAGACTCCATCTCTTTCTCTCTCACTGAAAATTAAACAAGAGCAGCACAAAGTAGATTTCGGATGGTGCGGTCACCACCCCGTGCTGTGCAATGCCCCCCCCCCTCTCCCATCCGTCCTTGTCCCACCCGCGGCGCGGCCTGCCCAGGAAGAGGACAGGAGAGGAGCGGCCGCCTCCGGGAATCGAAGGACGTCAAATGGGGCAGCGGCGTTCGAACGGCAAGTGTGTTTCGGGAAGCGCGTTCATCGAACCGACTGGGCTGCTTTCGGGAACACCCGATATCGACTGGATTTCGAGAACTCGAGTCGATAGCTATCCGTCCACGACACGCCGGGACGGCTATCCGAAAAGAGCAGCGCACCGCGGGAATTTTTTGATCTGATCGGTAGAAGAGTTCCACGGCGAGAGGCCCTACCTTCGTTCGAGAGCGGCAGCGCGTTGGGTTGCCTGCCTCCACGGCGGGGGTTCACTACGTGTTCGCTACAGCACGCAAGTCGCGCACACACTCGCGCGCAAAGGAAGGGATGTGAAACTTCTTTGCGCGTCTCGCAGTGTTCGGACTTGCGGCCGAGTCGACTGACTGACGCGACTGAGCCGGCAGTCGGCAGTGACTGACAGAGCTGTGCGGCTGCGGCAGCAGTGGCCCGCTACACTGGCAGAGCTGCTACTGCTGCAGCACAGACGCGCCGTCGTCTGGGCTTCGGTCGACATCCGTCGCCTGCCGACTGGCGGCTCAGTCACTTCAGTCAGTGTTCAGCCGGCTGCCGGCCGCTCCACTGTGGGAGCACACGGTGGGAGCTTATAGTGTGTGTGTGAGACAGTGATACAGTACGTGAAGGCAGGTCACCTGTCGTGCCAGTCTGTCACACACGTACTCACACAAACCTACACACATGCCGCGGCCGCGCGAGTGGAGCGTGGCGTGGTGGGGGTAGGGACAATGTGCTGCCTGTTGCCGCGGTCCGGAACGGAGCGGAGCGCGCAGAGCGGCGCAGAGCCTCCCTTGGTAAACATCCCCAACCCTTCCTCACCCCTTCCCATCCTTCCACGCGAGCAAGGGATGCACCGACCGCACACACGCGCGCTCTCTCACTCACACACGCACGCACGCGCTCACACACGGAAGGGTTGATGATAGGGTTAGAGGGGGACAACGCCACACACGGACAATTTAGCAGTAGTGGCGATAAAAAAAATATGAGAAGAAAAGGGGTAAAAAAGGCATCGGCGTGTCTTCCTCACTTGCCACAGCGTTTGTGTGTGTTTGCCGTTGTAATTGGCGAGTGATCGCTTCGCCATCAGCGGCCGGGATGAAAGCGGGGAGGGAAGGGTTTGGCCATTCATGTGTGTGTGTGTGTGTGTTTGTGGTGACGGATTCGCCCCGGTGGTGCTCCGAGCTGGCTGCTCACTCATTATTCTCGATAATCCTTTATTGATACGTTCTCATCATTTATTTCGACAGCCTGTAAACAGCCGCTTGTCCAGTTTTGGACTATTTATTTCTCCCTCTTTTTGTGAGTGTACCATTTTCTACTTTTTTGTAGATTTTGGTTTGATTTTTGAACTTTTGCTCATTTTTTTGAGGTTGTGAAGTTGAAAATAATGGATGGATAGACCACTTTGATTTTGCTGAACATATATTTTTATTTACCATTTCTTTGTGATATAAATTGCAACACTATAGTATGTATCCTCAGATTTGTTTCCCGCAGGTGAAGTCTTGACACGAGGAGATGAAATCATATATTTTGGCATTGAATTCTCCACATTACCCCATTCTATACTGAGACCCTGCTTGGAACGCTAGTCAGTCTTACCAGCAGTGGACCCTACTACACCACGCCACGCCACATCACCGAAGCCTCGCAAATGTCCAATCAGTGTAAGATCACCGAAAAAAAATTCACATATCATTAGACTACTACCACTAATATCACTGTTCAACAAACAAGACACAAAGAGCACAAAGAGAAGAGTAAAATTTCATGACAATTCACAATAAAACACGACAAACAATAAACGGGCGACGAAAATGGTAATAATAATAATAAATCGGTCCTAATTCCCCGCAGGACGAACTGAACCATCACACCGATATGGCACGAGAAACAGTACAGGAACATGAACCAGAACATAATGAGGGTAATCATATAGCAATAATAATAATCATCATAATAATAAAAATTAACCAATGAAAACAATAATGAGTGCACCTCATTGTAGTAAATCTAACTTGGAAACAGATAATACCTATTCTTACAACAACAAAGGCATTACACATAAACTTAAAAACTAAGTGACTGATGCCAGAAGGCATTTACCCGTAGTCGTGAGCGGTCAACAAGACCAAAATAATAAAACTAAAAAAGGTAGAGGAGCATGGCGACAGATGCCAAAAAAAATCGATCTTAGAGTAGTTTCTACTTGTCAAACATAGGGGAAGGGGAAGGGGAAAAATAAGGGGAATCTCACAGGCAAACTAGCTCATGCTATGGGGACTGGAATGTCGCTTGAGGTGCTGCTGGTTCAAGAAGGAGGCGTCCACCAGGTCGTCGTCCTCCTCCTCCTCCTCGTCGTCGAAGTCCACGGCGTCGTGGCCCGCCGAGTCCACGGACCAGGGCGGCGGGCTGCTGGCGGCGAGGCTGGTGGTGGCAGGGCTCCGGCTGGTCTCGCGGTGGCTGTGCAGGCCGTGCATGGTGTGCATGCTCTGCATGTGCATCAGGGGGATGTCCCTCCGCACGGACAGGTCCTCGGGCTCAGTCTGCTCGGGGAGGTCGACGGGCGAGCCTCGCGGGACGGGCAGCCGCAGGGGCCCCGCGCGCCCGGCGGCCTGCCTGCCCGCGGCCCGGTGCTGGCGGGGGCCCTTCCGCGCGCTGCTGGGCGGCGTCAGGTGCGCGCCGAAGATGGGGTCCTCGTCGTCCTCCAGGAAGTGGCTGCGGAGGTTGGCGGGGGCCACCGCGGCCACGGCGGGCAGCGGCGGCGGCGGCGTGCCGGGCAGCGAGGACGCCAGGTCACCGGCCGCGTTGCCGAGGCACTTGTGGTGCTCCAGGTGGTGGCGGCGGCGGAACCGGCCGCCGCACTGGTCGCAGGAAAACGGCTTCTCGCCCTTGTGGATCAGCACGTGGGCCTTGAGCTGGTTCGAGTCGGAGAAGCGCGAGCTGCACATCTCGCACGCGTACGGCTTTTCGCCCGTGTGCACGCGGAGGTGCCGCCGCAGGTTGGCCACCTGGACGAACTGGCGGTCGCAGTGCGAGCAGTGGTAGGGCTTTTCGCCCGTGTGCAGCCGCATGTGCGTCTTGAGGTGGTGGTCCCGGGTGAAGCGCTTGTGGCACTGCGCGCACTCAAACGGCTTCTCGCCCGTGTGCGTGCGCTCGTGGTTCTGCAGGACGTGCTTGTAGCCGAAGGAGCGGTTGCACACCAGGCAGGTGAACACCTTGTCGCGGCCCAGGACCTGGTCAGCCTTGACGTCGCCGGCCGCGCTGCCGCCGCTGCTGGGCGGCGAGGACCCCGACGTGGGCGGCGACAACGGCGGCGGCGGTGGTGGCGGCACGGACACGGCGTCGGGGGACACGGGCGACGCCCTGGGCTGCGGCCTCCGACGCGCCGCGGCCGCCCTCTTGATGGAACTCGTGCTCGACACCTCGTTGTTGTTGTTGGTGCTGCTGTTGTTGTTGTTGAGGGGCCGCTTCCGGCTGGCCGCCTTCATCGTGTTGTTGTTGTTGTTGCTGGGAGGCGGCGACTGCGGGGACGCGGGCCAACCAAACAGCGGCGGGAACAGCCCCGCGGCCAGCAGGCCGGGCGGCAGTCCCTGTGGGAGGCCCTGCGGCAGGCCCTGGGGGAGTCCCTGGGGAAGTCCGGGCAGCCCCAGCGACATGAGCGAGGACTGGGCGGCCAGTAGGGGGTGCAGGCCCTGCGCCAGGCTGTTGGTCAGGCTGTTGGTGAGGCTGTTGGTGAGGCTGGTGGACAGGCTGGTGGACAGGCTGCTGGACAGGCCGCCGGGCAGGGAGGCCAGGCTGCTGAGCGCAGCGCCAGGCGGCGACCCCAGGCCCAGGCTGAACTGCAGGGGGCTCTCGGGCTTCATGGATCCTGCAACACAGACGGGAAAGCGGGTCAGACACGGCGGACACGTCACGGGGCGGAACAAGCCGAACAAGCGAGCCTCGTTTGGGCTTCGGCCAAGTCGTTGGGGTCGTCAGACGGCGGGGGGCGAGCCGCGTCGCCATGGAGAATAGAGGGGATGGAGGACCGGCTGGGCCGCCTGGCGCCTGCGTTTTGGACTGCCGGCCGCGTCCGGGGTTTGGGAGTACGCCGCGCGGCCACCACGCGGCGCTGCGATCGCTATGCCTCCACTTTGCCGCGCCACAGCACAGCGTAGAGCCTTCTGACCACTATCTTTACTCACCAAATTGTCCGAAATCGACCCCTTTTTGGAATGTCACTTTAAGTTAACATTTTATATGGGCTCCGAAAAGGTCCAGGGACAAGGCCGAATATACTTTTCCAGCGTACAATGTAAGTTTCTTCATGATAAAGCCTCATTGTCTTGTGGCCAAGTGCATGGGATCTCTGATGCAAGAAATTGGACAAAGTATTTGACTGAATTTTTTGGGCAAACTTATTGATGAGATTAAATCAGGATGCACTTCAATTTAAAACTATATTAGTACCTCACTATTACCAATGCAAACATACACAAACTGGAACATGATCTGGTGAGGTGTTTTTTGGGCTGATAAGACAATATTAGTACTCTCAACCAAAGTTTTACTTAGAACTTGCAGACTTCTCTTCCTTTGATTCTCTTGGAAAACTCCAGATTGGATGTGATATAACTGGAGGATAAATAGGCTGTTTAGCGGAAGAGCAAGCTAAGTCAATTTATACCAACGCTTCACTTTCACCAGGACCCTATTCTCAAAAATATTTAAAATAAAGTAGTGTAACATCTTTTATTATTATGATTGCCATCAGAGGGCTTGATTACATGTGCAAAATTAGGCCACTCATAGAAGAGCTTAGACTAGCCGTTTAAAGCCAGAATTCAGATTCGTTCTTGAGTTATGCATATTTACGCAAAAAATAGGTTGTTGCGTAAACCTTTATAACTTATGAATGATTGAGAGTTCAGGGTTCAAACTGGTGGTCTGATTTCAACTGATAGAAGGCCATTCCATCATAGTCAAACAATTTTTTTTGGTGGAATAGATAGCTATCTGCACAGAAATATTTTGATAAACCATAAGTGTAAATAGTCACCACAAAAGTGAAAACATGTTAAATTATTACTTTGGTGATGTATCTGAAATTTTACTTTGTTCAATAATATATCTTTAAACTTCCCGAATTTGTGAGGCCAAAAGCTTTCTGTAATTGCATGCACGCTGAGAGCCGCTGACTTCAATGCAGGAATATCCAACTTACGTGGCACAATATTGCACTTATATTGTTCCCATATTGTTATTTTCCGTAATTCTACTCATATTAACTGGGACAAAACGGGGATATACTCTGATAAACCTTAAAAATGCAGCCATTCCACGCTGGTTTACATGAGTCTTCCCTAAGGACCCGGCTGGAACCAACCCAGAGTGGAGGCATAGCGATCGCAGCGCCGCGTGGTGGCCGGGCGGCGTACTCCCAACCCCCGGACGCGGCCGGCAGTTCATTTCTGACTCGCAGCCGATCCTCCATCCCCTCTATTCTCCATGGCGTCGCGCCGCGCCAAGCCAGCCAAGCCCAGCGAAATCCCAGGCGAGCGCGCCGGGGGCGTCGCGGCCGTGGAGGGGGCCCAGGCCCAGGCCGAGGCGCCGGGGCCGTGCAGTGGGGGCGCGTACGTGCAGCGCGGCGGCCGGGCCGGGCCCCCTAGGCCCCCCACCACGGCGGGGCTGACGCTAGCGGGGCGGGGCGTCGTAGTGGCGGGGCGTTGCGGCCATGCCGCCAACAAGTTCACCTGTTGGTCCAAGACATATGCAACGCGTGGCCACGCGTGTGGGCCGGGTTGCCGACCCCGCCGAGTAGCCGGCGGCGGGGCGGCCTCCACACACGGCGCCGTGGCCGCGTGTGTGTAGCCCAGCCCGGCCCAGCCCAGCGCGGCAAAGTTCTAGGCTCCGCTCCGCGCTCCGCCAGCCCACTCATAGGGGATAGGAGGACGTGATCGTTCAGTTACGCAGTTCCACAGACTTCCACAAAAGCGGAGGCCGCGCGGCGCGGCGTCGTGCAGGCACACTGTGCGAGGCCGGCAGGCACGCTCCCCTCGGCCGACAGTCGACCCTCCGGTCCGGACAGACCGCTGCAGCTTTTTCCTCGTTTTGCCGAAAAACTCGCCCGGGGTGGAAAAGGGGAGGGGAGGGAGCGCGCTGGGGTCGCTCCAGAAATGCGGCAAGCTTGCCGGCTGGCCCACGGCCTCGACCGGCCGGCCCGCGACACTCCACTACACTCCCCCTTCCCTGCGCACACACACGTCCGCATCCGGTGGCGTAGGAGTCGACCGGCTGGCCAAGATGGCCGTCGCGGCGAGGGTCCGGCCTCTTTTCGGCCGCGAACGCCGCGATCGGTCTGTCTCTCTCGCACCTCCACGGCCCCTCCCGCCGGTGCGAGAGAGACAGAGCGACGTTACGTAATAACGGTGCAGGTCCCCGGCGGGCACACAATGTCCAGACGAGACGGCGCTGATTAGCGACACTTTCCGTTTCCATGCTTGCCATCGGCTGACATTGCCCGTGGACCGCAGCCGACACCTTTATACCGCTCGGCTCCATTCAAAGCGCCCCGTCGTAATTTCGCTCTGTCTCTCTCGCGCCCCTTCGGAACGCCACGCGAGTGCGAGACAGACAGAGCGACCGAAAGCGAGAAGCCAGCAGCCGCACAGAGCCAAGCCGATGCATTATGGAGCAGGCGGCGTACTTCGTCGCTCTACGGCACGCCGCGTGAGTGCGAGAGAGACAGAGCGACCGTTTGGGACCGGCCTGCAGGCGGCGCCTCCGCAGCCCTGGACGACAACGACGCCGTGGACGTGGACGCCGTTTTGAATGAAGATTGACTGACGGGGTCGCGGGGTGGGGCGTAGCCAAGGGCGTAGGCACACTAGCCACAGCGCCCTGTGACCGCGTCCACCGCGGGGCAGTGTAGTGGGGCCGCGGGGCGCCTCACCTGCACGACGTACTCCCCGCCGTGCTCCGGGCACGTGCCGTGGCCATCCCCGGCGCACGTTCCAGTGGCGGGGCGCGGGGCGCGGGGCCTCGGGCGGGGTGGGGCACACCGCGCCGCGCACCCCGACCAGACTGGCTTATCTCCCTGGCAAACGGCAAACCCAGACTGCGGGTAATTTGTGGCGATAAGCGACGGGTTGTGTTTGCGGGCAAGTATTTGGACTGCACCCCGATGCGACGGTCACGGCCGCCTCGCCCGGCCAATGAATGGGCCGACAAGTTTTGGAGGTGACGAACAGACTCCGCTGCCTTGGAAGCGACTGTACCAAGCACCCATGGCGTTGAAATTTCAAGTTGCATCTGCACCAGAACAACAAGAATACATGGCCGATTGAAACAAGCCCAGCGCGGATGTAGGCCGTTTGATCGTTCTCGGTGCTACGCTTCGAAATTGAATTCCCATCGCACTGGTATGGTTCCAGTGTGATACGGTTCGGCGAATACTCCGCAATCAATCGACCATGGCCGGAGTGGCATCGCAGCACCGAACAGACCATTCCAAAGATTTCTTTACCGCCCCGATTTCGATCTTGCGGGTTCCGGCGCGTTGCAGTGCAGTACCGCTCCTCGCGGGGCGACGGCGCGACATTGGCATTGGGTTGACGGGGACCGACCCGTCTGCCCCGTGCCCCGCCGCCGCCCTGGCCATCCTCGCCCCGGTGCGCCCTCGGGGTCTGTCGCCGGCCCAGGGTGCCGCTGGCCGCGGGCGGCCGCGGGTCCAGGAACGCGACGGTCACGAGCTTGGTCACGAGGCAGCCCGTCGTCGCGGGTCGCATCGACATCGGCGTGCCCCCAGACCCAGACCCAGACGGCTCCGAGCTCCGCGAACACGGCCTGACTGCTCACCGCCCCGGGCTACGTCCGGCGGGGCGGGGCGGGGTGGGGTGGGGTGCGCGGCTCGAGGGGACGGGTATTTCGATGATTCCAGCTTCCATCTTCCAGCCGGCATCCCAGAGATGAAACGCGGGCTATAGAGACGAGCGCCGGGCGGGGCGGGGCGGGGTGGGGTGGGGCGGTCAGCAAGGAATGCTCGGGGCCCCGATGCGGGCTTGGTGCATGCCGCCACCGAGACTGCGACTGCGACACACGGTGCCGCGGGCCCTGGGGCTCGTCCATCCGCCTCGGCCTCGCCTCGGCCCCCGCAGCCTCCAGGCAGATGGCCAGATGGTCCAGACTCGAGCACGCCAGCACGCCAGCACGCCAAACGGGCGGGCACAACATGTTTACGTCTGGCACAAGAATGGCGATCCGCCACCGCGCCCCGCCGACGAATTTCCGCGACAGGAAGTGCAGAAGCAGAGCGCCCTGAGCTGCGTTGCAAGACAGGCGCTCGGCCGGCAGCGCTAGGCAGCGCCAGCGCGGTGCTGCCCTCTGGCGGAGGGTGGCTCAGGCAGCCCGTCGGTTGGGCTGCCTACCTCCCGGGCGGCGAGTCCCCGTGACACTGTGGCTTGAAGAAACAACCACGGGGCTGCAAAGCGCGCACGGGGGGTTCGAGTGCCCAGCACGGCGACAAAGGAAAGAGGTATTTGCGAGGAACCGCGCGGAAAGCGGCGGCCGAACGTGGAAACCGAAACGGCGGCGGAGCAGATGCCCCGGGATCGCCCCGGGGCCGCGGCTTCCAGTCGCTCTGTCTCTGTCGCACTCGTGGGGCGCTGCCAGCGTCGCGCAGGGGTGCGACAGAGACAGAGAGTCCGCAAACACGGCCCGACGGCGGGTCCCGTCGGTCTGTCTCTCTCGCACCCAGAGAGGGAAGCCACCTCGAGGAAAGGCAAAGTCTACCAGTCTAGACGGCGGTGCGGCGGGGCAGCGATGCTGGACGGGGGCGGCCGGCCGGCGAGGGAAGCTCCCCTGCCCGCGGGCGGCGAGGGGCGGCGAGGGGCGGCGAGGGGCGGCGAGGGGCGGCGAGGGGCGGCGAGGGGCGGCGAGGGGCGGACGGTGCACGGACACTCACTGCCGGGGACGGACTGGCCAGACAGTGCCGCCCTCTGACGCCGACTTACGCAATCACACCAGCGCAGCAAACATTCGCACCTCGGTGCCGAGGTGCCAAAATGCCGCCAGTCGGGTTGAAATCGTGTCCAGAGCCGTAAGACACCTCGGCGCGCCCAGACATGCAAAGTTGCTTTCAATTTGATACTGACACCAGGAAGGCCAGCTTGGATCCTAATCGGACGCGGCGCAGTTGCTTTACGCTTGGCAACGATCGAGGCGCACGTTACCATTTTACTTTCCCCGCAGGTATCCGTTGGCGGTGATACCGTCGTCGGTGTTGAAAGTCACGCTTCACCGAAGCACAGACTGGCTGAAAGCCACGCCGGACTCGGCAGAGCAGCGCGACGACGCCTGACTGTCACGACTCACACACCCACACACACACAGACACCCACACACTGCCAGCTACCGGTGACAGAGTGACAGGTGCAGTGCAACGCAGAGTTTCGCCGAGTCAGCTGAGTTTGATTGGGACCGAGTCAGGCGCCGCCGTCGCGCACGCCTGGCACTGGCACGGTCCGAGGGAAGTGCACGGCCGCCAACTTCTCGGCGGAGTTCGGCAGGACGACGATGTCCTGTCCGAGTCCGAGAAGGCCCTCAGCACTGTGTCGCACTCGCTGGGGCCGCCGCTAGAGACACTGGGCCGCGGCGGAGGTGGCCGACGTGGAGTGTCCAGGTACTAACCGGTAGTGGGCGACGCGTCCTGGTACAGCGACAGGGCCATCGCGGGGGCCTCCAAGACGGCGGCACCGCTGGCTGCGCTGCTGGCTGGCGTCGGCGCCGAGGTGTTGGGTTATCCAGTGGCTGGCTGCGTCGCTTATTGGCTTCACTTGCACTGGCACTGACGAAACGACACTGTATGCGATGTCGGCGACTCGTCGCGCCTCCGCGTTCCGTTCACGTACTCCACTGAGGCATGTTCGGCCGGCGAGGAGGCAGCGCGTTGACGACCTTCCCCTCCGGTGGCGAGCGAGGGACTGAGGGAGCGCGGCGCGAGCGCGGCCAGTGGCGGTGGCGTGTGGCGCGGACCTCCAGGCAGAGCGCGCCGTGCTGCGGCGGCGGCAGTGTAGTGGCGGCACAAGCCTGGCCCGCTTGGCTCCTCCCACCGGCCCGCCCCGCCCCGCCGCGCCCCGCCCCGCCCCGCCGCGCCCGGGGAGGGGGTGGTCTTGGCCGATTCATGTTCTCCTAACCTACGGCAACTTACACGTCGCCTCCCACACACGCACACACACGCGGGCGCGCGTAGGGCGTAGGGCGGCGGAGTGTGTGGTGTCTAGGGCGCCTCAAGGGCCTCAAGGGCAGGGCCGCGATGGCGGTGCGGCGGCGCGGCGGCGCGCGGCGCCAGGCATGTGGGGGCGCGGCCGGCGCGGCGCGGCTCCTTCCCGGTCGTCCCGGTGGACGCCCCGGCCGGCTCCCAATTGCATTTGCAGCCGTTTGCGCGGATTCGCCGGGGCCGTCGGCCTGGTCGTCGGCCACGTCTCGTTAGCGAAGGGACCCCGGAGGCCCCGCGAAATCCAGAGCCCTCCGCGAGCGGTACGAACAGAAACCATGATTGGACCGAGCGGGCCGAGTGGAGGATGGCCGGAACACGCGTCTGGAATATGAGTGTAGTGGTCGATGCGGCGGTCGGACGGCAGTGGACGCACGCAATGGAGGCCCCGTCTGGCCGGCCGGACGACGATTACGGTGGAGACAATTTGGGGATGCTTTCGCCCCTTCCCACCCCCACCGCTCACCCGAGAGCGACTTCGAACGGCTGCCTGGACGGAGCCGTTGATGGTAGTCCTGCCAGTCTTGAACCAGCGAAACCACCCAACCACCCGTAGTACTCGGCGCCTGCAGAGGCGCGGGCCGGGGCCAGGGCCAGGGCCAGGGCCAGCCTGTCCGTGAGTGCGAGAGAGACGGCGTCACGGCGGCGACCCTTCGCGGCCAATCTACCGCTCTCGTGGCCAGCCACCGCCGTGGCAACTACTTTCAGCACCTGCTTGTCCACCTGGTAATTTAGTAGGTTTGCCGGCCGGCCCGGGTCACGATTTCTCGGGCGACACGTGCCGCCGCTCCGTCCCTATCTGGCTAAACCCGAGCGAGGGATACTGCTGACGCACAGTGCCTCATCGACGGGCCGTTTTACGGGCAGATCGTGCGGCAGCTGGTTAGGTCGCTTCGGTCGCGTCGTGGCACTCGGTGGCCGCGCCTGACTGCGCCACCTGGCGGCCCACAGGTGGCGGAGACGGTGTGCCATGCCAAAACCAGGCCAAAACAACCGCGCGGCCGCGGGTTCGACTCCCGGCCGCGGTGGCGACCAAACACCGTGTTTTTCGGCCAAAAAAACGCGCGCTGTGCGCTTGAGCCACACCGGGCGGGCCCTCGCCCTCGTCGGAGCGGGCTGCGGGCCGCCTCCCAACCAGGAACCCGCGTCGCTCCGTCTCTCTCGCTCCCAGGCGGCGCGGCCGGGCGCGGCCCGGGAGTGCCGTGAGTGCGAGGGAGAGGGGAGAGGCCCTCAGAGGGAAGGCCATCGATCGTAACCCGTTGAGGCGCCACCCCTTTGCGCCCCTCCCCGACGCCACCCCGCCTTCCCCGCCCGGCTCGCCTTGCCTTGCCGCGCTTGCCCGTCGTTATGCCCCTCCACTGTTTTGCCGCTCATAACAGCCCCGCGTCTTCGTTCGTTACACCGTTACACCCCACTCCGCGCGGCCCGGCGCCCAGGGCGGCCAGGGCGGCCCGCGCGCCCGAGGGGCGAAAGGGGGAGAGGGCGCGTAGGCCGGGCTTTTACTCCTTCGCCATTTACTGGCGGCCCCCGCGAGCAGCAAGCACCAGGACACCGATCCCGAGAGTCGTTTTCGTCGCTCTGTCTCCCTCGCACTCAGGCGGCGTGCCGTGTAGGTGCGAGAGAGACAGAGCGAGACTCTCGGAACGCTCGGAGCGTGGTTTCCCCCTTTCCCGTCCGACGCTCCTTCCCGCCCGCCGTGCTCCGCGAAATCCCGAGCGTCACCTCTTCTGGGTCCCGCTCTCTGTCTCTCTCGCACTCGCGGGGCGCCGGCCGCGTCGCGTAGGGGTGCGAGAGAGACAGAGGCGGGTTCGCTCTCCGAAGGAGAAGGAGGGGCTGATGGGTTTAACCTGCACACTGCACACAGGTACGCAGCCGGGCCAAGGCAGGCAGGCTGGGGCTTACAGCCACACGGGTGAGTCCGGTCCGCGGCCAGCGCGGTCAGCCACCCCGAAGGGAGCCCGAAGGGAGGATGACGAGACAACTCGACAATCCTTTCTCCGACACTGTAAAAGCTGCAAAGCAAGCGGCAAACGGCATGCCTTTTAGACCAGTCCGGGACTTCGTGGGGCCCAACATGACAACGCTAAAATTTTTGAAAGAGCGGGATCGCTTCTTTACTAGAATCATAAGTTCGAAACGCACGACTTACCCAGAGCTCTGTCGTTACTTGGTTCCCAGAGCTCTGCCGTTATTGGATCCCAGAGCCCTATCGGTTATGTGGTTCTCAGAGCTCTGTCATCATGTTTTTTTCGTGAGTTTTTTGTGTGGACGTCAAAAGTCCGCAACCGCCACTGCACTGTAACGAGCCTGAGCGTCCACGACGCTCTCTCTCTTTCTCAAAAACTCATTTCTGGAGGGCTGATGGAAGAGTAAGGTACGACCATGCATCGGTGCTGGTGCGCGGCTAATCCACGCCACACTGCCACCGGCAGCCTCCTCTCTGTCTCTCTCGCACTCGTGGGGCGTGCCGTCGCGGTGCGAGAGAGACAGAGCGACTGTTCGAGGGTCCAGGACGGCCGGGGCCTCGGCGTGGGCCCTTCCCCAGTTCGCGCGTACTGCGCTGAGCCGGGGGTGCCCCACCGTCCGCAGGTCCGCAGTCCCAGAGGGCCTCAGGCTGGGCTTCCATTGGGTCGCGCAGCTGGAGGGTCAGTGACCGGCCGCTGCGTCTGGACGGACTTCTTGACGTCCTGAGTGACTCCCTCCGCGTCCACCTCGTCCACCTGTGCGCCGCGCCTCGCACTCCCCGCTGTCGCTCAGCAGACAGCCTGTCTCGCTTGCCACCGCCAGCACCGCGGCGTCGCGTCACTGCACGGCGTCGCGTCAAATTATCGACCTTTTTGCAAAAACTGTTTTTCCGACTTTCTCACGGTCATCTATCGCCTCACGCCGGATTAAACGCCACGAAGGGGGTCGCTCTTTGCGTTTCGAAGGCTGCCGGTGTTCCGCGCCATTATTCGACCGGCTGCCCGCTTACAGTGGTGTGGGTGCTCGCCCCGGCTCGGCTTACTATCGCAGATCGGACTGCCGGACTCGCGCACACACACAGACACGCACACTAGTAGGCCTCCGCGTGCATGGACGTATCTCCGGCCGCGGGTCGGGGCAGTACTATGGATGTACCTGGACGCCCCCGCATCGGGGCCCCCATCTGTGTGCGTGCGTGTGTGTGTGCGTGTGCGTGCCGGGCAGCCGGACGCGCAGAATAACCCTTTTGTGGGCCCTGACTGCCCTGAACGGCCGCAGTTGTTAGCATGTCGGCTTGCATATGGGATTCGACCGGGATACGTATCGCCTCGTCATTGTCGTGTCCGGGGCCGCGGAAAGCACCTCCCCGTCGACCGCCACGTCCGTCCTCCCGCCGCGCCGTGCGTTTCAGAGGGCTGAGGGTAAACATACCTGTGCGGTGCATAAATGGGGGTTCGATGCAGGTACACTGTGACATGCGGGAAAGAAGGGGTAGGGTAGTAGTCGCTCGGACGGAAGGCGAGGGTGGTCGTCGCCGAGGGGCGGCGGCACGGCGGACGTCGTGTGGGAAACGCAGTGTAGAGTCCTGTCCAGTCTGACGATCCAAAGGATCGCCGGTGAGGCAAGCTGAGAAAATAAGAGACAGGCTCAGTCGGTGGCGAAAACGTCTTTTTCCATTTTGAGTAAAAATCACGTAAAACTAGCAGGGAGTACTGCACGTCGTTAGACGGCCAGCGAGACAGTTATCAATGCAATTGCGATTGAAAAACGTGAGCAGCTGTGCACATGAACCTCCAAACGTGCCGCTTGGCCAGCACGCCAAGCTTGTTTGCAAAAAGTGATTTGAATCTCTGCAAGTACTTCAGTGACTTTTAGTGACTTTGAGGGACCGACACCGTGGAGCTCCGTCAAAAACTGCAGTTGATTTTTTTTTTTTGCTGTGCTGGCTCCCCGCTGACCCCGGGCTGGGCCGAGTCTTCGGGTGAAGGGTTCATCGGACGGAGGGACGGACGGTTGTCTCCAGGAACACCTCGCGGAGCGACAGCAGCGACAGACAGCGCCCTCTGCAGGACGGCGTTTCACGGCGATTCGAGATCTCGCTCGGGGATAAGGCGAAACCCAACGCCACGTCGATCGCTCTCGAAAATCTGCCGAGCAGGAGAGCATTGTATACTTTATTCGACGAGTCGACACTATACTACTCTCCATTGCTCTGCCTCCTGGGGATCGATTTAACCAGATTTAACGAACGCACATGTTTTAAAACACATTTGTTTAAAAGTGTCCTGAAACAAAATGAGAACAACAGAACGGCCACAGATTCCCCAGAAAACCAAGAGGAAGCGTCGCGACCAGAGCAAAAACGACCGATTTTGCAGGCGACCAGCCATTCTCTCCTTTTTTGCCGCCGTTTTTTTAAAACGCCACCTTTTGTTTGGCGCGTCGAGCGTAGGTGGACCTACAGCAGTCAAGGACAACGACCTGCGTGGCCCTGACTGACTGGCTGGCTGGCTGGCTGGCTGGCTGCATGAGTGGCTGGCTGGCTGGCCAGCGGGCAGCGCGACATGTGAGCCTAATTGTGGCATGCGCCACCCCGAGTGTGAAGCCGTGTTCAGCCGGTGTTATTTTTTTCCTTTTTCGAAAGTTTTTACTAAGCGCATGTAAGCGCATCACAGGCGTCAATATGCGGGGGCGATGCCCGCGGGGCGCACTCGGCAGGCCAGTCCGTGTGGAACGGAGGAATGGATTTAGAGGCTTGATTCTCGGCGGAGGAAATCGAAACGTCAAATGGGACCCGCCGGCCGGCGCGCGCTCTGGCGGCCGAAGCGGGAAGTAGCGGAAGCAACGCGGCACCCCATTGCGTGGCGGCCTGCCGCGGCTAGCCGGCCCCGCGGGCGAGTTGCCTACTTATTAAAGGCCAGCCCTTGCTCCACCCCTCTCACCCCTCTCCCTCGGACACCCTGGCTCCACCCTGGCTCCACCCTCCGCGCCGCCCCGCCCCCGCTTCGGTGACACAACGCGCCGGGAGAGAGAGACGGAAACACGCCGCTACAAGGACGGGAAGGAAAGAGAGCCTTTGTACCATTTTTCGTTCATCGACTGTTCCGAGACACCGAAACTCGGTCCGCCGCCCCGCCGTCCGCAGACATGCGGACTGTCCGTCGGGGCGGTCAGGGCCGCGGTGGCTCACGGCGTGGCGGTCACCGGACAGGGACTTTCCTTGTTGGACTTTACTTTGGTATACTTCGATCGCCTCTGTCTCTCTCTCTCGCTCGCGATCGCTCGCGAGGCGTTCCGCAGGCCCGCGTAGGGGTGCGAGAGAGACAGAGGACGCTAAGGGCGGCGAGGTGTTATTAAAGCCTCTCCTCTGCGGGCGCCCTGTCCTGGAGTCTTGTTCCGAGAACGCGCGCCGCGGTGGACGGGGCGGGGCGGGGCGCCATTTGATTGCTCCCGTGCCGCTAAGTCCAGGGGCACGGCGGCCACGGCGTGCACGGGTCGCGTCGTTTGTACCCTGTCATTTGAATGGAAATTGCCGCTTCCAAGGAGAAGGAGGCATTACCCGTCCGCCCCACACCCCCCTCCCCCTCTCCCAACCCGCGGCCCCCGCCAAGCCCACATTTTGGAATATTCATCCCACTTCGGGCTGTTTGAATTTGGGGGTCACGAATACGACCGAAGAGAGCCGAAGACTCATCACCTCGTTCGGGTCTTGCTTGATGCGGCGGGGGCCGACCACGGTGTAGCATCGCGCTCACGGCCGGCCCCCGAGGGGATGCAAAATGTTTACTTTCCCTATCCATCTTTGTCCCATCTGCCATCCTGCAGCATTCTGCAACCATTCCGCACCCCCTTCCCCCACCAGGCCGCCGAGTGCCCGCCGTGGCGTCGCCGTGTCGCCGTGGCCCACCGGCCCGATGCGTTTTATGATATGCAAGCGCGCTGCTGCCGCTCGCTGACCTGAACGCGCGGTGGGAGAAGCGCTCCGTCTCTCTCGCACTCATGGGGCGTCCCGTAGCGTCTTCGCGGAGGCGACTCCTGGAATCAGCGGTCGAAAACGGAATCCCGGAAAAAGTGTTGTCCGAAGCGAAAGAGTGAGCCTCGCAGCCCTGAGCCTTCCCGGCCTGGCGCGGCCCGGCGTCTCCCCGCCACCGTTCTCCCCCTGTTTATCCCCAGATTCCCTCTTTCCCCGGCCTTTCCGGAAACGCCGGAGAAAAAGAGTGGAATGAGGGAAACACACGCACACACACTCGCGCAGGGCCCGTCTACCCTTCCCCCTCCCTTGGTCACCCTTAGGGTCAACGCAGGGGTCACCCCCGGGTCCACCCTCCTTGCATAAGATCCAACAGTTTTGGGGTTGGGATGTGCCTGTGCTGCGTGCCGGCCGCGCCGGCCTGCCTGCGCCTCTATCCCCTCCCCTCCCCTCCCCTCCGCGGGCGCGTCTGGCCGTTGCGCGACCCAGACACACACACACACACGCGCGCGCACACACACTGACGCGCAGGGTTGCACGCAAACGCGGAAACTGTCCGTCCAGCCTCCTCCGTGTCGGGTCGGGGGGAGGCAGGGAAGGGTGTGGCGGTGCCGGCGGTGCACTGGGGGAAGGGCCAGGATGGCCAGGCTGGTGGCAGCACGTCCGTGACGACCACTCCGTTTTCAACCGAAAACGCAGTGTGCCGCGCTGCACCGCCGCGTTGCCGCGATCGCCCGACGGTTCGTATGCAAACGTGTGCATCATCATTCCGGGCAACAATGTCGCGCGCGCGCGCGCGCTTTTCCCCGGAGCGGGTTTTCACCCAACACTTCCGCGAAAAAAAAAGGAGGGAAAGAGGAAGAAAAAGGGCGTGTTTGGATTGGAATAGGTACAGCAGAAATGAAAAAAAGTGCAGGGAAAATAAAAATAGGGCAGGCAAAGGGCGAGCAAAAGCCAAAGGAGAGGGGCGCCCCTTGGCCCCTTCCCGACGACGGTGACGACACCGGGCTGTCACCTCGCTGGCCGAGTCAAAGAGAGCCCCGGCCAGGCCCGCGTCGCCCCGCGTCGCGGCGGGGTCATTTCCGTTTTAATTATCTCGACTCTTGCGCTCGGCTCGGTCTCTCTCCCTCTGTGTCTCCGCCTCTGTCCCTGTCTCTGTCTCACTCTCTCTCTCGCGCCGTCTAATGAAACTAAGGGGGAGGGCAGAACCGCAGCCAGCACCGGTCAACTGCTCCCAATTTTTCGTCTTTTCAGTTCCATGTCTCTCTAACGAAACGGCTCGTCAAAGTTTCGTTTGAGTTGGCAAGGGGGCGTAGTGACAGCAAACGTATTTGAAAGTTGTTTTCCGTCCCGATGCTTCTGCTTCGTCGTCTTGTGCACTGTCACGGACCCACCGCTGGACGCACTCGGCGTGCCGAGGCCGTGCGTGGCACTGCGTGCTCCCCAGGGCCCTGCGAGCAGCGGCCGCGTCCTCCAGGACGTGTCCAGGACGTGTCCAGGACCCCATTCACGCCGTGTTCGACGTGTGCCCGAAGGACCCCGAAGGACCCCGAAGGACCTCTACAAAGACGACGCACGCCTCGCTTGGCAGTGCAGCAGCCCCGAGCACGCAATCCGAATCTGAATGTGTCATCGGATGACGCGCCGTGTGTGTGCACACTGTGAGTCTCCAAAGGATCCAAAGGATCCAAAGGACACGGAGGACGCGAAGGTGGTCGCGTCCCCGGTCAATGGCCAAGGGGTACGGCAAGCCGGCAGTGCAGTGCAGGCACGGTTACGTCTGCCGATGCAACACTGCAACGAGCGGATCACAACGACGCAACCCCAGCTGCAGTGCGGAGTCTACCGACCCGCAGCGCGCAGGAGACTCTCCTCGTCTCTCTCGCACTGGCGGGGCGTGCCGGCGTGCCGTGTGGGTGCGAGAGAGACGGGGCGACGCGATGTATCTGCCGCTCGGCTCGGGGCTCGGACAAGGCCTCGGCCATCAGCTCTATTGAAAGGGTCCACAGAGGCGCGCCGGCCGGCAGGGGTCAGGTTGGTGGCCTGCACGGCCTGCTCGGGGAGCGGGGGGAGCGGGTGAGGCCATCCCCACATCGATGCATGCAGCAGGCGATGCAGGCCATGCAGGCGTTGGGTCGCCCAGGTCGGCCAGGTAACGCGGTCGGCCGGTCGGTGGTCGGTCACTCAAAGGCAGGCAGCCCCGCTTTTGCCAATGCGTTTGCACTTGCTCCGTAATTCTACTTTTCTTCTCCGCTGGACGGGGCGACGGGGCCCGGCCGGCCCGGCCTGACAGGGGTCGAAATAATTGCGAGGATGCTCCGCGCTCCTCCCCCAACTCGTCGTCGTCGTCGTCGTCGTCGACGTCCTGCTAAAGCCGGCGATGCGATGAAGGAAGGAAACGGGGTTGGGTTGCAGCGTCGCCCAGCGCAGCGCGTTCTCTGCGAACGCCTTACGAAGGAATTGGAGCTATTTTACAGTGAGTCAATTGGACGCAAGCATGAGGCGAAGGCGAAGCGAAATTCCCTCATGATTATTGGCTCGCACTCACAGTAGTACGTCAGCCAAAATCACGATTCCGCAGTTATTTGTCACATCACCCTCTGACTCTCGTGCTGCCGAATTATTTGTGTTGCCTGCATTACTTTCGCACCATCGCGGAGGTGGGGCCGGCCGGGAAGGAAGGAGTCAAGAAAAACATTCCCAGGGTTTCGGCGGGCCAGCGATTTGCAAGCTGGGTTGACCTGGGCAGGACGAGGCCGGCCGGTGTGGCCGCTCTGGAAACAGTTATCGAACCCTTTACAAGAGGCCGCCGTGGTGCAGTGGACCCTACAGTGCCGTGCCGCGACGGCCAAGCAATCTGTAAACTGTCACAACTCTTTTCTTAGTGCCGGCGGCGAGACACCTGGACAAAGTATCTAAAGGGGGACTGGCTGCGAGGGCTGTCTCAGCGTGCCGAGGCCCGACTGCATGCACCATTGTCAATGGCCCGCCCGACCCTTCTCAAGACGAGCCTGACACAGGTCCGACCAATCGGCTCTACTTCGGCTCCGGTTCGGGCGTCTTCGGGTCCGACCGCTCCAGGCAGCCGCCGGCCGCGTAGCCGAAGGAGCCTCCGAAGGCGAGCCAGGCGACCCCGAAGACGCCTTCGGGTCGGACCATCTATCCATCTATCTGGTGGCGGCGCGGATGGCACATTTATGGTAGGGTCGACCCTCCGAGGCTTGCCTCGCTGAAACACAACCAAACCTTACCGCGCTTCCAGTCCCCCTTTAGATACTTTGTCCAGGGCGAGACAGCCCAGCCCGGGGCGAGGCGGAGAAGGCTATTCTCTGGCGGGTCGGCCGTCGCCAGTCTCTGTCCGCGGCGTCCCCGCCGTGTCCCCCGCCGGCCGGCCAGGGTTCTGAAGGTTCTGCAAAGCGTCGCCGAGTGGCCGAGCCGGCACAGAGTGCACAGAGTGCACTTCGTTCGTTGGAGTGCGAGAGAGACAGAGCGACGAAGCGTCCGGCAGGTACCGCGCCCAGGTCGCCGTCGAGAAAAACTCCGCCGCGCGGATAAAAATATAAAAAATGCCGGCCGGCGCACGCACACACGCACGCGCGCGCTCGCACGCGCTGCCCCGCGCACGTTCGCGGACACCGTATATTTTTTTATTTGCAGAGAAAACGAAGCTCGCGCGCGTTGGGTCGCCGTCGTGGGGGAGCCCCGGGCCGGGAGCAAGGAGGGCGGAAGGAGGAAGACGACGTCCAGGACGAACTGTCTCCTCGAGCAGGCCAAGAGCAGGGCCGGGGCCCCTCGTGTCAAAGCGGAGCAAGTAAAGTCCTTTCGCTGTTCCGTCTCTGTCGCACTCGCGGGGCGTCCCGAAAGGGTGCGAGGGAGACAGCGACGCTCGGCAGGGCGCCTTGCCTTGCCGGAGGCGAGAGTTGGTCCAGGTGGTCTTTTCCTGGAGGGGGCTGGAATTGCCTACCTTGACGGCGCCGAGCGGGTCGAGTGTGTTGTCCGTATGCTGATGGCGTCCGCCGGCTGAATTTTTTAAAAAGCAACGCGCGCGCGCGCGATGACTGCCGCGGTTAAAAATAGACACAAAAACGCCAGAAAAACGTTGCGAAAAAAGGGGGGACGAGGGTGAGCGTCGCGAAAAACGTTGCAAAAAAAACGAAAAGCGGGTCCAGCGCGTGCTTTTTTAATGTATGCAAGGCTGTGGACAGCTGCCTGGGGGAAAAGGGGGTGGGGGACGCCGTCAGGTAGACTTCTAGCGTGGAGGTGAGGTGGCAGTGGGCCGGCGCGCGCCGCGCGGGGGCTACTTTTTTATTTATTCTTTAGGGACGGATGAGAGCGAGATAAATAAAAAGCGAGAAAAAAGATTGTGCCGGGTTCGCGCCGAGACGCGAGACGCGCGTCCAGGACGCGCGCGGCGCGCCGCGTCCGCAGAACCCCCTGGCCGCGGCGGACATCTGGACGGAGCGCGGCGCGTGGTTTTTTGGGGGGAAAGGCAAAGAAGTGGAGTGGAGTGGAGGGGGTAGCGGGGTTAATCCGCCTCGCCGTCCGCGTCGCCGTCCGCCCGGCCGTCGGGCCGTCAGCGTCAATATCAAACAGACAGATGCAGAGCAGAAATCCCGGAAAGGTGGTGGCTGGCGGCGCGTTTTTTGGCGTCAACTTTGTCGGCCAGGACGCCGTAGTCGCTCGCCTCGCGTTCCGTTCCGGCGTTCCGGCCACGCGGGGTAAAGGGTTGGTTCCGCCGCGTGGGCGAGCAAGCCCTGCCTCCCCTTGCCCTGGCGACGAGGGGAAAGGGTGCCAGTCGAACAACAACAACAACAACAATGACAACAAGATGGCGGCACAACGCGCCATAACCTTCTAACCCTTTCCCTCCTCCATCTTGGCAGCCATTTTTTAAGCTGGACGTCGTGGATGGCGTGGCGTGGCGCGGCGTGGCTGGCGAGGCGCGCGCCCCCCGCGGACTGGCCGGTACGCGACGCGACGCGGGTCTGCCTGCGAACGACATGTGCTCTGCTCCTGTCCCGCGCGCTCCGATCCAGATTCGCTCCTCTTATGCAAAAAAGGTCCGGGCGACAAGCAGCTGCCGCGAGCCGAAAATGAGGGTCCGACCGTTTTTTCTGTCGCGTCCATTTTCGGGGTGGAAAGAATATCTTTTTACTCCGATATGTATAAAACAAGTCCGAGGGTCCGCGGCCGTTGGGCGCTGGCTGCGCTGGCTGCTGCTCCGTTCTGGTCCACTTGGCCGTCTTTCTAATTGACCCCTTGTCCCGATCTGCATACGAGGGAAGGCAGGAAGGAAGCAGGGGGGCGACGAGAAAAAAATGGGAAATCTTTTGCGAACGTCGCGAACGTCTCAGTGGCCGGCCCGGCCCGCCTTGTTCGCGAGTTTATTATTATGATTGTCTCGTGTTGTAGTCCGGGGTGACCCGGCTGTGGGAGCGAGGGGTGTTGGCCGGCCCGGCCCTGTTTTGCATGGCCCGGCCGAAACTAATCGAAAACACATTCACTTTCCGTGAAAAGCAGGGGAAAAAGGGAGCAGGAACGAGAAAATGCATAATGCAGCTACACTTTACTTTTGCGCTACGCGCGTTGATAATTGCACGAATCTGGGCCGCTCCGTCTCTCTCGCACCCGTCCGCGGGACGCCCCCAGGAGTGCGAGAGAGACGGCGAGCCTCGCCTGGCGGCCACTTCCGCGAGAGTCGTTTGTCGTTTGCGAGGGACACTTTTTTGAGGCGCGAGAGTGACGCCATGCTGTTCGGTTGACCGTTGGCTGCCTCGCCGAGCTGAGGAGAAATTGATTTCTGGCAGTTGGAGGCGACACAGTTCACTTGAGGGGGCACGGGCACACACTGTCCACTAGTCCTGCATGCGGCGTGCGCCAGACCGTTGGGCTTCCAGACGTCACGCAACGCTTGAGATGTGAAGGTTCGGTTAGGCCAGTGGTTCTCAACCTTAAAGTCGCGACCCCAAGCGGGGTCGCGAAATTTTTTTAAGGGGTCGCGGCGATCCTGGGGTCGTGTTTTAGGCCGATTTTAAGCAGCCACTGCGTCTGATCCGAGGCGGGCATTTTGCTCTCTCAACGGGTAGTTGGTCTTTGGACCTTCCTTTAGCATGCCTTTGTTACGGAGTGCAATTATCAGTCTTAGTTTGGGAGCAGTATTGTCTCAAAGTTGGCCGAAACGCTCAGAAATGTCTATGAAAAACCGTGTATTAGGCCGATTTTAAGCAGCCACTGCGTCTGATCCGAGGCGGGCATTTTGCTCCCTCAACGGGTAGTTGGTCTTTGGACCTTCCTTTAGCATGCCTTTGTTACGGAGTGCAATTATCAGTCTTAGTTTGGGAGCAGTATTGTCTCAAAGTTGGCCGAAACGCTCAGAAATGTCTATGAAAAACCGTGTTTTAGGCCGATTTTAAGCAGCCACTGCGTCTGATCCGAGGCGGGCATTTTGCTCCCTCAACGGGTAGTTGGTCTTTGGACCTTCCTTTAGCATGCCTTTGTTACGGAGTGCAATTATCAGTCTTAGTTTGGGAGCAGTATTGTCTCAAAGTTGGCCGAAACGCTCAGAAATGTCTATGAAAAACCGTGTTTTGGGCCGATTTTAAGCAGCCACTGCGTCTGATCCGAGGCGGGCATTTTGCTCCCTCAACGGGCAATTGGTCTTTGGACCTTCCTTTAGCATGCCTTTGTTACGGAGTGCGATTGTCAGTCTTAGTTTGGGAGCAGTATTGTCTCAAAGTCGATCAAAACGGTCGCAAGTGTCTTTGAAAAATCGTCGTGACTATTTTGGTCAACTTTGAGGCAATACTGCTCCCAAACTAAGACTGATAATCGCACTCCGTAACAAAGGCATGCTAAAGGAAGGTCCAAAGACCAATTGCCCGTTGAGGGAGCAAAATGCCCGCCTCGGATCAGACGCAGTGGCTGCTTAAAATCGGCCCAAAACACGATTTTTCATAGACATTTCTGAGCGTTTTGGCCAACTTTGAGACAATACTGCTCCCAAACTAAGACTGATAATTGCACTCCGTAACAAAGGCATGCTAAAGGAAGGTCCAAAGACCAACTGCCCGTTGAGGGAGCAAAATGCCCGCCTCGGATCAGACGCTGTGGCTGCTTAAAATCAGCCCAAAACACGATTTTTCATAGACATTTCTGAGCGTTTTGGCCAACTTTGAGACAATACTGCTCCCAAACTAAGACTGATAATTGCACTCCGTAACGAAGGCATGCTAAAGAAAGGTCCAAAGACCAACTGCCCGTTGAGGGAGCAAAATGCCCGCCTCGGATCAGACGCTGTGGCTGCTTAAAATCAGCCCAAAACACGATTTTTCATAGACATTTCTGAGCGTTTTGGCCAACTTTGAGACAATACTGCTCCCAAACTAAGACTGATAATTGCACTCCGTAACAAAGGCATGCTAAAGGAAGGTCCAAAGACCAGTTGCCCGTTGAGGGAGCAAAATGCCCGCCTCGGATCAGACGCCGTGGCATGTTAAAGGAGGGGTCCCGTGGGGTCGCGAAATTTTTCCTGGGGGTCGCGGAAATTTTTGGCTTCAAATTTGGGGTCGCGAGCCGAGAAAGGTTGAGAACCGCTGGGTTAGGCTGCTGTTCGTATATCAACTGACCCAATTTCTCTTCAACGCTACCCTCACCCCAATTTTTCTTTTATGAAAACAATTTGTCCTAAAAGAGAAACAAAAAATGACAACACCTTGGATCGGACCTGACCAGTCTACTATTCGGTGAGCTCTTCATCCACACCATCAAGATCCTAAATGAAACAGCCTCACCCCTTCGGAAGCCTCGCCCCCGTAATCAGCAAACACCCACTTCAAACACTGCCCAGCAAACCGGGCACGTAAATTATTCAGATTTATGCACGAGAAAATAAGTTGGGGTAATTACACAGTCATTGAAAGGCGCTCTGCCTCTTTTTGTCCCATTTATGTAATGGGTGAAAAATAAAGGAGAGGGCAGACACGGGAGCGGGCCGCTCCTCATAAAGAATTAATTTGTGTTATCAGAAAGGACAGCTCGGAGGGCGCCTCAGCCTCGCCCCGCTCGAGATGAATTTCGCGTTCAAACCGTCGTCGCTTAGAATCCCGCGCGCAGACTGGCCCGGCACTTTATCTTTTGAACATAATGGCGAGATAGGATCGCGAATTTCGGATCTCGCTGTCCTGGTTGAAGCCGAGGCCCTAGAGGCCCCGTCCTGGCGGAGGCCCTGTCCTGGCAGAGGCACTGGGGCCCCGTCACAGCACAACACACGCTAAAAACGTCCGAAGGGGGAAACAGAAAAGAGTTCCATTCATAAATAAGCCAATAAGAGCGCCCGTAAAATATTCACGCGCTGTCCGGTTCGATTCGGGCCGGGCTGTGGCTCGGCCGCGGCCGTAAGACATTGATGTGGCGCTGCTCGGCACGGCACGGCACGGCACGGCACGGCACGGCACGGCACGGCACGGCACGGCACGGCCATAGGGAAGGGCAGGGCAGGGCACGCCACCGCCATTGGCTTGCGTGCGCTTCGAGAGAGACGACTGCGCTGTCCAACGCCTTCTGCATTATTTGCAGCCACGTGGGGTCTCGGGGGCCCCGCCGCAAACACGGACCGACCAATGGGGAGAGGCTACCCTTCTCCCCCCCTCCCGCATCCGCGGCCACGGCGCACGCCAGGGCCCCGATTTGCATATCCTATGGCCCACACAGCGAAATGGTCGAAATGGATGGGTTGTTATGCAGTCGGCGCTTCGGCCTTCCGAAACCCACATTGCGCTCGCCTATAGCGCCTATGGCCGTCGCTACGTCGCGGCGCCGCGTTGTTGTTCACCGACGACTTAATTTTTCATAGCGACTCATCATGGCCGCGCGCTGCCCCGTCGTCGCCGTCGCCGTCCTCGTCCCAGTCGTGACGGCGCCACTCGGAAAGTGGTGACCAAAAATAGGAGTAAATTATTGGAACAAGCTTTGATACGCTTGACCTAAAAAGGTCGGTTGCACTTGAGAAATAGTGTGAAGACGTGGCCTAAACCTTACCGCACCTAACCTAATCCAGACCGAATCCAACTGAGCCTGAGCTGCCCGTTCGCTCCGCGGGGTGGCCATGCTGGCGCCGCGATGGCCGTGGCGCGCCGTGGCGTGGCGGCTGGCGGGCCGCGGGCCGCCCATTGGCGGAAGGGTTACGCGGCGGAGTGGGGGAGCGCGGCGTCCAGGCGCACCGCACCGCCACGCCACCGCGCGGCTACGCGGCCACGCGGCCAGGAAGGGAAGGGTTATCCTCCCCCCACCACTCCGTTCACTCCCTTCTCGCCTCGCGGCCGGCCGGCCAGCCAGAGGGGCATGCCGATGAGGGAAGCCACGCGGCCACGCGCGAAGCAGGCTCAAGATGGAGGCCGACGTCAGCGCAGTCAGCGCAGTCAGCAACTCGATGAACACGGCCCCTTTTGGAGTCCGGGGACTTCCCCTGAGACCGCTGCCGCCAAGTGCGTTTTCTGCGCGGTCCTTTGGAGTCTGTACCTACCCTGCAGACTGGCAGAGACGACGCTTCAGACGCCGCAGAGGTCGTCGTCGTCGTCGCCGTCATCGGCGGGCCGTTGCGGGAATCGGACAAGTGCCTCATTAGCCCTGCAGGCTGCAGGCGCTCTCGACGCTTGCTGTCTCTCTCGCACTTACGGGGCGCCGCGGAAGGGTGCGAGAGAGACAGAGCGAGTGTTCGGAAGGAGGCTGCTGAGGCCCTCAAGCTGAAAACGCGACCGCGGCGCCAGAAAGAGGACAGGTAATGCATCGCGCTGCGAAGCGGCATTTCTAAGATCAAAGGAGTGTCTCTTGGAGTGCCCCTGAGCTGCATCGGGGAGGATTGAGGGTGACGTCATCGGCCAGGTCGCCACGCTATCGACCTCGGGGAGCCCTCGGAGGCTGAGCGGCCTCGCATTGGTCAGGCGGAGTGGCTGGCCTGCAGCCGCGCGCCGCCGGAGGCCGACGGACCCTCCACCAGAAAAAAAGAGTGATAGATGAAGGAGAGGGTTCGGCCGGCTGGAGGGTGCGCGACACCCCCATGCCGGACAACAGTAAAAAAGCGCGGCGAGCCGAGCGCGGGCCGCCGAGCCGTGCCGAGCCACGCCGGGCGCGGGCGGCGCCGAGCCGGGGCAGGGCCGGGCAGGGCCGGGCAGGGCCGTGACTAGAAGGGTAAGTCGGCGAGGCTGGGGCGAGCGGGGCGAGGCGATGCAGGCGTGCCCATTGGTCGCGGGGAAGGGCTGCACTCGCCCTACACGTCCCTACACTGGCCCCACCCTCCCTTGAGTCCTCCCTGGAGTCCTCCCTGAAGGGCGCGTCGCCAAACGGGCTGACGGGGACCGTGCTGCGCGCCGTCTTGGACGCCGTGCTGGACGCCGTGCTGGGCCGGCCTCCGTCTCCAGGCACTGCAGAAGACTGCAGAAACAACCCCAAAATTTTTCAAAAGAGTACAAGTTTTAAAACAGTCACCAGGTAGTAATGGAAAGGGTAAAATGTGCTGTCGCACACTCTTTTTCACATAGCACGCACACACAATACAAAAGCCCCCTCCCCCCTTTTTTTTTCAAGACTCACACACGCGCATACAAACAGTAGTTCCGTCAGCAAAAATCATTTCCCATTTTTTCCTCTCTTTTTATTACAAAATCATCATCATGATTTGATGAAGAGGCAAGCCTTTGCCGCCGCTATGGTCGCGCACTGCGCACACACCGCGCACGCCCCCCATCGTAATTTTGGATTGTCATGACGAGGTCGTGTGTGTGTGTGTGTGTGTGTGTGTGTGTGTGTGTGTGCCTGCCCTTGTGTGAGTCTGTGTGTGTGTGTGTGGAGTGGCATTTGAACGCGCCCAAGCGTGCCGGAGAGGACAGTCGCCGGACAGACAGGCGGGCAGGCAGCCGGGATGCGTTTGGACAACGGCGTCAGAGTGCAACTCCTTTCCCGACTCGACTATGGGACTTTGTGGAACGGCATTACCCTTTGCTCAGTGATCTCCAAAATTCACCGATTTCGCTGGATTTTTCACTTGGTCACATTCTTCTCGCAAAATTTGATTTCTTCTTTCTTCTCTTACGTAAAAATTGTCCTGGTGCAAAAAAGTAAAAACATGGATAAAAACGTGTTTCTTTGGGGAGGGTTATTTTTTTGATGACATTGTTTTTCACGTGGAATTGAGTCAGGAAATACCCGCCTCACGCTGCGCGACTGCGCGACTGCGCGACTCCGCGAGTGACTGGCGCTGCCCCTCGTCTCCAGGCCCTCCCGGCCCGAACCTGGAAGTGAAGTGCGGGAGGTCAGCCTGTCGGACCGTCGGCCGGCGCCCAAAAAAAAAAACAAAAAAAAAAAAACAGAAAGCAGGACGACAAAAGGCGAGAGAAACAAAACGCTCGAAACGCTCGCGCCATTCTGGACTTGTCCACACCGCCACACAGTGGGTGTCACGAAACGAGAGCGGCCGGACAATGCGTCCAAAGGAAAACGAAAACGCACTTTCGCGCTGCCCATTGCTGCCACCATGCTGCCCCGCCCGAGGCCAGGCGCAGCCACCTCGATTTGCGTATTGTTTCTGTCCGCTTCTCAGAACCGTTCCGTATTCCGTCACGACCGGTCTTTCCTTCTCTTTCTCTCTCCTTCGCCGCCTTTACGTAGCTGGCTGCGTTTTAAAGTCTCTTTTTCTGCGTTTTTTTTTTCGCCGTGTTTTTCAGAAGTAGCGCGCGGTGGCGGGGCTCAGAGCGCGAGGCGCGAAAAGTCTGAGGATTTGAGACGCGGGGTTGGCGGCCCTGGCGGCGAGCTGGCCGAGGTGGCGCTGCCTGGGGCTGCGTGGCGCTTGCGTGAACTGCATCGCAACACACACGAGGCGGGGGAGAGGGGCTGAGGCTGCGGTCCGAGGCGGCGGCGGCATGGACGTAGCCCCGCGTAGCGCGGGGTGGACGCGACGTTGACAAACGAAACTGGAGAAGACTGAAAGATTGGGGGAGAAAGGGGAGGCATGATGGAGGGTCCATCCTCTCTCGCGGACCTCCCCGCCCGCCCCGCCTCGCCCGCCGCGCCGCGCCACGCCCCCGCCAAAGGGACGCGCACGGCGCTGCACCGCCCTGCTGTCCAGTCCGCTGCTATAGCGCTATGCCGCGCCGTGCCGTGCCGCGCCGCGCCGTGCCAGTGAGTTGTTATTGATTGGGTTGGGGTTGGACGCGGCCGGGACGAGCGCGCCCTCCCTCATTGGTCAGCGCACTCCACATACTGCCGGCACTGACGGCCCGGCCGGGCCAGACTGACGGCGCGGTGGCTACACTGCTACACTGTCAGGACGCGGGCGGCCGAGGCAAGGCTAGAGTACGGGACAACGTTTCTTGGCACCACGGCGGGGTGGGCCCGTACAGTCTCGGCAGGAATGGACCGAGGGGCAGGGTCTTCCGCTGCCCCGGGAGGAAGGCGGGTCCGACTACCTGCTGCCTCAGGGGAGGCGTGGCGCAGACCCCCTGCCGCTCAGTCCTAGTCCAAATATAAAATTTTTGAAGGATTCAAAATTTGACTTATTGAACACTATATTCGGAATCCTTGCAATCTAGCGGTTAAAATGATATTTTAAAAATCTAAATTTCGTTAATTACAAAAAATGATAAAAATTTCGAGACATTGACTTTAAGTGTTTAAGTGTTAATTAACTAGCCCTTATTATAAAGTAAAATTGATCATCCTGTGGAAAAGTGTGTACGATTTCTACCCTTTCTCGATGCCTAACGATCACCACCCTCTCGTTACTGAACCAATCATCGGAAAATTGTCATTTTTGATTGTATTGACGCAGTGTTCAGAAACAGATTCACAGGAAGCCACGTCGTTACTGTAGCACCACTAATTTCAAAATTTAACGCTTGGAAACAAATAGATTTCAAATTGCACTTGCCGTTTTATTAAGGAAAATAATTCATACACGAATATCTCCTGAACGCAACGTCCTAGAAACGAGATTCAAATTTCGTCTTGTCCATCATATTGCTGCCAATAAAATGACACGTCTAATCAAACTTCAAAATCACTAGGACAGAGTTTAGATTAATTGACTCTTCCTCTATTGAGGCCTTTTCTTCCGAGAATAAGGGTCGCTCGCCGCCCGGACGGGTCCCCCATCCCCAGGCGGTCCCGCCCCCTCAGCGCGCTTGGCGACGAGGCAAAAATGAGGTGGACTGTACCGACTGTACAAAAGTAAAGCAGTTCCGGGCCCTCACTCTTATGGGCACGCATATGGATACGCACAACACCGGCCGAAAACATTTTGGGTGTGACATCCCCGGCTGCTGCCAAGAAACGTTGTCCCGTACTCTAGGCTAGGGTGACGATCCATGCGGGATTCGGGGCCGATTTTGACTTCACACGATCGATACGCAATCGAGACACTCAAATAATTCAACCATCACCCACATCGAAAAGGAAGCGTGTTCTTTTTCCTCGGTGACACGGCGCCTGGTCAAATTGGTCCAATTCCAAATAGATCGACCGCTATGAAAAATTTCCCGCGAAAAACGGCGATTTCTCATCGGACAGTCGTCAGTCAGTCAGTCATCATTCAGCGCCGCGGTCGCTGCCGCCGTAAGTGTGGTCTGATTCCCGAACTGTCTCTCTCAAACTCGTGGGGCGTGCCGTAGGGGTGCGAGGGAGACGGGCAGGAGGGCCCCTAATGGGGTGAGGCAGGTGGCCGCCACGGACGTTGCGTGGCGCGTCGCGTGGCGCGCGGCCGGGATGATCGCCGGGGATGGCACTGTCGCCTTGGATTCAGTCACGCCAAGACGGCGGCGCGATGACAACGCCATCTGGCGGCCCAATTTTAGGCCAGAGCGTCGCGCGACCCGATTTGACACATCTTCAGGACCGATCAGACAGCCGCCCTGCGGCCAAATCACCACAGAAACCTAACCTAACCTGACATAACCTCGTCTGACCTAACCTAACAAAGGCGCCTGCGCGACGAAATTTTAGCCCGCCAACCTGGAGGCGGTTGTCGCCGCCAACCGCTTCCTGCCGTGCGGTGTCCTGGAGAAAGGACAGAGAGGCGGAGAAACAGGGAGAGAGAGAGAAAGAAAAAGGGAAAACGGAGAACACACCACACCGCCGCTGCCTTCGGCTGCCCTATCGAATTGGTGTAACTCGAGGAGGCTTTGCTTTGGCCGGCCAACCGCCAATTACGGCCAGGACAATGGGCGATCAATAATTTTGTAAACAAGACGGAGGGAGATAGCGAGAGAGAGAAAGGGAGAGAGAGAAGGCGCACCGCAGAGCGAGCGGCAGAGGCGGAGGCGTTTACGCAGTAGTCGATCACTTCCGCTTCGGATCGCGTTTTGGGGTTGGAACGGTTGAAATGACGTGTGTGCATGTGGCGCGGCGGGAACGGCACGGGAACCGCGAGCCTCCTGCTGTTTACCTAGGTCGCCACAAAAGCACACGGCGCGAGACGGTCTATCGGACGTCCAATTTTACCTCCAGGACTCACCGCCAAAGGGGTAAGACGGGGGCCGGTCGTCGGGCCGGTCGGGCTTTGATGCGCTGGGCCTTGATGAAGCCCAAGCAGTGCGCACCACAGTACATCGCGAGGCTAATGCGCTAATGCATAGCAAGCAGCCCCGGGCCTTGAACTCGCACACACTGTGTAATTATACACTGCAAGGCTGCAATCATGCGCGCGTCTTCACCTGCGGAGGGGGCCGCCCTCGATTTCAAATTACTCTTTATGCTATTTTCATAATTTGTTAATTTTTCGTTTTAAATTTGAAGGTTTTTTTTTTTTCAAAGGTGTTCAAATTTGAAAAATATTGCCAGGAAAAAATAAAATTCTCAATGTTTCAAACGCGGACGGTCTTTACGGACGGACCATCAGAGCGCGCTAATAGCGAAATAAATGAAAAAGGGGGAAAGCGGAAGGGGTGTTCAAACCAGCTGGGGTGGTGGTACGGAACAAGTCGTTTTCATCCAAGGAGGGGTGCGGCACGGGAAAACGGCCTCCCGCTTTCCAAATTGCGTTTTTAATTAGAAAATGCCCTGACCCCGCGTGCAGGCCTGCCGGACACGAGCCGAGCATGCAAGTCTCCACATACTCACATGCGGGTGGGGCGGCCCCGTGGCGGCCCCGTGGCCCGCCTGGTGGTCCATGGGAGAAATAGGGGCGCGTTATGTGGAGTCGCAGTATATTACGCACGAATTTGACTGGCCGGTATTCTGTACAGAAGCGGGGTGGTCTGTTTCGCCACCCCAAATCGGAAAACGTTTATTGATTTTGATATTTCTCACGCGCGGGGGAGCGAGAAGAAAAATTGGGAAGAAGGAGCAGGGGAACAGAGATAAGGGAAGTTGCTGAAGGATAGGTCAGTGGTTCTCAACCTTAGGGTCGCGACCCCGCGAAATTTTTTTAAGGGGTCGCGGCGATGCTGGGGTCGTGTTTTAGGCTGATTTTAAGCAGCCACTGCGTCTGATCCGAGGCGGGCATTTTGCTCCCTCAACGGGCAGTTGGTCTTTGGACCTTCCTTTAGCATGCCTTTGTTACGGAGTGCAATTATCAGTCTTAGTTTGGGAGCAGTATTGTCTCAAAGTTGGCCGAAACGCTCAGAAATGTCTATGAAAAATCGTGTTTTGGGCCGATTTTAAGCAGCCACTGCGTCTGATCCGAGGCGGGCATTTTGCTCCCTCAACGGGCAGTTGGTCTTTGGACCTTGCTTTAGCATGCCTTTGTTACGGAGTGCAATTATCAGTCTTAGTTTGGGAGCAGTACTGTCTCAAAGTTGGCCGAAACGCTCAGAAATGTCTATGAAAAATCGTGTTTTGGGCCGATTTTAAGCAGCCACTGCGTCTGATCCGAGGCGGGCATTTTGCTCCCTCAACGGGCAGTTGGTCTTTGGACCTTCCTTTAGCATGCCTTTGTTACGGAGTGCGATTATCAGTCTTAGTTTGGGAGCAGTATTGTCTCAAAGTTGACCAAAATAGTCACAACGGTTTTTCAAAGACACTTGCGACCGTTTTGATCGACTTTGAGACAATACTGCTCCCAAACTAAGACTGATAATCGCACTCCGTAACAAAGGCATGCTAAAGGAAGGTCCAAAGACCAATTGTCCATTGAGGGAGCAAAATGCCCGCCTTGGATCAGACGCTGTGGCTGCTTAAAATCGGCCCAAAACACGATTTTTCATGGACATTTCTGAGCGTTTCGGCCAACTTTGAGACAATACTGCTCCCAAACTAAGACTGATAATTGCACTCCGTAACAAAGGCATGCTAAAGGAAGGTCCAAAGACCAACTGCCCGTTGAGGGAGCAAAATGCCCGCCTCGGATCAGACGCTGTGGCTGCTTAAAATCAGCCCAAAACACGATTTTTCAAAGACACTGCTGACCGTTTCGGCCAACTTTGAGACAATACTGCTCCCTAACTAAGACTGATAATTGCACTCCGTAACAAAGGCATGCTATAGGAAGGTCCAAAGACCAGTTGCCCGTTGAGGGAGCAAAATGCCCGCCTCGGATCAGACGCCGTGGCATGTTAAAGGAGGGGTCCCGTGGGGTCGCGAAATTTTTCCTGGGGGTCGCGGACATTTTTGGCTTTAAATTTGGGGTCGCGAGCCGAGAAAGGTTGAGAACCGCTGGGATAGGTGCTGGGAAATAAATTTAGTTGAACGTACAGAAGCAGAAGACGCGGAAAAGGGCGCGACGACGGAATGCTGGAGGTTCGTTAATTCCAAAGCAAGATGGTGTCCTTTGCTCGCGAAACTGGCGCGGCGCACGGCGGCGTGGCGTGGCGTGGCGGGGCGTGGCGCTGCGGGGAGTGGCAGCCGCGGGCGGCGCGGATGCAGAGTGCCTGCTCCATGCCCCGGCCAGTCATCAAGTAAACAAATTAAAAGTTTCGCTAGCCTGGCATTAAGTCCTGGTGTGCGCGCGCGGCGCCGCCTAGCGGCAGTGGGCTTAATTAGTAGCAGTAGTCATCAAGAAATGCCCGTCCGGCAAGGGTTCTCCCACCTCTTTTAATCCCCCCTCCCCTTCCCCGAGCGGCACGCGCGGCGGTAGCCGCACTATTATATAGATGTGAGAAAAATAAATAAAGTAAAGGGACGGACGAGGAGAAGAACTGGTGATGAGCCGCCCTAACCCTACCTAACCCTACCTTTGCCCACACACACACACACCCCTTCCGTATCTGACCCACGCGATAAAAAGCTCACAATGAAGAAAAACAGATGGAAGGGTCGAATAAAAAACGAGAGAAGGAAAAAAGGAGACGCGCCGCGTGCGGGAAAGGGTTCCACTTATACCTGTTCGCGTGCCGCCGCGCCACGCCACACCTCGCGGATAAGCGGGGGTGTCATTAGCCATGACAATTGCGGACGCAACGGCACTTTCTCCCGGCCGCAGTCCTTTTTCCCCTTTTCTTGCTGTATTTTTTATTTTTGTTGTCATCGGACAACTCGCCTCGCGCCGCGTGTGTAGCCAATTATTTTCGAGATATCTCGATCGTCTCCGAGATCTCGATCAGAGAAAGAGCATTACGCGCGCAAAGGTCCGAATTCATAATGTGAAGAAGTTTGGGCAGTTTCGGAAATTGTCAAAAATACACAAAACCAAGATAAGGTGGAAGTGGCAATCGACCTGAGTGAGCGCGAACTTCCACGAACATGGATCAAGTCGAAACTTTTTCGGACTGAGCCGCACAGCTGGACCGGCCCTCGCGACTTGGGTGAAATGTTTTATCGTTTGAACAAAAGGGGTTCCCGCGAGCTGGCAGTGCCGCTCGCAGTGCCGCCAACAACGGGACAAGAAAACGGCCCGCCAGAAAGCGACTGCACGCACGGCCCAGCCCGGCCCAGCCCGCGGCCCAGCACCCTTATCGCAACTCATCTTTCCACATCCACGGAAGTATTATAATGACACATTGCATCGCTGCGCTGCGTTGTCTGGGGGACCGTGACCGGCCTCACCTTGCTGCTGGCTCCCCCCGACTTCATCAAAGACGAGACGACCATCATCCTGATCACCATCAGTAGAAAAGGGTCAGAAAGGGCCTGGACGGACCGGGACGGGAAGGGGGTGTTTCAAGTAAAAGCCGGCTCCCTTCGCCCCTTCCGCCGCAGACGCTTCGATAGCAGACTCCTGTTTGGCGGAACGCCGCGTTGGATAAGAGCGGCAAGTCGGTGCACCCCTTCCACGCCGTCGAGTCCCCGCGATGGACGAGTAGTGCCGGAACTGGCGGTGCAGGGCAAGCAGGGCGGGCAGGGCGTCATTTGGCTGTCCATGGTGTCCCACTTCCCGGCCGGCCCTGGCTTGGATGGTACCGCGCTGCGATTGACAGCGACCTTCGCGTGCGCACGCCGCAGCACGCCGGACTGCCGTTCGGACTGCCCAACGCCCTACACCGCCAAGCCCGATGCATTATGCAGCGACTGGTGTATTTCAAACTGCACCACGACCACAGGAACGCGGAGACTGTTGGCGTGTTCCTGGTGTTACATGCCAACATTCTGTGCTCGATTCTTGGCGAGTATCCATCCACGTATGCATTCACACACACACACACGCCAGCGAACCTTCGCCGCAGACAGCACACGCCATAACAACGCGCGGCGATGATTCGCAGTTCCTCCCAATTTTTCCCCTCGACGGGCCGGTATTATTTCCGTCGGCGGAGGGACGAGTTGACGGCGAGCAGTTGACAGACACGCCGTGGTCCCTCCGCCCCCTTCACCTCTCCCCGTTCCCACGCCCCCCGTTCCCCCTTTTCCAGGATATGAATTGTGTGCACCGAGAGGTACCACCGCCATTACGCCACGCCTACCGCGGCCGTCCTGGAAAAATACTGGAAAGGCAGGTTTCTGGAGCACAACGCCTGGAAGAAGTGAGCCGCGGTGTTTCTATTCAACTCGTTGGGCGCAGCGCGCACACACCGGAAAATGGCTCCAGGCTGCCAGTAATTTACTCAAGGTGTTACCTCGGTTACCTCTTGCTGGCTCGGTGCGGCTTTGGGCTGCAGTATAATACTTTTAGCGGCGCCGCTCCGCCGAGCGTGGCGAATTAGGACTCAAACACCGCGCCACTGTCTCCCTCGCACGTCACGGCGCGCCCCGCGAGTGCGAGAGAGACGGCGGGCCCGCTCTGTTTTCCCGCTAATTACACCTCGGGCCGAGTTTGGAGCGGTCCTCACCAAATAGACGGCGCCAGTTTAGCCGGCCGGCAGCCTCGAGGACCTCTACAGGGCAACGACTCGACGTCGAGCGGGAACCGATTCTATGCGCGTGAATATACGTTGCGGCGCGCGGCCTAACCTAAAAAGTTTCTCAACGGCGTCGGTAGAGCGGTTCGGGGCTCTGGAGTGTCGCGTGCGAGTAAACAGACCTGTGCCGCCGCCACACTGCCAGTGGTGCCACCCCTTCCATCATAAACACGAGCAAACAATGTTGGCAAAGTGTATTTGAGCAATCCGCTGACCGCAGCCTAATCGGAAGGGTGTGCGAAAAGGGGTGAGGACTGCCGCGGCGCGCCGAGGGACTGTGAGGGACTCCCGAAAAAGGATGCTATAAATTATGTGGTTCCTCGACGTGCCGATCGATTGGATACTAATAGATAAAAAGCAGAGAATGAAGCGAGAGAGAGCTAAGGGGAAAAAGTGCACCGCTATGAAAGGGTGATGCGGGGTGCGGTCGCGGGCCCACCGCTAATGGGTTGGCAGCCCTGCTCTGTACCGCGCTGTTCGCGCAAGGCGGGGGGTTGGCAACACGTCGTAAACTAAACGCGAAATGGCGGACATTTTTTTCGCGTCAAAACACGATCGAAAGGGTTGGCAGGCCTGCCTTATCAAGTCTACCGAACCTGGCGAGGCCCAGCCCAGCCCTGCGCCGAGGCGATAAGACCGGATACCGCGTCAGGGAGATGGATGATGATGATGAGGAAGAAGGGGAAACAAAAACAAATTAACTCCTTCGATGCGGGCGGTCGAAAGGCGCACTCGCGCGCCAAAATGAAGAGTATTGGACGAAATGACCCGCGACCCAACTGTCCACCCGTTTCCAGCTCCAAAACTTCGCGCCAAAACGCGAAGGGCCACTCCTGACGCGCGTCGCGCTCAAGTCCAGTCGCGTTCACTCTAAATAAGATAAATCTGGAGCGAAGTCGAAGGCAGAATGGAGTCATGGAGCCTGCCGGACTAACAGGACTAACGCGGCGACAAAGGGGTTATTGGCTCGACCAATCCGGTGCCTTGTTTCCCCGCATTACCCACCTGCCTTGCAAACACGCCCCGACCCGACCGGCGCGCTCCCCAACCCTTCCCCAACCCTTCCCCAACCCTTCCCCTTGGCACGCGCGCGCTGCTCGCCCCATAACCCTTCACACCAAACAACGAGAAAAAAAAGCGATTTTTTATACCCCCCGCTTATAATATATCTATATATAAAATCTTTGATATCGCCCGGGGGGCGGCTGCAGGCGCCAACACGTGAGGCCGTGTAAACGCGTGTTTTGTTCCGGTTTTCACGGCCGGCTGCCGAAGCCTTGCAGCGCGGCAACCCTTTACGGGCTCGCTGCCCCCCAGGGAGCGGCATGCAGCATGGCAAGGTCAGCCGTCAGGGGAATTGTGTCGAAAGTGTTGTGTATACAAGAGACGAGTCACACGGCCAAGTTTTTCCGCGAGTCTGCAGTTCGCTCACGCGAGGCTTGGATCAAAGTATAATTGTGTCCGGCTGACGGTCTTCCGAAAAAAACCGGTCCTCGAAGTCAATCAGTGCGAGCCAGTGGCGTTGCATGAGGCTCATGTCGTGCGGGGCATGCGCGTCGTGGACTCCGCGAAGACCGCCGCCAAAAGGAAGGTTTCCTGGTTCGGCGGGAACCTCAAGCGGAGCCCAGGCCGGGCGAGCCCAGTCCGTAACGAGGAACGAGGAGTAGTTAGAGGAGGCCAGGGCTCTCCTCGCGCGCCACGCGAAAAGCAAAAAGCCTCGGATAAGGTAGTTTCTTCTTATTTTCGGGCGATGGAGATCCCCTCTTGGCGGGATCGTATGCTAAGAAGACCGGCAAGCAATATCCGGTGTTGGCGGAAGCCCGTGACCCCCTCGTCGCCCCGCCCTGCCCCGCCCCCTCAGTGCTCCTTCAGCTGGCCCCGGCGGCCCTGGCGGCCCTTGCGCAGGCCTCGTCGTCTCGAGTTCTCGAAATTCGCCATTCGCCGCCACGATTTCGCCACTGTTGCCCCCCGTGAGCGACATGGCGGCAACGGCTATGCAAAAGCAACGGCCGAAAATTCATTTCCGCTCCGCTAATTATTGCTTGACATTCATGGGGGGCGAAACGGCAATGGAGTCGTCCATTGTTCATTCGGGGTGTCCCTGAGGGCGGCCGAGACTTCCCCACCAGAAAGTGAACACGGACTGGGCAAAATCGGAAAAATGATCGTACGCGTGCTAATCTCGTTTACATCTCCAGGCTCACGCCGATGATACATCGCAAAAATAATGACACCACTTTTCCTCGTTTCAAGTCAACGGCAGTCAGCTGGACGCGTGCTGTGGAGGACCCCGTTTTCGGCAGTGTACTTTATTGCGAGCACCGTTGCGTCCGAAGGGAGTCCAAAGGGTGAGTAGGGTTGCGTGGGGAGTGCAGAGTCCCTCGCAGGGTCCTGGATAGTAAAGGGCAAGGGGGGAGGGGGAGGCCACCAGGTGTTCGGCTGGGTGGGTAGCCCTTCGCTACGCCTAGCGTCGAGCCTAGCGTAGCCTTGCGTAGCCTAGCGTGGGTGTCAGCAGCCCTGTACCTACTGCCCTTTTGCCGTGCGCCCGTCCTCAGCGCCCTGCCCCGCCCCTACCCCTGCCGTTGCGTCCCGGCACGCGACCACACTGCCAAAAGCGACCAAATTTTCGTTTTCGAACGGTCTCCTCGGCCCGCACAGTCCGACCCGTGCTTCTGTTTCTCGCGCACCCCTGCCGGCCGCTCCATGAGGGCGAGCCGAGTGCGAGACAGGGTCAGCGCGACGAAAAAACCAACCCTGTTCGGAATGAGCCTCAGACTCTCAGACGGCGCCGAATCTCCGAACAAGGGGACACTGAGAGACGAGGCGACCAATCCCTCCTTATCCCGAGCCACCGCCAGTGGCGTCGCCAGTGGCACCGGACTGCCGGCCGAGCCTGGCGAGCCCGCGCGTGGCGGCCATTTCAAAGCAGCGTTTTTTCTTTTTTTTATGGATTAGGGGTGAACCCTCTCTCGTCCGAGCGGTCCGAGCGCGCGGCCACGGAGCGGCAGCGGCGGCGCTGGGCGGACACTGCATGTGTGTGCCGCCACCCCGCCCCGCCCCGCCGCCCCGCCGCCCCGCCCCGCCGCCCCGCCCCGCCGCGACGCGCACGCCCCTCCCCGGCCACTTGCTCGGCCTCGACACTGCGTAGCGACGCGTAGCGAGTCGTGGGCAGTGTGGGTGCCCGGCAGCCTGGCCGGGGAGGGGCGGGGAAAGGGTGCGCGGCCTGCGCGGCGCTGAGTGCACTGGACGTACAGGGAGGGGCGAGGAGGGGCCGAGAAGCGACGCGGACCGCGCCGGCCCGCGCCATCTTGGCCGTTGGTACGGCGCCGGCCGCAGCGCCGCAGCCTGCGGGACGCTCTGGACGGAGGCGGCGGCGCGTCGGGATTTCGGAGACAAAGGGACCAAAGGGATAAGAAAAGGTTGCCTATCTGCGGAGCGTCATCGCGTTGCCGCTTTGGCACATCATCACCTCGGCCAGCATGGGCAGCAAGTCTGAGTGCACCGCACCAAACGAAAAGAACAACGCCCGAATTCTTCCGCAGAATTTCAGTCGTTGATCAGCCGTGGAACAAATCTTCAGTGCCCAACCAGGGTTAGTGGTGGAAGAGTTCCCCGCAAAATTCCGCCTCGTTCGTTAGGAGGAGTGCGCCTGGCAGTGTGGCGGCGTGTTGGTGCATGGCCTGGCGATGACGCAGAGGGGTGATAAGTGAGGGTGCTCGCTCTCGCTCTCTCTCTCTCTCTCTCTCTCTCTCTCTCTCTCTCTCTCTCTCTCTCTCTCTCTCTCTCTCTCTAGCTCTCTCTTTCTCTCGCACCGAACCGCAGTTTTGAGAGTTATCGCCGAACAACAACAATCCAACAATCGGGAGATTCAACCCCTCACTACTACACTACCCCTGCAGCCATCGCGTCGCGGAGCGTGTCGTGGCGTGGCGCAGACCGAACGACCCGTTCGTTCATTTCGGGTTTCGGCGCGCTGCTCTAAATGACTTCTTACTCCCCCGGAGAACGGTTTGCGCTTTGCAACAGTCTGTTTGTGAAGTTGCTCGTCTCTGGAAAGTGAGGGGAATTTCACGAAACACTGGTTAGGTTAGGTTAGGTGAGGTTAGGTGGCGCGGAGTGTGTTTCAGAGACTGCCCTCTCGCGCCCAAAGCGCTGAGTTTACTCCGAAAACGCGCAATAACTTGCCCCGAGACACGGTTTGTTGCGTGGCATTGCGTCGCATTGCGCAGAATGCGATGCAGAATGCGCTTCTCGCCTTTTCAGCGCTCGTCACGTTGGCGACACTGTCACTGCATCATTGACCGATGAGCCAGTCGTCCGACGTCGTCCGAGGCATTATTCGCGCCGCGTCGCACCGCAGCACAATGCAAAGAAAACGAAAAATATGAGCGGATGTAAAGAAAAACATTGAGGAATGGGTTTGCTTTTGCTGGGCTGGCGCAGGCTTGGCGCTCCACTTTGGTTAGGCAGGCCCTTCGTCTCGGCTCGGCTCGCTACCTGCTCGCTCACCTGGCCCGGCTGGCCACGCTCGTCTCGGATAGCCCTTGCCTAAGGCTGTGTGCCAATCCTGCCGGCAGATTGCAAGCGGGGCTCTACCTGGCCGGCCTGCCTGCCTGCCTGCCCTGCCCTGCGTGGGTGTGCGTGAGTTCATCGACCCCCGTGACCGGCACCATCGTCAAGAACCCGATCGGGGTGTTCCTTTTTTCCCGCCGCCAGGTATTTTTTTACTCTTTTCTCCTGTTCTCCCTTTTTGCGATGAATATGGATCTACTCGACTGGGCGTGGCGTCGCTGTGGCGGCGCTACCGCCGCCATCTTGTGTGTGGACCGGGCTCTGGTTCTGTGTTCGTCCCCGCACGATGCGAGTTTCACCTTCATGCATCAAAGTGAAATGATCGTTACACCACATGCAAATTTCAAATTTATGTTGTTCTACCGCTTGTACCGCTGGCCGTTTACGAGTGTGGCAGTCAAAGAGCAAAGGACGACGGGTGCGGGGCGCTCGCTCAGGTGCTCCCCTCGCAACAAAACAAAGAGACTGTTGTAATTATTGCAACGACAGAATTCCCTCTGAATGAAAGCGGAGCTCACGAAGCAGCGAACGAGAGCACGTCGAATGAGGTGGCGTGACCACGCATGCGTGTGCGCGTGTGCGTGCGCCCGTCAACTCTATCCCCGCTATCCTCCGATAGAACTATCTCCGATGATTTTGTCCTTCACGTCCACCTCACCTCACCGCATCCCAAAGCCCTCACCCGCACACTATCGCCCTCATGCGATTGTGTGTGTGACTGTGTGTGTGTGCTCGCTTCAGTTGACAGGACGAGGCTGGTCGAAAAGAGTGCAGGTATATGGAGCCTTCCACAGGAAACATGCAATCGCAGTGAGTTGCAGCGGTGGCAGCTGTAGTAGTGCGTGTCCCCCTGCTGCACCACCTCCGCCGCCACCACCACGCACACACACGCACTCTCACTCACACACGCACACCTCGCCACTTGCACAGGTCATTCGCCCTCCGACCCCCACCCCGCACACACACACACACACTCACACACACGCACATTCTGCGTGAAAATGCAAAATCTGCATCGTGGGAACGCATCCTATCCTCACAAGCGAGGCGGGCGGGGTTGGCCCTCGGCCTGGCCTGCAGGGTCCGCACCTTCCTCGGTCCGCACACACACTGGGAGGGTCGGCTGCCATCTATGCATATCGGCAAAAAGGGTTTGCATGATTGATTCCGAAACCTTGGAGACGGGGAGATTACATTATTCTGTTTCTGCATACGTGCCTCAAGGAGTCGTGGGAAAAGGATCTGAAACGGGGGAAACGCGGCAAAAAGGGATGAGGTTACAGTCCGTCATGCAGGACGCAATGCAGTGCACTGCACGAGGGGGACGGGGGCTGTTTCAAGAAGAAGGTCCTGTGGGCAGAGTAGGTTAGCGCTGTTCAGTTTGGTGCGCCGCAAATGTGACGTGCTCTGTACAGTACACTAGTACAGTCACACCAACACGGCGGCGGCTGGGCGGCGTCTTGGTTGTCACGACGACAAGCCAGTGTAGTAAACGCTTTCACCTGTTGAGTTGAACGGGGTGGGGTGAAAGGATGCCGGCCAGCCCCCACAGCGCTGCACCCCCCACTGCAGCCCCCCGGCCAAGTCGAGCCAAGTCGCCACATGACCCTGAGCAGGCTCCACTGCCTCCACCGCTCCGGCGCCTCCGGACTCCGGACGCGTCTTCCGGATGTCCTCGCCGACGCAACGTGGCGGCATGGCGGCGCAACACTCAGTTCACATGTGTGTGCGTGCATGTGTGCGTGCATGTGTGTGTGCCCTCTCAAGTTTGTTGACCCCTTATGCCTGGCCTGGCAGGGTTACCGCCCTTGCCCTTTTGCGAATGGGTCTGAAGGGCGGAGCCGGAGCCGTGTGCGAGGCGGGGCGGGCCGGGGCGGGACGTGTGGGGTGTGCATCTACCTAACCCGACCTGCGGCAACCCGGTCCGCCTACGGTGGCACAGTCCTGCAGGAAGTAGCACGCCAAAAGCTCGCCGAATACTCGCACACACTTTCTTTCTGTCCTTTTCGTCTTTCTTTATTTTAATTGTCATAAAAAGGAGAGTTGCTCAAGGGGTTGGTCCGTCCGGAGGTCAACATAGGACGTTATACGAAAAGTCCCCAAACAACCTAAAAGAAAAACAAACTGGCGGGCTGGTGTTCGAACCCAGGACGGTAAGTAGTAGCGCAGGGATCGTCCAGCACCACCAGGTGTGTCGGCCACACTGCGGCGTCAGGGCGGCAGTAGGTCGCGCCGCCGCGCCACCGGCTCCACCAAGATGGCCTCTCTGATGCTCCTCGGCGTGATGCTGGGCCTGGGCCTGGGCCTGGTGATGGGGATATGGATGGCCCGCCTGACGCAGTCCGACGCACATGTTGCGGAACAAAAGCGGCGAACCGCTTGGATTCTGCGAAACGGGAGGAGTATGGGGTGGAGGCGGGTTGCGGAGCTGCCGAGCACATTATCACATGTTTTGCTCCTCGCCGCCTCGGCCAAGGGCATCCCGGGGCCGCCCAGGACCGCCTAGGACCGCCTAGGGCAGGTAGGCGAGTTCAACGACCTGCGGATCAATCTTCAATCAATCAATGAAGCCCCGGTCCGTGGCTAGGGCGGAGCCGCCAGAGAGATCAGCCTTTTTTTTGCAGAGGGCCGGTCCGTAAAAGGAGAATCCAATCCCACAAGGTTAGGTTAGACTGCAGAGAAAAGGGGAGATGTGGTACGTCGCAAAGCTCAGCAACTTGCTAGAAAATGAAGGATGTGTTTGTGAGGTTATGTGTGGTTAGGTTAGGTTAGGTTTGGTTAGGTCTGGCGGGTTTTGGCCAAGTAAAAAGCCCACTGCGAATTTTTTACTTTGACCGGACCAGCCCGTCGTGGATTCTGGATCGCCCCCTCGCACGGCGTCGGCCCGCACCGGCCAACCGGCTCCAGAAGAATCTCGCAGTGGGCCTCCGGCTGGCTCCGGCCCCTCGGGTGGATGACCCCAAACCTTTCTGAAATATTGCGTTTCAAGAAGAAGGGATGCACCGCAAATGAAGGAAAAAATAAAGGAGAGGAAAAAAACAACATTCATAGGGATGCGCGGCTTAGGAAAAAAGGGGGCAGAGTAAAGAATCGAACTGATGGACCCTGGCTCCACGGGAGTGTTTTGTGTGGAGAAAAGAAATGGCGGAAGGATGTGTGGGTGGCGGTGTTCGATGTACTCGGTTGGGTTTGGGGCGAAAAAAAAAATCATAAAGGCGTCCGATTTTTTGGCGATTCAGGAAGAAACCGAAACAGGAAGAAGTAGTGCAAGGCGGCGCGCAATGGAATTCCACAGGCATTGTGCTCGCAGTGTGTGTGCATTCGCGCACCTTTGCAGAGGCCTATGACCCCCGCGATTTTCCGAATACCGCCCTCTCAAAGGCGTAACGCAGTTTTTTTTAGGGAAGAAAACGAAAATAGAGGTGGTCGTCGGAGCCTCAGACGGCTCAACGCAGCGTGCAGTTCAGCACTCGCAGCGCACTTTGGCGCCAAAAAGGGGGCGGCCCTCTAGGCACGCCTTCGGAAAAGAAATAATAAAAAACAGAACGAAAACGGTAACGGTTCTTGAGTCGGGGCAGCGGGGCGGCACCGCTGTCACCTGTAATGGCGGCGCACCTCCGAGCCCAGTGCTTATCGGTCGTAATTAGAAGGCCTGCCGGCCCTGGCTAAAGAGCCCTGGCGCTAACGCGGCTAACGCGGCACAAGGCACCCGCCCCTTGCGGCACTACACGCACGCACACACACGCACACACACACACACGCACGCGCGCACAAAGGACTGTGAGTGCGGCTCGGCACGGCACGGCCAGTGCACGGCCTCTGCGGCACAGGACAATGGCCTCGGATAATTACCTCGGCCAAAGGCAGCCAAAGGCGTCACCCTGCGCGGCCCGCGCGGCACAGGCCGACCGACCACCCCTTGCGCCTCCACACTCGTGGCGCCTCACACACTCACAACTGCGGCCATTTTCGGTTTCGCCCACGCACTCACTCACACATACACAAGCACACACAGGCTGCGATTCTGGTTTATTTACGCTTTTGTTCGCGATGTCGCCCCGGCTGGAGCGCGCGGTTTCCGCGGTGAAAGCAGATGCAGCGCCTCCGTCGCTACCGTGAGTGCGAGGGAGACGACCTGTGGGGCTGCGGGGCGCTCTCTCTCTCTCTCTCTCTCTCTCTCTCTCTCTCTCTCTCTCTCTCTCTCTCTCTCTCCGTAATCAGGCAGCACCCCTTGAGCCCTTCGGCACGGCCGTGCTGCGTGCTGCGAGCTGCGTGCTATTGATTGCCGAGTGCTCCCAGCCTCCCCGCCCCACGCGGCACGGCACGGCACGGCACGCACTGCCCTCACCGTTGCGCCCCTACTATGCAAGAGCGACTCGCGGCGCCCGCGCGCCAAGCAGCCCCTGGCAATTAAAAAAAGCTACCCCCCCCCCTACCACCTCCGCACCCCACCGCCACCACGCCGCCACCCTCGCGGGCCGCGCACCGCGCACCGCGCTCGCGCTCGCACCCCACGCGTCGGGGCCGGCGAGGGCCGCGGACTCTGCGCTGTGCCGCGCTGCCGCGGGGGAGGCGACGCCGCGAGGGTCGTCGCGGCGCGGCGCGGCACCCAGAGCACGACGCGCACCCTGGGCCCTGCCGCGCCGCCGCCGCACCACCCCGCCGCCCGGCCGGGCTGGGCCGGGCTGGGCCGGGCCCACAGACTCACCCCAGGAAAGGGGAAAAAAAACGGCGTATCGATTTTTGCGTCGCGCCTCTCCTACGCGGAAGGCAAAGCCCAGAAGGGTGCCGCTGCTGTTGCTGTTAATGTTGTTGTTGTTGCTGCTGTTGTTGCTGTTGCCGTGGGGGTGGCGGCGCACGGCCGGCCTGCCCACAGTCAAGTGCAGCGCAAAGGAGGTGAAAGGGGCGCGAGAGACGCCTGGCGTTTTACTTTTACAGAAAATTCCGAGTGGAATTCGGTGGAATTACAGGGAGCGTGGCCTCGGCATTTTTCCGACTTTCTTATGCGGACTTTCAAAACTTTATCCTAGTTTTCAAGCACGTTCGAGCTGAATCTCAAAGCATGTAGGGCAGGCTGCCGCCTGGAAGGCAGGCCGGTCGCGGCCCTCCAGCTGCAAGTTGCGGAACAGACTCAGGATGGCCAACTTCTAAAGCAAAGCGCTGTTGTTGAAAGCAATCACGACCTTCGGCCGAAGACCATTCGTGGTCCAGCCTCACAAGTTTTAGTTCAAGTACGAGGCGATCCAGCCGCTCTGGTCACGGCAGCGCAGCCTGCGCAGACCCCCGCGCCAATTCCCCCTGCATTTGCATCTGCCGGCCACTGCCGCCGCTGCAGCCCGCAGCCCTGCGGGGTCCTTAGCGGGGGGCAAGTGTAACGAGAAGTGCTGCCTTGGCTGCCGGAAGTCGCTGGCGTTACATAAGACGCGATGCCTAACCTCACCTAACCCCCCCGCTGCCGCCCCCCGCCGCCCCCGGCCCCGCCTCCCCCCTTGCATCCCCGCTGGTTGGTTCACAAAGGGTCGTCTTTCAGGGTCCCCCTTGCGCACCGCCAGGGCACCGCCCATGCCATGCAAGCAAGCAGGGCCAAGCAGGGACAAAAAGTGTCATTTTCTCGGAAAGCCGGAGTGCGGCCCGGGGCCGGGGCGGGCCGGGGCCAGGTCTGTCCAGTTGGTCGGGTTGCCGCAGGCATTGCCTTGTGGGCCGCGCCGCCCCCGTCCGCCCCCGTCCGCCCCCGAGCCCCGGCGTGCCCATAACGCGTAATCGGCGACACGAGGACCACTGCCCTGTGAATAAGAGAGAGAAGAAACGAACGTCGCAAGTCCGGGCCACGGTGACGTGGATTCGTCGGCACCGGGTGGTCGTGGTGATAAGGGACCGTCCGTAAGAGACAAGTTTAACGACCTGAACCTTGAACCTTCCCGGAATCACGGTCAAGGTTGCTGCGTCTCTGCCCGTTCTCGCGGCGGATTTCGCGCGATTTCGCCAGCGACAGCCACGCGACCGCGCGAATCTTCCGTCCAACTCGGCGAACTCGACACGTTTCCGCGAAAACGCGCATATCGTTGAAAGCGGAGCCGGGACACGGGACTGGCGGCGCCGAGAGTGATTTCGGCCGATAAAAACAGACCGAAAGGGAAAGCCAGACAATGTGGACGACCGCGCTACTCCGGGTTTCGGTAATAAGGGTTGTGTGCTCCGGAGTATTGTTCGGCCGATGAGCGGGTGACCCAGTCATTATGATCTCCGTCAGCCCGGCCGCCCCTCGCTCCGTCTCTCTCGCACACACGCTAGAATCCAAACTTACGGAAAGCGCACAATGGGACATTGTGAATGTGCAACTGACCGGGTTGGCCATGGCAGGCATGGCAGGGTGCACCGGCCGGCCGGCCGGGGGGCGGGTGGCGTGGCCCAGCGGCACCCCGAGCGGCACCCTGCGGGGATTCGAGAGGGAAGTTATCTAGGCAACGCCTGGCAACGCCTGCGGGACTTTGCAGTAACGGCACAGAAAATGGCCAGAAAATGGCCAAAATCATAAAATTGTTGTTCGAATGAATTACCTCATTCATTCATTCATTCATTCATTCATTCATTCATTCATTCATTCATTCATTCATTCATTCATTCATTCATTCATTCATTCATTCATTCATTCATTCATTCATTCATTTGATAGGCCCCTCTTAATTTGCCCTTTAATAATTATGCTAGGCTAGGCAACTGCAGGGTATGACTCGTTAAAGGTGACAACGTCGAAACACTTCTGCATTTCTCTGGCGAAAATGACGTCACGAGCGGACGAAGCGTTGATGCGTTTTGTTTCGTTTACTTTAGCGGCGCCGCTCGGCTCTTTCTAGTTTCATTAATTTGGATGCTAATTTTCATTTATCACGGCCTGTTGGAGCACCTTCCTCTCGGCCGCGCCGCCCGGCCGACCCGGCCCCTCAAACTTAACTTTCATTACGGCCCCTTCTCTCTTCGAGAATAATTCGCTCCGTAGCATCTCTAATAAACAAGTCCTTAATCACGGAGGAGAAAAAGGAAAGAGGAAGGCTGGGGACAAAAACGGCGCCAAACTCAAACCACCACAACGTGCCCAAGTTTTTGTTCAATGATCTCTTCATTTTACTTGTTATTTCTGGTTGATTTAGCTGCTTTTTCTTGGCCTTCACACTCACGAAAGCTAAGAAAGCGTGCCATTTCCCATAAATGATTAGCATGCGACCTCGGCTGGCCATCGGCTGGCCCGACCTCATTCCTGGTAATTCGGCTGTCCGCCGAAGTGTCCTCCTCGGCCTCCTCGGCCCACGTGGCGGCCAGGCTGTGACTAACTTCAGTGACCTCCGCGGCGACGTGACGTCAAGGACGTCGACAAGGACGTCAGCGACGTCCCATTCATTCCTTCCGGGGCCGCAGGGGCCGCAGCCGCAGGCAATGAGGCGAGGCAAGCCCATGCAAATGAGTAGGTTAGGTGAGGTTAGGTGAGGTTAGGTTCCACCCCCGCCCCGTTCCGGGAAGGCGGCAGGACAGCGCGCGCAGTGGGGGTCAGCACTGTGCAACTCTCATATGTATTTGGAGCAAGGGCGGCAGGGGGGGGGGAGGGGGCCACAAAGGCGAGGCGTCGCGTCGTCCGCTTCAAGTGAAAAGGAAGCGATGTGGAGGTCAAGATCCACCTCGCCAGCCTCGCCTCCGGAGACTTATGCGCGCTATTATGGAAGCCGTGAAAAGGCAGAATGCCTTACCTCGCGGACGTCCGCGCCCACGCCCTGCATGGCGTTGTCCAGAGAGGGGCACTTCCAGGAACGTGTGGCGTCGCTGTTCAGGTCACTTCCCGGCGGTTTTAGTCAAATCAAAACGCGCGCCAAACAATCGCGCGTCCGTTACGGCTGTCCCCGCTCGGCCGCGCTCGCGTGTTTCTGTCATTTCCCCCCTTTTCCCATCCATTCCACCCGTTCCAGACAAACACAAGGAACCCCGAAAGGAGTAGCCGACTGCCGGATTACCGCACGGCACGGCACCCCTTCTGGACGACGCCGGTCGGCCGCCACTCCGCCACACCTTGTCGCCTACCTCCACGCAACCCATCAGCACCGTGGCCGATCGCTCTTTGTCGACGGCCCGGGTGGGGGGGGGGGGGTCGCCACCGGACAGCACCGCGTTTGTCCTGCGTTTTATGGGCCATAATGTTTTTCTGCTTTTCTGGAAACGCGCGCGCTCCGTCTGTGTGTGAGTGTGCCCTGGACCTGGAAGGGAAGGGATGCGGATGTGTGAGGCCCTCTGCGAGCCGCCCCGCCCCTGCCGACTGATTCCGAAGTGTCGGCCCCGCCTCTGTCGCACTCACGGGGCGTTCCTAGGGGTGCGAGGGGGACAGGCCGACGAAGCGGCCAGTCTTCGGAACCGGTCATGTCCACAGTCACGGCCTGCACGGCCTGCAGGGCCCCCGCTGTGCGTCGCCGTGCGTCCACACGGCCGGGGGGGTGGGTACTTCCCGAAACCCATTCTCATGGTCAAGGAACGCATAAACATGTGCGGGCCATTCACGCATCCGTTCGAAGCAGCTTCACAGCGACGTGCGGATTGGAAAAAATGTTGCGCTCGAGGGTTGCGGGGGTGTGGGGGATGCGAAAGCAGCGGGGCGCTCAGCAGCAGCATGCAGGCGACACCGGGGACGCGTTTGCCCCCCACCCGCGTGAGGAGGGTCAGCCAGGGCGCTATTTGACTGTCGGACTGTCGGTCGTCCAAGGAACATTGCAGCTCAGCTCGGGGTGCGCGGCGCGCGGAGGCAACGACACCGCCGGTCGGGGTCCGGTCTGTTTTGAACAGGCAGAGCGCCATTTGACTGTCGGTGGAACACGCAGCTCAGCTCGGGGTGCGCGGCGCGCGGAGGCAACGACACCGCCGGTCGGGGTCCGGTCTGTTTTGAACAGGCAGAGCGCCATTTGACTGTCGGACTGTCGGTGGAACACGCAGCTCAGCTCGGGGTGCGCGGTGCGCGGCAGCGCGGCAGGCAGCGACACCGCCGGTCGGGGTCCGGTCGGTCCGGTCTGTTTTGAACAGGCAGGATAAGCGGCAGACAAGCGCTTCCTCTCTTTTTACCGACTCTCTCGCCGTCTCCGTCTCTCCCGCGCGAGGGCCGCGGCGGAGCGACGCAGACGGAAGAGTGGAGGCGCGCTGGACCTGCTAGAACTCGTGTTTGCCCTGCCGTCGGGTCAATATTGGACTCGAGATACGACATGTGCCTCGCCTCGTACACATGTGGATGACCAGCAATGACCAGCGGGGTATGGACCGATGAACGGCCCGAGGCGCGACAGGGCGCGTTCCAAACCCGCGAGCCCTGTCATTTCGGAGAGGATACCGGCCGCAATGTAGCCGCAAGGAGATTCGTCAATACCCCAGCAAAAAAAAAAGATGCATCAAACCACTGTTTTGAAAAAGAAAAAGAAAAAAACGGCGCCGCGCGGCCATGTGTGTGACTGCACTGTCGTTCTTTACCTTTTTCCTCGAGGCAAGACAATGCTTTCGGAGACGTGGACATAATGTTATCGACATATTTTTACTCTGTTTCCTAAGATGGAAAATTACTAAAACAGGGGGGACTCACGTCGTGACCGATAGACCACAACTCTCTCGCGTACGACAGCCGTTCCGACTTGGACCCGGTCACAGCTTTCGAGACTGTACCGAGTTGCGTCTTTTGCGACTCACAGCCTCGCCAAACTATCTCCGCCCCCTACTTGTCTTCCGTTGACACTCGCACTGCATGCACGGCCCGCACCGCACCCCAGAGTGGCTCCCCCTCGGCTCGCGGTTTCCGATACAGATAAAGGGGTTTGCTCTTCACACAGCCCCCCTCCCCCTCCCCCTCGCCTCCCTCGGGGCCCCAGCCAGCAGGTTGAAGGTCACGCCGAAGGAGGTGACGTGAGGGTCCAAACTTTTCATCGCGGCGGGACGCATTTTGTTTGGGCCGCGGGGTGTGTTGGCCACACTGTTGGCGGTGCATGTTTGCGCGCGGGGCGAGCGGGGCGAGCGGGGCGGCCAGGGGAGCCACCTGACCCGCAAGGAAAGGTTCGTTGCCTAAGGTTAGGCTGAGGCAGCTCATCGCTCCGATTGCTTATCGCTGTGTCGCCCAGCGTCGAGCACAGTAGAGTCCGTCCCGATGCATGTAGCGAGGGCAGTTGACGCCTAAACTCCACCCCTAAAGTCACAGCAAAGGGTTGCTGGCTCCGAGTGGGCGAAGGGCGCGAAGGCCCAGCAGCCCGGCATTCCTTCTAGCCCATCTTGCCCGGGCCGCGGCCAGCCAGCCCGGCCAGGGAAAGGGGACAAATGAGCCACGAATAAATCTCTCCGTGCCGTCAGCGTCCTGCGAGGTGGGCCTGCTCCGGCGGCCTGGCTAGGCCTGGCCTGGGGGCAGGCTCGGGCCCGAATTGTCTCATCTTTGCATTATGTTAGGTCTGTGCCTGCCGTTTTGCATACCTCTCTCTCTCTCTCCCTTGCGAGGCGCGGTGCGTTGACCCAGACGAGCGGAGCGCACCGAGCCGAGCCTGGCGTAGCAAAGCCGCGCTGAGCCGAGCCGGGCACTCGCAGAATGGGTTTCATTGTGGGGCTGTCACTGCGCGCTGCTTGCATTGCACCGCATTGCCCCGCATTGCTCCAGTTCCATCCTTTGGAAAGTGTCCGCGCTGTCCGCGCTCCACGACGTGCCTTGCAGTGCCCCGCACCCTGGCTTTGTAAGTGCCGGGCTCCTTGGACCATAGCGCTTATGCAAAACTACCGGGATTGGCCGCGGGGCACGGCACGGCAGGGCACGGCACGGCAGGGCACGGAATCAGCGTGACGAATCGCATCGAGTGCAAAGTCTCGGTGAGTCACGTCGACATGGCGCAAATGGATCGCGACTTTGGCTTTCGGTTGATGCCTGCCCAATCTTTGAGTCAACCGACAACCACTTTCCTACCCATCGAACCTAGGCCGCCGTCCACCCCCCACTCAAACATTCCCGCCAAAGACGGAGCGTGGTCGCGGGGTCGCCAGGTGGCAGCACCTCCTGCTCTTTCCCGCCCTTGCCCCTCCCCCTCCCCTTCCCCTCGTTTGTCACTTGTCAGAAGAACGGCGCGCACGCGTTTTCCGAGGTTGTTGGTGTTTGGTCTCGGTGCGCCGGCGAAAACACGTTTGTTTTTGTAGAACTGTGATGCTAGATTCGTGCTGCATGCCGCGGCTTTTGGATGGTCGCTGTGTGCTGCATGTCTTCCACCGTCCAACTGACATGACACGCCAGTACTCGTTGGCTCGTGGAGACTGAACATTGTATCGGACAGGTTTGTTCATGATCTTCGAATGAATCAAACACTTTCAGGGGGCGAGCATTCTGTCTGTCTAGTGTGTTTTTAGTGCAGTGCTTGATGAGTTGTGTATGTTTACAGCTGAAGACGACTACTGTCCTGTCAGGTTTCATTTGACTGACACCATGGCTGATTCCATGGATCAACTCGTTGCATCTTTGGGTGCCAGTTGTGAGGTGGACGCTGATCCCTTTGATACCAACAAACCACACCCTCATTTTGCAGACTATGCTCATCTCCGCAAACCTGCTAGTTTGATGGGAGACCAAGACAAACGTAGATTGGAGTGTTTGAAGCGACAGAAAAGGTACGTTGTTATTAGAACAAATTGATCGGTATGCTAAGTGCCAGGGAATATTGTATCAGTACGATTCTTATTTCATAGCAAGCGAGATAAAGTTTACAACTTACAACGTCAGCTTCGAAAAGAGTTTGAAGCAGTGGATGATAGCGATGACGAAGCACCCGAAACCTACGAGAATCTTCATAAGAAGTCTACAGAAACTACTGTAAGTTGTTTCAAATACATGAGCTAATTCTAAAATTGAAATAATATTACTTTATGTGACTTATTTTGTTAATTGTTTCTCCTAGCCAAAGAAATGGACATTCAGACATGAACTGATGTTGTCTGAGTGGTTGGTTGATGTGCCGACAGATTTGGAAGAAAATTGGCTTCTGAAACCTTGTCCTAAAGGTCAACGAATGATGGTTGTTGCTACCCAGGGTACAACCAAAGCATATACCAAATCTGGATATGTAGTCGCCACTTTCAGCTCAGGCCTACCTGGTGGTCACCGTGCTTCTCGCCAGGGCATCACCATTCTAGACTGTATTTGGGACTTTGACAACCGTACTTATTACGTACTTGATGTTTTAGCCTGGAACAATATCGAATTGCTTGACTGTGAGGTAATTATTCTGAGCTCAGTTTATCAGGCACCTACACCATAGTAATCATGAATGCTGTTTAACATCATGTTTTCCCCTCCAAGACTGAATTTAGATTTTACTGGTTGAAAACTAAACTAGATGAGTGTCCAGAAGTTACATGTCATTCAGACAAAAACCGAAATGCTTTTGTTCCATTACAATCATTTGAGTGCTCAGAAGATCACCTGATAAATGTGATGAATCGTTATCCTATGTTCTCGGAGGAACGGAACAAAGATCCAGGGCTGGATGGCATGCTGTTTTACCATAAAAAGAATCTGTATGAACATGGAACCACACCCCTAGTATGTGTAACCACGGTTTGCAACTGCTGATATTTTACCAACTATCAAAATGCTTTTCTTTGATGTGTTGTTAATTTTTTCCAATAATAGGTAACTTGGCTGAAACCCTTTATGATGGAAGATGTCCTGGGTATCAAAGTTCATGAAAGTTATGTCATAGAAAGACCAGAGAGGTATCATTTTTCAATCCTGATGCTTCTTTGTCAAAATGATTTTCCTAGTGCAATCCAGTGTGTTTGTTCTTTTCAGTTATTCTGGTCAGGCAGCTTATATCAAAGAATTTGAGGAAGCTGCTCAGGCCAAGAAAGCTTCCTATCGAGGAAAATGGAGAAAGGGTAAAACAGGTGGAAAAGGGCAAGACACCAACATGGATTGTGCAGAAGACTGTGATGAATCCAAAATGGCAAGTGTCAATTTTTATTTTTAGTAAATGACGTTATGCAGGGATGTTACTTACTCTCATTTTGATTTTCAGGACTAGTATTTAATTTAAACCAAGAAAAGAAATGCCTATCAGCAGAAATTGTGTAATTGTTTTGTTTGTAAAGAATATATTTTGTTTTGTTGACTAATCTTCTATAATTAGTATGTAAGGTGAGAAATAAAAGCACATTGCTCTCAGATGTATCTTTAATTACAAAATACACATAGACAATTTTACATGAGGAGCTGAACAAGCAAGAATGCAAATGGTACACAATTTGAAATGTACTTGGGGCTTAACACCTTGATTGCTATGTGAATTCTACATTAAAGATAGAACCCCATGTTTGTGAAACTTAATTGTCAAGGTAGCTCAGTTAAGAACAAAGCTACTTATATGAATAGAAGGTTAGAATAAATTAAAAGAACATGATTATATGTCATGGTTCTCTGGTGGGTCACCAAACAGTTCAATTCCATCTCCATATATTCTGTGAGCAAGTTAGAACTGAGGTAGAAGAGAAGTGTTAGTGACAAAAATAGTAATTCTACCTCTCTGTGCGCCTGCAATTCTTTCAGCACTTCATGAACCAAACTTGGGTCATCAAACTAGGAAGTAGCTGAAGTTCTGTTAACTACAACTATTGAGCCAGTTCCCATCATTCTATCAGATTTGATAGATCAAACAACACTCACATAACAACATTATTCAGTTGTCTGTGCCCACTTAGAAAGGACACTTATTTTTAAAAAAAAAAGTAAAAGAAAATGGCACAGAGTAAGTCTTGCGTTCTTATTGCATTGGTTTTCCAATCTTTCATGACTAAGCACTTGACAAATTAAATCCCTATTTCTCCAGAGAAAAGCAATTCATCAGATTAAAACCAGACTAAAAATTGTACTATCACAAGGTCTATTCAGAACAAACAACTTCATGATACAGAGGCGCACATAAACAATGATATAGAAAAATGTTAACAAGTGAGAAATTCAGAGAAATGGTATGCACTTGATAAGCACATTTAAATTTCCTACAGCTTGAATTTATGGTGAGCATAAGACACCATAAAATTAAACTCAGCTAACAAATCAAATGCTGAGAGGGAGGGACTGCATCAAGCCTCCTTGTCAGATCACAAGAAATCTAGGACTACCAGAACATGAGTTTAATTAACATGTCAGTAGCACAATTGTTGAAAACAAGCTTCACAACAGGATCTAACTAAGCATTAAACAAGATAACCTATGGTTTAATGTAAACCAGTAAGCGCTTGGAGCCTAATTTTCTGGCTTCAAAATTAAGTTTTGCCTAAGGGTGAAAAGAAAAAATGTCAAGAGCTCTGTTGAGCCAACATATTTCTTAACACACAAAAAATGCAATCACAAAGTGGAGTTGCCAAAAGCAACTAAACCATAAACTAAAGGGAGGAAAAAATAAATCACAGAGCATGTCATCAGTTACTGTCAGATCTATGACCTGAACATAATCATTAAATTTCGAAATTGACAAAGCTCACTTAGTCTTAAATTGAACTATCACAAAATAAAATGACTACGAAATACTGCATAATTCTTGAGAAGTTAAAAAAGGTTTTAAAAAAACACACAATGTCAAAGGCAGAGCAGGTTCCACACATACAGCTTGGCATGGAAGACATCCCTGCATCTGGCAAGTTCTTTTAAGCAGCCTCCAAGACAGAGCTCAAGATTTCTTCACCAATTTTACTTTTAAAGGGCCAAGTGGTGTAGTTTGCAGAAAGAGGAGAGATTAAACTTGTTAATTTTTTTTTAAAGTTATGAAGAAGTAAAACCCAGAATTCTTGAGCGAATTGAGAGACAGCAAATTAAAAAGAACTAACAGGTACTTTCAACAACTTCAGGTTACCATTAGTACATCTAGACAAGTCATCAATAAAAATACAGTCATCTACTAAGAGCCAGCTGCTGACAGAAACCAATGCCTGGAGGGAAAATAAAAAGAGGGCAGCACCTATTGTTGCAAGCAATGTTGTGCCACAAAAAAAAATAAACACTTGTTCCAAACACAATATAAGGGAAGAACAACTTCAAACAATGCAATTCAACAGGAGAGAAATATGAAAGGGTAAGCATATGCACAACACTCCAAACAGCAGCTAAGATTGCTCTCTTTCTCTCTCTCCCACAAACTGGCACTAGTTAAGTAGCCGTTCGTAGTACTGAAGGAAGATCAATTGGAATGCCTAAATTGCATCACAGCTTATCTGATAACCAACAAACTCACCCTACTATATAACTTGAAAAGACTTTGTCAAGAAAGTATTGTGAGATAAGATTGCTATGTGACAAAGAACAACAATTAAGTAAAATATATATATATATTGCAGAAACAACTGAACGGACAGCCTGCAAAAAGCACAGGCTGTCACCATACTAATGAGGAAACTAACAACAATCAACCAATAAAATTTGGACTATCCTCTAAAATGTCAATGGAAAATAATTTTATCAGCTAGGTTGAAAAGGCACTGGCTCATATTTATGAGGCACAACCTTTCCAACGTGCAAATGTCATCTAATTAAACTTAAGCTTGCGACAATCAACTCTGAACCAAACTTAACAAGATAGGAACAACTATGAGGACACACAACATATCCATTTGCTAAAGGATTAAATTCAAACAAAGCCCTTTCTCATGAAATTTTCTCATACCACATGTAATACATTTTTCTATATCTATGTATATATGCGTTGTGACACATCCACTGGACCAACAGCAGGGTGGCCATGAATGCTACGAGAGGTGAATAATTTAAAACAAATGCAAAGCACACAAAGAGAGGTAGTGTTACATTGGAGGAAATTAAACTAATTGATAGAACGGGGCTCCGCGAGGCCTTTGCAGGCCTGAGGCGAGCCAACAGAAAATCTCAGCTAGGGAATTTGGAGTAGAAAGTGTAGGTCAAGTCGTAGTTGTTGAGGCGGCAGAACTGAATGTCGCGCTGCATCCATGGCCCAAAACGGGAGAGCTTTTGCATTTCATGAGTAGAGGCCGAAGCAGGAGAGGCCTGAAGAAAAAATATTTAGTCAAAATTAGAAAGTGCAATGGGCTGAACATGAGAATAAGAGACAAACTTTTGATCTTCTTACCTTATTAGCAAAAATAGTGACCACAAACTTCCCCGGCTTGAATGTCTCAATCACACGTGAGATGACATCCTTGTAAGATGATTGAGGGATGTTGGTTTCAAAGCTGACGTAGGAAAACTCCAACTCTGGTGTTATGTGAATAGTCATATAATATCCCTGAAGAAAGTTAAGCCAATCAATACCATGAAGATACATTACAAATGGAGGAAGCCTGGAATGTTTCATTATAATACTCACAGACTTGGTGATCCCATTCATGGAATAGCCACAAGGGTCAAAGAGGAAATCATCAATGCGCATGTTGGGAATGAGTTTATCTATTCCAGATTTCTGAAAATAATTTTAAGAAGTCAGTTTTGACAGTATTGACTAAAAATGCAACAGAAGCTGATACCCCTCTTAAAATTAAGAATACCTTTGTTGCTTCCAAGGCTGAAGATGAACTGGCTTTGGTAAAAAGGCTCATAACCTTGGGGTCAAGATCTGACATCAGAATCTCCAAAGTCTGATCAGGTTGGGCCAACTGAGGAACATTGTTTGGATGAAGAGTGTACAAATACCAACATTCAGAGTCTTCTTCACCAAGACAGTAGGAGGAGCCATCTGAAAATAGAATAATTATCATTTAATATTTGTTCTTAAATTGATTGATTTGAAATTGGTAGGAGAAAATGTCAAAACTTGCCTTTAAAAATTGCATTCAAAAGTTCAACTTCTTCATCAAAGGTTCTGTGAGGGGATTTCTGCAGGTCGGGACGCTTGAAGTTCTTTCTGGAATAGAAAACGTCCTACAAGGGGAAATTTTTTATTAGTATGGGTATTAGGACCCTACACCAGCATCAGCTAAAAGACCCCATTACAAACCTCATAGGAATTAAATCCAGCATGTTGATTCACCAACATGATGAGAGGTTCCAAGCACTGCAAAGGGGTAGTGGTGCCACAGGTCTTCAAGATGAATCTATTCTTTGAGATGAACATGCTGCTTTCACTGGAAATTTGAAGAAGAAAAAAAAAGGTTAACTCAACAGGATTACACTAGAGGCAGTTGAAATTTAATCTCACTATCATTTGTATCAACTGACCTCAAGACGTAAGCATCAACAAGTTCATTACTGGAGAAGCTGATAACTTCACAGTGCACAATCTGCAGCAAGCTCTCCCATTTGTTCCTAAAACAGAAAAACAAAATTGTTATTTTTTTTATTATTTTTTATTTTTAAGTTTAAATTACTTGGACACAAACCAATACTTTCAAGATAAAGAATGAAAGACCACAGGTCATTCTTGGGAAATAATACAACACTTTCATCAGGGGAGAATTTAAGAGAAAGCAGAATGTGTTCCCATCTGTTCTTTTAGGTTAAAGACAAAAATAGAGAAAAAGAATAGAAAAAAAAGTCCACCATCAGCTTCATCAAACCAGTTTGAGGCGCTTAGCAAGATTTGGCAAAGGCTGAAAATGTTGTTTGCCCTCTGGCATGAAAGACCTTGAGCCAACTGACGTGTGTTGGCTAACCCACACTAATTTAAAATAGAGTATTACTCATAATTCCCTGCATCTCGCACCCTTATTGCAACGTGTGTCCGCTAGCAGACGACGCGTGCTAAGAGCTGCCCGTCAAGCGGCCGTCGCATGACAGCGTCTCGCCCGTGCAGCCCCAAAATGCGACTCTCACTTTCCACCCTTAGAAAGAACCTTGACATTGGGGGTGGGCTCGGTCGGGGGGTTGCTCAAGGTAACAGGGTTAGGACGCCGAAGTATGGAAAGTGCCACCATTTCTTCTGGAAGGTTCGATGATCGACAGATTCGGAGAACGTGGAGGGCGCGTCGCGACGGCTGCACGATCACAACGGCTGTTTTGACAGGCCAGTCTTCCGCCCCCGCGTTCGCAGTGACAGTTACAAGGGTGGCTGGGGGGTTAAGCCCGCAGCTGATCCTGGGGGACCAGGGAACTGAGCGAGCTTTGGAAAGGACATACCTCGGAATGGACCGCAGGTCGCAGTTTTTGGCCTTGCCGTCCGTGTGCGTGAACCAGATTTCCAGCAGCTTTTCCACTCCCTCGAAATACTCGGCCCCACTAAATTTTGGCTCGGATTCTGCCATCTTTCCTCACTGCGGTTGAACCAACACACTGAAACTCTGCAGGCTCCCTCTACAGCTGAGTTCCAATTGAACGGCGGAAGCACGATTTGCAGGCGCGCTGCCTGGGCTGCCACGACGAGCGCCAACCGGAAACGAGGTGCCCCCTGGGTCGGTCACGTGGGAGGCGCGGGAACTACGACTTGGCGGGGAGTTCGAACCGCCAGAACGGCAGAACGCCACCGCGTGGTCGTTCGACGCAAAGAAACGTTCAATGCTTAGTCCGGAACAAACTGCAGCAGCCGCAACGCCAGTTCCTTCATCGTCAGGACTCTGAACCAGAAGGACGTGCCAGTGAACAAGGCCTTGTCCATCTGCAAATAGTTTGTCCGTTTGTCGTGTGAATAGTGGTCACAGCCCACTATTCCAGCAGACGAACAAAACACCAAAATCCTAACCTAACCTACGACCCATACAACCCTGGCCCTGGGCTATTTTCTCAAATCTGCAGAGTGTCAACCTTTGTACTTTGCGGGAGAGTTCTTTCCAAATCGAGAGAATCTCCCCAGTCGGCGCGTTTTCTCGTCCCCCTAAAGGAGAGAAGTGTTGTCTTTGATACATGCCATGGCGGTCGTTAGCAGCTCTAGGCCGCATAATTCAGGTGGCCGTCACTACAGCAGTGCTCATTTACCCACTGGTGTTTCAAGGCGACAAGTTCTTTAAGGTCAGAGTCTTTAAAGTGAACGGGAGATCCATGCATCCGTGTCTGAATCCGTACTCAAGCAAATGTGATGACTGGGTGTATGTGAGAGATGTCGGAGAGTGTGAGATCCACCGAGGAGATGTAGTCACTTTCATTCCGCCAAAAGATCCTTCCGCCCTCTTTATCAAGAGAGTCATTGGCTTGGAAGGCGACACCGTAGTGAAAAGTGACGGGGCTTCTACCAGCTTAATCACCGTCCCGTTGGGCCATTACTGGGTCGAAGGAGATAACAAAGGCCTCTCCATAGATTCGCAGCAGTTTGGGCCAGTTCCCAAGTCACTTCTTCAATCGAAAGCCTTTTATATCATATGGCCTCCTTCTCGCTGGAAAAAGATTTTTAATGAATTTTCCTCTGAGTGTAAGCCTGCCAATCAAAGTGAGATCTAAGACATTAGAGTTATATTTTAAATTAGTACAAAGACAACGTCAAGATGCGTGCTGTGTGCTTTGTGAACCGCTTGGAGTTTGAGTTTGGAGGCAATGTGTTTCGCAGCTCTCTCACTCTTGGAGATGTCGACAACACTGGTGAAATGGCACTGGTTGCAGGGAATGCAAGTGGAGACCTAGCTGTCTTCAAGGTAAAATTCTTTTAGATCTTCCTGCATTGGTTCAGTTGTAAGCTTCAGTCTGATTATGCATTGAAGCTTACAACTGAATCACTAATTTAAAGGAATTTTCCACTTTAAATACCATATTTAATATTTCTTGTTTCTTTGTTAAACCTTCTAGGGTGATAAACAATGGCAAATAATCAATGGCCTGGGTATGATCACAGCAGTGGGTGTAGGTGACATCCTCAACTGTGGCCTAAATGCTGTTGTCATCGTTTGTGGAGACGGTTGGTGCTATATTTACCTCTGCCCTGCAGGCAGTGCTAAGCTGGAGTGTGTGCATATACAGAGAATTCCAGCTAATACTAAGGTGAGTATTTTGCCAAGCAAATTATATGATCATAAACTTGATCTGCAAGTGAATGTTTATGCAAACTGGGTTTTGACTTTTGCAGGTGCTTCTCTTGGGAGACATCGACGATGATGGGCAACAGGAACTGGTTTTAGGACTGACAGATCGTGTTGTCCGGTCATACCGTTGGTGCTGGATTGGAGCTCCTATGGCTAGAGAGACCATATTGGCATTTGCTAAAACAAGTGTCGGCTCTTTAGCTGGACGAGGAGCTTTGGTGTGTTTAAATAAATGGGAGTTTGCTCACCAGCTAGGTGCAGTAACTCTGAACCACCAAGCAGGAGGCAAGCCTAGTCTATTGGTTGCCCAGCCAGGAGGCACTTTTATGAGAATTCGTTGCTATGCTGACTCTGATAGGACTGAAATAAACGACTTGGAAGATAGCAGCAGGTAAGGAACTGCACTCTGTAAAAACTTTGCCTTTGCTTGGTTTTGAAGTTCACCAGCTCAATGTCAATAATTTTAAAACAGATCCAACGCCTTTGGTGAAACATCTGTTGATTATCACCCTCTATGCATAAACAGCATGAGAAACCCTAATGTTTCAACTGAGATTCTGGGTGATATTGAGACTGGCCGCAAAGATGACAATGGATCTCCTTTCGCTGTTGCAACACTGGATGGTACATTGATGCTGGTTCACAATGATGACATTTTGTGGTATGTTGAGATTTGCCTTTTCAATTTTCTACAATTTATTTTCTTCTCAGGCTTTTACCCAATTTATCTATTGACACCATTCCTTACTCTTTCATGTAGGTCCTTCCAGGTAGATCATCAGTTATTTGCTGTGACAAAGCTAGACATTACTGGGGATGGCCATGATGAAATTGTTGTCTGCTCCTGGGATGGGCAAACGTACATTTTGGATTTGGAGAAACATAGTGTTCGTTTCCAGTTGGAAGAGACAGTATCTGGATTCTGTTCTGGGAAATATACATTGGAACCAAACAGCTCTAAACCATCGATTCCTGTTCTTGTATATGCTACATTTAATAACAAAGTAGGAACAGATTTTTAAAATTTTACTTTTTGCTTTTTTTTTAAAGAAGGCATTCATTATCTAAATCATGTCTCTTTCCCTTCAGATCTACATCTACTATGATATCCACTTACCCAGTATGCTGACAGAAAACTTTTCCCCTCATTTAGTTGACTTTATGCGTGGTTTTGATCTTCAAGAAATAGCCAAGAAAATTCCTAAATCAAGTGAACAGTATAAATACATAGCCGAATTTCTAAGCGGTCCCATAACCACAGACAAAATGAAAAAACTCACCGAATTGTGCTTGTATTTCAGAACAGACCTTGCTCAGCCCTCTGCCCCAAAACCCATTGATGGTTAATGAAAAACCTTTCTTTTGATTGTTCTAATTCTACTTGTTCCATGATATTCCATAACAGAGTACAAATAGAATTTTTAGCCCTCCAATACTATGTCAAAGAAAAATAAGACTGTCTTTGTTTTGATTTTTCTCATTTACTAAAAAAATGTTACTTCTTTGAGTGAGTGTCTTCCTTTCCAAACGCTATGTGTCAAAGCCATGTTCATAACAGCTTTTTATTTCTTTGATTGTTGTACATTTTGATGCTAAAGGATGTTTTAGAATTTTTATTAGAATTTATGGAATGTCCTCTGTTATGTTGTTAATTATCCTTTGACAGGATGCTTCTCTTGTAATTCGATTATTACTTACATCTCTAGTCACAATCAAGTTGAGCCACAAAGCTCTGTCTTTTTTTAACAAAAAAATATCAAGTGTTTCTCAATGTGACATTGAAATAAATGAAACTGTGTGTGCTGAGTATCACAGCACCACAAAGTCGAAAGGAAATTGTATTTCTTAATGGTTTGACTTTAATTAAAATAGATTTCTGTACATTGTATGCTACATTATAAAAACGATTAAAAGAGGAATGGAAGCTAAAGGAAAATTGGTTGATCTTAACAGCTCCAAACAACTGGATTATTTAACTAAACATGACACAACCGCATATTTTCCTGTCACAAGCCAGTCTGTGTCTTTTTGAGCCACCTTCTCTGCCTGTCCAGGCTGCAGACCAACTACCACATCAGCCTTAATTGTGCGCAAAGTAACAAGAGGAGCTGGTTCAAACCCTCTCAGAGCAACAGAAAATTTTTCAGTGTGAGGCCAGAACACATCTCCAACTAATTTGCGATAGTTGAGATCACCTTTGAAAATCAACAGCTTTGATCCTTCAAAACTGTTGTACAACTCTGGGTCAATCTGTTTCATGGCATCATACGAATATGGCAGGGTCCAGAAGGACTCAGTTAAGTATGTCCAGGTACCTGAATTTGATGTGAACAGAAACATGTTTGTTACTATTGAATTTTATTTTTTAATTATATTAACTAATGAATGTGAGAAAATTACAAACCAGAACTTAAGAAGTCTTTCCACATAGTTGACAGCTTGGATAAGCAAGGTGCTCTTGTTTGGTTGGCCATCTCCTGGATCAGCCAATGGAAGTCATGTTCCATCACATCTGATATAAACCAAGGCACTCTCTTTCCATGGAATCTAATTTTATTTGCTAATCCCAGTTTCACTAAAAGATGAGCTAGACATAAGTCTGAGAACAGCTCATAGCCAGAGTTGTCAAAAATTATATCTGTAAAATTCATTTACATAGAGAATTTGTAAGTTCACCCATTGCTGATATCACATAATTTAAAAAAAAAATTAAAATTTTAGTACATACCAATTATTTTTGGTCCAGACGAAGTTGAATTTAACGCTGACCAGACTTTTTGTAGGTCATTGACAAGTATCAATTCATCAAGAGTGGAGATCATATCAAGAGGGTTTTCAACTTGAGATATGTCCTTCCCACCAGAAATGGAAAGATCACACCGGTTACCCCAAAGAGAGAGCTGTCGGTAACAATTAATCAAAGAATAAATAATAATTGCTTGGGCAGAATAAAAATACTCGAATTTCAAGGCTAACAGATAATAAATACATACTTTGAGAAACTGCAAAACACATTGTTCTGTGTCAATTTTAGCATCAGACTCAATTAGCTTAAGCAAGTAGCTGCCAACAACAGAGATGGCCTGCAGAGATCCAGTGAATGCTTCCTCCTTTTGATGCCGAAATGGATCGTATTGGTTGAGGTGCTTTCTAGAGACCAGTGTAATTAATTTTAGTGTCACTGAAAGTTAGCTTTAGCAAACGGTACATTAAGTCAATAACTTACGTCAACGCAAAACTTTCTCTGATCCTTCGGTAAAGATAGCATTCAATATGGAGCCACACATCAGCAAACCATAAAAGTGGTCGACCTGAGGGAACATATTTTATTATTTAATAGCTATACTAAACAAAAAGAAAAGAAACTGACAAGCAAATATTGTTCTGTCTTACCTAGTCTCTCTTCAGTGGTATTTAAAAAATTGTTCCAATCAGAAGCATCAACTTCATTAGCTTCTAAGGAAATAAGTGGCTTGTTTGTTTGCATTTCATTTTTCAGCTTTGAAAGATAGCCAATGATCTGTTTAATTTCTTCTCGTGATCCCTGAAAAAAAGTTTAGAAAAAGATACATCAGAATACAAAATGTTAAGATGATATGTTGCGAGTTGAGCGCCAGCAAACATACCTCACCGTAGGTTTGTACTAAGGCCTCTTTGCTTCGAGATAAATGGTCGATAACCTGAGTCACAGTAACAGGCAGTCGGTTACGCACTGTATGATAAGCAAAACTCCTGCAACACGGAAAAGAGATGAAGTGACTGGTCTCAAATTTTAAAAACTGACAACTATCACAAATCTTGACAAAACGTGTTACCGTTTGTATTTGGCACTTAGGTATTCATTCCAGGGTGTTACCATATCGATACAGTCATCTGAAACAGAAGCCTTGGCCATGGTTGCGGTTCCAGCAACTAGTGCAATCTGCAACAGTAAGGAGACAAGTAAGTCCATATTTCATCAGAAACTGGTGCTGAAGGTGAGGGGGGGTCATCAGATACACATCAACTACAGAGCAACAAGGTTAGAAAAACAATGCCCCTCTACCCAGGACCTCAGACACGGCACGCAAGTTTGATCCTTGAACTTCCTGGGGAATGACTCTAGCTGGCAGAATAAACTTACGCCGATTCACGAGCGCGGCCGGGCCGATCCTCGCCAACTGACAGGGGGAACGGGACTCAGCAACTCTTCAGCTCTCCCAAGCAGACAGCAACAGCGGACCAGCCAAGCAGACGACGACCCGATCGTTATTCGCAGGTAGTGGAAGCGCTGTGCGCAGGGCGTGGGTGCGGCTGCGGCGCGGGGCGGGGCGGCGATACCCCGCGCCTCGAAGCCTCGCCCGCCTCGCCTCAACGTGGCCGCAGCGGCCGCAGCGTAGCGGCGACGGACGGGAGGAAGCAGGGAAGGTCAGAGGGCACGGCGCCGCGCATTGCCGCGCATTGCCGCGCGGGGCACGGAGGCTGCAGACTCATTCCGAGAGTCCCTTTCGTCGCTCTGTCCCTCTCGCACCCACACACGGCTCCCCATGGGTGCGACAGAGACAGCGCGACGAAAGGGACTCTCGGAATCAGTCTCCTGGCTGGCTCTGGCTGGCTGGGGCCCCATGGACTGCTCAAAGCGCGTCACAAGGTCACTCGGCTACACGAGGGGCAGCCTGGGCACCCACGGGCAGCCAGGGGTCCGACCCGACCCCGGCCCGATGTTGGCCCGCTTCTCATGGCGTGTCACATTGCGACAACGACACGGCGCGGATCTTGAATCTAGGCCTCCGAACCTCGCCGCCGAGGGTGTCGCACCAGTCACGAGGGTCGCGAGCGTGCCCCTGCATCGGGGGCACGCCAAGCAGGGTCACGCCCAGGTCACCGAGCCACACGGCTTCAGCCGCACCTAGCCATCGCCATGGCTCGTCGCAGCGCAGTGCCACGAAGCGCGCACGCGTTCGCGACATCGCGACCATCGTCCATCCGCCCCTCTGCCCTCTTACTCGCGGGGGCTGCGTCCGGAACGGACAGGTGTGGCGGCTGCTGCACCGCCACTTCGCACGCCCTCCGGGACCTCCAGGACCTCCAGGACCTCCAGGTCGCTCTGGAGCTGGAGCGAGAGCGAAGTCGCGGCGTTTGCTGGAGGCCTGGAGAATCCAAATGGGAAGGGAAGGGGGAAGGGGTGATGAGTGAGGTAAGAAAACGACGCATGTTAGATGGCTTCCCCCTCCTCTTCCCAGCCCCCTCCCCTCCTCCTCACCGCAACCCCTCGGCGCCCCTCAGTTCCCCTTCGGCCGAGTGGTCTCGCTCGGAAACAGCCGCCCCTCGCTCGGCTCTGCTTCGGCTCCGCTTCGGCTGCGCTTCGGGCCGCTGGCGGCGAGTGAAGAGTGGCTCCGGTCCGGTCCGGCCCGAGCCGAAGCGAGGCGAAGGCGAAGACAGCCAGTGGCTGAAGAAGCTCAAGGAGCGCGAGAAGCACGAGGCGTAGCGCACAGCTCGGTCGGTGTAAGCGCACGTTGCGGACGCGAAACAACAAGGACGAGTGCTTGTCGTCCTCGCGAGTGCAGTGCCAGTGACGTGTCAGTGTGCTAGTGTGTGTGTGTCGTCGTTCCAGCAGCACTTGGGATTAAAACTTCGCTCCAGGTTCGTCCAGGACCGGCGGTGTCGTGAACGGGACGCCGACGGCAGGTCGGCAGGTTCGCCGCGAGTGACAGGACCAGTTGCACCGCCTGCAGCCCTGCAGCCGCCTTGCAACACCTGCTGCAGCTCGTTGCAGCTGCAGGCCGGCGGCTGGACTGCGGCTTGGGCTGCTTAGCATCCTTGGACCTGACCCCGCGTCGCCGGCGTCGCCGCGCGCGGCCGGTGAAGATCTCCAGGAGCAAGTACTCAGCACCCGGCCGGCCCGCCGGTGGAGGTGAGGCGCCAAAACATCGCCGGCTTGTCCTAACGAGGTGTCAACATGTCGGAACAATATGAGGCGTGCCGGGCCGTGCTGTGCCGTGCTGTGCCGGCCCCCTCCAACGAGAGGGTTTACCTGGCCTGCCTGCGCGTCTCCTTGGTGATTTCGGGGTTACCGTCAGGGTTGCTGGGAGCGTGGGCCGGGCTAATCAATTTGCCGGGGATCGGAAAATGACCGCCGAGCACGATTATGGGTATGGCGCTTGGCCCCGCAGCCCCGCAGGCCGCAACCACCGGTAAGGGATCGGTGAGACCCACGCCTCCCACCCCACACCCCGCCCCCACACCCCCACCGCACCCCACACACGCCCCCTTCGGAGAAGCTATAAAAGATGCGAGCCCTTTCCCGAGCGCTGCCACGGCGCCGCCGCCCTCCGAAAATATATCAAAACACCGAGAAAAGGGCACTCAGCGTCCCGCCACAAAAAGGCCAGCTGGGCCAGCCGGCGGCACGTGTACTCGAACCCGCGCCCCTCTCGCCCCTCTCGCCCCCTGGCAGCCCGAAGCCGTAACGGGTATGCAGCACGGTTTGAACCCGCTACTACGGCCCGATGTTTTCGGCTTCGGCGCCGCGTTGTCGAGTACTGTACCAGGACCAGGCGGGCGCCGGCTGGACCCCTACACCGCACTTAGCGGTCGGCGCGGGTTCACGGTTCGAGCACCGCCGCCCGGCTCCTCAGCCTTTCCGAGGAAAAGCTACGCGAGTCGCCGTAAGCCTAAAAGCCGCACCGGGTTGACAGTGTCCGTGATTGGCAGCTCGCTCCGTCTCTCTCGCACTCGGGGGGCGTACCGGCAGGAGTGCGAGAGAGACAGCGGCGACACACTGCTCGAAATGGCTGTGCCTTGGCGCCATCGCGAGTGCGACAGAGACACCGGCGACGAAACAACGTCTCTTCGGAATGAGTCTGCCGGCCGATCACACAGCGCTAACGGGATGGAGCGGCTCCCGAGGCCCGAGGCGCGTTAGGTTCCTGTCCAGAGGCTCCAGGGCCTGTCCAGGGCCTGTCCAGGCTGCCGCAGGTGCGAGGATTTGTCAGCGAGCGGACGACCAGGCGCGGAGCGGCGGGACGCGGTGGCGGGCCGACGGCACGGCCTGAGTCACTCCGTTAGTCACACTAGTAGTCGACGGTTGCGGTCGCGCCGTTTTGTCGTGTCGACGGTGGGAAAAAAATTATCAAGTTTGCTTTTTGAGCGCGCGCTCGCCCCGCCGCCGCATCGCCTTGCCGTTCTCCAGCGCCGTCATGCCGGCAGTCAAGCTGGCAGGCTGCCGCACTGCTCTGCATGGGAATCCCTGCAGGTTTGGGGAGTGCACCTACACTGCACACACCGTCCACGACCGCGTGCCTGGGCTGCTGCTGGGCTGTGCAGGCCGGTCGCTCCGTCTCTCTCGCACGCCAGGGCCGTGCCGGCGTGCCGTAGGGGCGCGACAGAGACGGAGACATCCCGCGGGCCGCGCGGTGTCCACAGCGGTGTCGCGCTGCCGTCCGGGCCGACCGGCCTTCGGGCTTCGGCAGCCGTTTTCCGAGAAGCGGGCGACCACGCCGCGAAAACACCAGCGAAAACGGAGCGGTGGCCGCGAAGCCGCGACGTGCGAACACCAGCACGCCACGCCGCGCCACGCCACGCCACGCCGGACTAGCGGACCGGTTTCCATTCCACGCCGCGGATGGCCGCGGAGGGCTGGATTGTCTGCTCCGAACCTTCCTCCCGGTGGTGGTTGGCTGCATCGGCAAAGTGGAAAAAAACAGCGCTGGCGTCTGCTGCGCTCCTCCGCCGCCGGGTCGCGGGTTCAAACACTCCACCACCGGAATGAGTGCGTGTCGCCTTTTGGTGGCGCTGCGAGTGCATTGTGCAGGCGGTGCAGGGCCCGGCCGCCACGGTCGCCTCACCTGCCGCGTGTGGCACACTGTACTTTGTTTGCGTTTGCCCCGAGGGTGGGAATGCCGGTGCGGCGTGGGTACGCATTGCGCCTCGCATTGCGCAGCCCAAAGATGCAGCGACTTGGCCTTGCCGTCTGGCTGGGTCTGGCTGGGCCTGGCTGGGCCTGGGGTCCCCGTCGGCAAACACACGTCGTCGCCACCCCTCCCCTTGCCGCCTTTGCGCGTCCAACGCCCCCGGGCATCGGCCTGCCGGGCCTGCCGGGCCTGCCCGCTGAGCTCAGCAGACTCGCAGACTCCGCAAGGCCCTTTCCCATGCGCCACGAGTAGAGGGAAGACTCGAGAGAAGGGCCGTTGTAGACATTGTCGCTCTGTCTCCCTCGCACCCCTGCGCGGCGCCCCGCGAGTGCGAGAGAGACGGGAGCTTTCTCATCTCCGCCCCCCTCGTCCCTTTCTCCTCCACGGGGTTGCTTGTCAAGAGCTAAGCAGCGAGCACCGCGACGACGAAAAAGGGAAGACAAAGGCGAGGGCTTCTTTGTAGCGCTGCTGTACACCGCCCTTGCTGCCCTGCCTGCCTTGAACACGGGGGGCGTCCGTAAGGCAGCAACTCCAACCCTTACGGTGCCCTGGCGGAGTGCGAGAGAGTATAGCACCTTGGCAGCGTGGGGGATGAAGATGGATTCCCCGGCCGATGACGGGGCCCCAGTGCCGTAGTGCCCCAAAGCCTTCCGGGCGACGCCGCCGTGCCGGAGTCCGTCCTGTTCCTCTCCGGATCCTCCGGGCGAGACGCGGCGCGCGGGGCCGGGGATTGGAGAGGATCAGGTACTGCGCGACGGAGACGGGGACGCCGGCGGACGAGGCGGAGGGAGCGAGGAGGAAGACGTCGCCGCTGGAATCCGGCAATCGCGGACAATCCGGCGCGTTCCCCCGTCGGCACGGCGAGGCACGCCCCCCGCGGACACCGCGCGGCTACACCGGAAAAACAAGGTGGATTTGGTCGGCGCGTGCCGGCCGACTGTCGGGGCGACTTACACGCTGTTACTACACTGTTACACTGGTGTCCGACGCGAGGTCCGACGCCGGGCCGCCCGCTCGGGGAATGTTTCCTTTCCGTTTGGAGGCGAGGTGCGTGTTCCCGGCCTCGTCCGGCCGTGGCTGGCGGTCGCTGCCTGTGCCCCGGCTCGCGCGTCTCGTATCGGAATCGGAAATGCCGCAGGACTCGCCCGCCTGCTCCAGCCTGGCATCCTGGAGACGACATTCAAATCAGTGACGCGGAGAGCTCGCCAAATCGGCTTCGGCGCCAAACCCGTGGGCAATTCGTGGCCGTTTACAGACAGAGTGGCGCTCGTTGGGGACCGACGCCCTTCCCCCTCATTTCGTGTGTCCTCCGATGGGAGGCTGGAATGGGAGGCCCGAAAGGAACTGGAGCAGAAAATGGCTGTGTCGGACTGCGATTTGCTTTGGCGTGCGAGGTGAGGTGAGGTGAGTCTGCCTCGTATGGGAAGGGGCTTCGGCCAAGCGGTGACGCCATCCACGCCCCGCCACGCCACGCCCCGCCACGCCCCGCCACGCCCCGCCACGCCCCGCCACGCCCCGCCACGCCCCGCCACCGCGGGGAAGGGACGGGCGGACTTGTCTCATGCATGGAGTGGATGTGGCCGATGGCACTGCCCTCACACGCCAGTCACGTCACACACACACACACACAGCGTTGGGACAATACACACTCAGTCGTGACGCTGCTGTCTTGTGCGTGCGCGCGTGTGTGTGCGTGCGTGCGTGTGTGTGTGTGTGGCTGCCGTAGTGTCATCAGTAACGGGACAAAAAGAAAACTGGAACAAACAAACAATACGAAATGCCGCGCGGTGGACGACGCCGGTATTCGAACCCGGGGCCGCGCGCCGCGCCGCCGTGCGACCCGTTACAGTCCTACGGGAGGAGGAGGAGGATGACACGGACTGGGAACGGATGCCGGTCGCCGCCGTCGTCGCCGTGGCGACACTGTTTTGTTTACGCGGTCAGCGGCCACCACACTGCACAGTGCTCGGGCTGCGCGGCTTGCGTGACATCGTGTCCTTGTTCTGCAACAGCCTGCCGCGGCGTGCCGCCACTCCAGTGACTGCAGCGCCAGTCCTGGATTCTGGAGCCGCGCCGCTAAGCAGCGGCATGGCGAGGCTTGGCGGTGCGGTGGGCTCCCGAGGAGCATCACCGCCGGCCGCTCGGATTTCATGGACTTTCTTCTTCAAAGTACCGAAAAGCGCGCCGAGTCTCGTCTCGTCTCGATTCGAGAGTCTCGGATCGAGACCGCACGCCGCCTCCGGAGCCTCCGGGCGACGAGACGAGCCCCACCGCTGCGCCACCGCTGCGGTCGGCCGACGCGCCGCCGCCTCATTCGCCTGACCGCGGCAATTTCTTATTTCTTACTTCTTGCCGCCGAACCGAACCGAACCGGGTAGTAACAGTGTAACCGGATGAAAGCTGCAACAGCCGACCGCGGACGCCGCCGGGAAGGCAGGCAGCGCGGTGGACAGGCGTGGCGCGCGGCTGCCTACCCTCCCGGCGGCGCGGTGCCGCGCTGCACAGTGGGCCAGAAGGCCGGTGGAGGCGGCCAAAATCCCGGACACGTTTTGAGCTGCGGAGTCGCCAAATGGGACTCGAACGGAACGTGTGACCCCATCAATGGATTGCTCTCCGAACGAGGAATCCATTGGTGGGGTCACACGTCCGGTTCGAGGCCTGATTAGCGACTCTGGAGCTCAAAACGCGTCTTGAGTTTTGTCCGCCTCCACCGGTCTTCTGGCCCACTGTGCCGCGCTGGCTGCGCTAGTTCTGTCCGTGCCGTGCTATGCATTCTGCATCGCGATCGCGGCAGCGCGGCGCGCTAGACCGCCGACCGCTGAGTGAGTTTCGATGTCGCCGAGTCACGGCGAGCCGCCGAATGACACCGGCCTGTGAATTATGCCGCACCCGTGATGCTCCCTGCTTCCCCGAAAAGCATGGCAGCCCTCGCGGCGTGGCGCGGCGCTCCGATCACTGTACTGGTGGCTCGTGATTGCGACTGGTTTCCTGACTGCCCCGGTGGGCGACGTTCTTGCCCCCTTTGCTTCCTTGCGGCAGAGGCTTTTCGCTCGAATTGATCATCTTCCAGTGCTGTGGGTCGGGGCGTGGTGCTGCCCAAAGTGGCGCTGCCCGTCACGAAGGCGTTCCGGGGCGTTCCGGGGCGTTCCGGGGCGGGGCGGGGCGGGGCGTGTCCGCGCTGCTGGCGGCGCTCGCGCACGTTCAGCCCCAAAAGCTTGGCTAGCGATCGCGCAACGGCGGGCAATTTCCCGGCCGGGTTCGCATCGGCCGCGCAGACTGCTGCCTGGTCGCGGCGTCTCTGCGCGGGGCTGCACGCGACCGCGCCGCGAGTGCGAGAGAGACGGAGCGCCGGCATTAATAATTCTGGGCGCGCTAATGCACCACTACCAGCGCGCGAGCGAGCCAGCCAATGCACCGGTGGGAATGGTGGACACGCCGCGTCCGGCTTATCCCATTGCAGCACGCCACTGGAGCGCCGCGCCATTGGAGCACGCGGTGCAGAGCGCAAAGCGCGCGGGGGCCGTTTTTATGTGGGCCACCTCGCCGCCATCGCCGCCCCGCCGCCCCGCCGACCTACCCACCGTGTGAATATTGTTCAACAGCGCCGGGAGGCCTCTCTTTGAGCCGCGGGGAGGGGGGAGGAGGCCGGGGCCGCAGGGATTGCCTGCGGGACGGGGAACCGCGCGACAGGGGCGGGTCCGCGACGGTCTCGGTCTAGAACGGGGGCGGCGCGGGGGCGGCGCGGGGGCGGCGCCATCCCGGTGGAGGGCGTTATTTTTAACGGCCCGACTGCTGGGTGCACCTGCCCGAAGGCCGAAGGGCTGGAGTGTTTACCGACGACCAGGCGGATACTACTTCCTCTCCCTTGCGGGGTGGAGCTTGTAGACGGCGCCGTAAAGGGTTGACGGCACCCCGTCCGGTGCCCCACCCGGCGGTGAGGCGGCGATGATGGCCGTCCGTAAACGCGGCGCTAACGCTCGGCCTCGACCCTCACGGGGCGTCCTGGGCAATGAATGCCCTGTCCACTGCACTGCGCCCTCGGCGAGGACCTCGGCGAGGGCGCGCGGCTGGTCCTGAGAACCACTGCAAGGACGCGCGGTGCGAGTTCAACAGGTTGCCTCCGCGCGATTGGCGGTTCGGTCGGCCGCCCGGCCCAAACAGAATCCGAGCACTGCTTTTGTCGCTACTATCTCTCTCGCACCATTCCGGGACGCCTTGTGAGTGCGAGAGAGACAGCGCGGCGAGGCCGTTGGAAGCAGGGCGTCGTCGGGAAGTGGGGCGGCGCGGTGTCCGAGACGGTGACCGTGGTGACCATAGCCGGCGGGTCGTCCTTACGTGACGGGGGGGCAACGGTTGGCGACGACGGTTGGGTCATTACAGTGACCTGCCTCCTGCATCCTGCACTGCCCGGTGCCGTACTCGGCCAGACAGTGTACCGCCGTGTTGCTGTTGTTGTTGCTGAGCCGGACGGGAGGCGCTCTACGCTTTTTACTTTCCTCGGGGGAAGTGGCGCATTACAGGAGGGTTAGCTTCTGCTGTATGCGTGGCTAGCCATGCGAGCAGCCTCCTCCACTCTGCTGCCCAAGTGTGTGTGTGTGTGTTTGTGTGTGTGTGTGTGTGTGTGTGTGTGTGTGTGTGTGTGCGCGCGTGTCTGCGTGTGAGAAAGACAGTAGGATCCCCCCAGATGGCGACAACGTGGTGTCCTCTCTCGGCCCTCGGCGGGAGGGGCTCACCCCTTCCCCCACCCCCTCTCTTTTCTCCTGCTTCGCGATGCAGTTGTTCCCGATGTGTATAAAAATGACTACCGCATGAAAAAGCGGCGGCGTGCTCTATGTGTCCGTCTGTGTGTGTGTGTGATTGTCTGTGTTTGTATGTGTGTCTGTGTGTGTGACTGGCGCCGGCCGGTGCGGCAAGCGGCGAGCACAGAGATCATGTTTGGATTGGCCTGCATAATGGCGGTGAGGGAAAGTGTCTTGCATATCGGCACCGGATTATGCTTCCCTTCCAGTGGGGCCTCGCTGCAATCCTTTGCTGCCGGCCGGGTGCGTGGTCCGGGGCGAGGAAAAGAGCCTTCTTCGGGTAGGCAACCAGCGCGGGGTGGCGTCGGGACTTGGCGGCCACGCCAGTCGATGATGGTGTGTGATTGCGGAGTGACGCCCGGTTGGCGGTTGGCGCCGAGTTATGATGTCAGTGCTGGCCGCCGGCCGAGCCGCTGGCCCACTCGCTTTTGGCGAGGCGAGGCGTTCGCCCTGTCGCCATTAGCATACGGCATGTGTGCAACCATGGCGGGGCGGGGCGGGGCGGGGCGGCTCCATGCGGAAGTCGTCCTTGCCGCCCCGCCCCGCCGCGCGCCCTGTCTCCGGCCCGGCCCGGCCCGGCGGCCTGGTGCTGCTCCTGGATGGCATGGATGTCTTCTCGTCCCGCTCCCCTTCCCCCACCTCCTGTTCCTCTCGCTCACCCCTGCGACGACGCCGCCACCTGCCGGCCAGCCCGGCCAGCCCGGCCAGCCACCACACGGCTTCCGGTCTCCGTTGTGCGGGGGCGGGCGGGGCGGCGGGGCCTGCCTGCCTGCTCGGGCTGCCCGCCTGGCGGCCTGGCGGCGATGGGTAACGGACGCGGGGATCTTCGTACTCCTCCGTGCACTCCGTGTGTGACGTCGTTGCGTCACTCGCACGGTCGCCAAAGCCAGCCAAAGCCAGCCAAAGCATCGCGGCCGGCCGCCGCAGGAATGCCGCAAGCAGGATGGTGACACTTTCTGTTTGTTTTCATTTTTGGCGGTTTTCGCTGCCGGCCGTGCCGCTTTGGCTCGCGAGTGCTGCCACTTTGTGTACGACCGCAGTGCCGCCACCGCCACCGCGGTCGAGAGAGGAAGTCGGTCCATCGTTAGGCCGCCGCGCCTTCCAGCGGCCTCTGTGTTGGAAGAATGAGTCACTTTCAGCATACACATTCTCGAAAGCGCAACAAAAATAATACCACGCATAATTTATTTCATTTATTTATTTTTTAAAAACGAGAGAAGTGGCTTTAAGTATGGATTTTAGTCTCTATTTTTCTCCACCTCCAACGGGGCTCGTTTTATTTGTGGCTGATCGATCCCCAGCGCCACCACGCGGCGCACCGCGGCGCACGCCGCGATGCCTTGGCTTTGTCGTACCTCCCACTGGCAGAAGCACGCACGTGCGTGTGTGAGTGAGTCTGTGCGTGTGTGAGTGTTCCATCGCCACAAGGTCTCCCGCTCGCGGTTTTGCCCCCGTGGCGCAGCGCGGCAGCGGTGGCGAGCCTTACCGGAAACTAATCATTGAGGCGCGTAATTCTCACATCAAGGCGGCCAGGGCAGTGCCGGGGCACACCGCTTGGCTACCGTTCGCCGCGGCCAAGTGCGTAGTACACTGTCAAAGCGACGTCATGTTTATGTTTCACAATGAAGGCTGGTTCATGATTGGCACACGATGCGCGCGGACTGCCTGTTTTCCATCGCGCTTTTAATCGACTGGGCGGTACAGCGGCCGCTGCAGCTGGGCCCACAAAGACTCGACAAAAGTTTAAGTGATGGTTAATTCACGGCGGCGCTGGGAGATGACCTCTGCCGTCCTCTGAAGGTCGCGCCCGCTGAGGTCGACACGGCAACGGGCCTTCCCTCGGGGCCCTGCTTGGCCTGCACGCCCTGCTCCGCATTGCGGTCTGTCCTGTCCACCCTCTGCCCTTCCGCACGCACCTCGCGCCTTTGGGCGGGGTCCCTTTATGATGAGAAAGGACCGGGGGAGGGGGGCTCACGACGCCGAGGACGAGGGGGGGGGGGGGCGCTACGGAATGTGGTCTCGTACTCGTGTCGTGGTGAAAGTGACATGCTGGCCGCACTCCGCGCCACGCCGCCACGCCTCGGGGCACCGGGCGGGCACCGCTCGCGGCGAACGCCACGCCGTGGCCTGCCGTGGCCACGCCGGAACGGCGGAGATGAAGATGGGTATGATGGGCACGGGGCGGCGCGGCGCACCGGCACGGCCGGGAAATGCGACCGCCGCGTCGCCCCGTCTCGCTCGCACCCTTGCGGGACGCCCCCGAGAGTGCGACGGAGACGGTGCCGTTCGCAGTGGATCGGCCCGTTCGTCCGTGCATAACGCGCGCCCTATCGATGATGATGCCCCCGGAGGCTAGGCAGCCCGCCCGGCAGCGCCCTCGCTGCTCATACCGCGCCGTCACGCTACGGTGGGCTGGGCCTGGTGGGCCGGGTGGGCCGGGCCCCGGTGGGCAGGCTGGAAGGATTTGGGGCTGGGCCCGCTGGGCGCGTCCTAGGCGCGTCGAGGCGGCCGTCCGGCTGAAGGATTCGACGGGGGAGTCGGGGGAAGGGGGGCGTGATAACCTGGCGGGCTGATGGGATCCATTTGGGACGCAGTGGGACTCGCCCGGCTATCTCGTGGGCCCGGCCGGCCCGGCCTGGCCGGCGTGCTGCAAGCGCCAAGCCGTGCCCTGCCTAGCCAGCCTAGCCGCCTAGCCCAGGCCGAGACAATAGCACTTTGTTTCCAGCCACGCCCCGCCCGGCCAAGGACTTCCCCCGCCCGGGCCTGGCCGGCCGGCCGAGGTCCGAGCGCGGCGCTCGGCGGCGCTGCCCCCGGAAGGCAGGCAGCCAGGCAGGCAACCCCCAGAGTGATTGCGTCCTCCCTGCCAAGGTCGTGAACGCCCTGCTAACGCCCTTGCTAACGCGGTGCCTCTCTGTTTGCAGATTGCGGTGTTCCACGTCCACGTCGTCGCGGGCGCACAGGTGTGCGTGAGCAGGCAGTGCAGCCCCGCCCAGCGCTGCGCGCGGTGCGCCGTCAGGGCGGCGAGGGCGTGATGCGCCCCGTCAGTGCGCGCGCGCCGCCCCGCCGCTGAGGACGCCGCCGTAGGGACCCGCGCCCATGCCGTAGAGCGCGACCGCGGTGCCGCGATGCGCGAGGGAGGGTCGGGGTGGCCGCCCCGCACCGCGGGCCCCCACGGCCCGCACGGCCCGCACCCCCACCTGCGGCCCCTGCCGCCGGCCGCCGCGCAGGGCTGCGCCGACGGCGACCTGCTGCGCGCGCTGAGCACGCCGCCGGACTACAGGACGCTGCACGTAAGGACACTTCCATGTTTGCCATTCTGGTTTCCGATTTCCGGTGTGTGACGTTGTCTGTCTCGTCCCGCAGGACTTGCAGCTGATCCAGGGCGCGCTCGCGGGGCTGGACGCGCTCGCTGGCTGCAGGGAAGCCCCGCTGCGCGCGCTGAGCCGCACGGCGCGGCTGGAGCGCCACCAGGCCAACGACGTCCTCTACCAGTGAGTCCATGTCGCATCGCCCCCGCCCCCCGCGGTCCTGCACTAGAAACTGCAATGGGTACAAATCGCGGCCCTTTTTCACGCGCCGTTCGAGCACGTCGACGGCTAGCCCATTCAGGGCGCTCTGTCTCTCTCGCAATCGCTGGGCGCCCCGTTGCGGTGCGAGAGAGACAGAGCGATGGAGTGAGCCTGCCGCGAACCGGGCCCTGGCGGCCCTTCTGGCCCGGCCCGGGCCACTTTGGACGTGATTCGACCAGAATCTGGCTGACCGCGTGCCGGTGTGCCGGTCAGCGCGCCGCCAAAATAAGAGGTGGCCGACTCTCCCGTTAGGGCGGCGGGCGCGGCGGGCCATCGCCGCCCTGCAACTGCCCTCGCCCTTCCCCCCCTCCCCTCCCCCGCCGGACCACTTTGGCCCTGTTTGGCGCGCCCAAAGGGAACAAGCCAGAATGTGTTGCGGTCGGACGACATTTCGAGTTTCCAGGCCTCGGCCCAGACCCCCTCTGTCCAATTGTCCAGTTGCCCCCCTCCCTTTCCCCCCGGGGCCCTTCCCTCTTTAGGTTAGCAGTCCCGGCCCGTCACTCAGCTAATAGGCCGTAGCCAATGGTTTTGTTGGGCCCGTCGTCCGGGCCCGGCGTTGAGTAGGGTCGCGCCTGGCCGAGGGAAAGGGAAGGCCCGTCTGGATGCCGCCTCGAAATGAAAAAGCGTTCTGATTTGGATTGGACTGATGGCGTGTCTCTGTGTGTCCGCAGCACCGGCGAGCTGTCCTCCTGCTGGTACATCCTGCTGTCGGGCTCCGTCTTCATCGACGGCTCCATGTTCCTGCCCCGGTCCAGGTACGTCTGTGTGGCTGCCAGTCTGTCTGCGGCGGGGGCGAGGGAAGTCCGCGCCGTCCGGCGGTGGCGGTTTGCTCGAACTCGTCGAGTGTGGTGGTCCCGGCCTGGTCCTGGCGCCGTGCGCGCCGTGCTGTCCGGGACGTGCCGCGTCGGTGCATTCCTGCATTGGCGGCGGCACGGTGGGCACGGCGCGGCGCACGCGAGGCGCGATGCGTCAAGGTGCAGCGACGCGGTGCAGCGGAGTGCAGCGGAGTGCCGCCGGACAGTGGGCCTGCCCTGCACGGCGTGCCGCGGCACCGCGCACCGCTGCATGCACGCGGGGACGCGGGGCGCGGCGAGGAGGCGGGGGAAAGCGACGTCCACGACGACGACGCCCTGAGACGCGACGCCGCCGATGCGAGCGGAGCTGGCGGAGCGCGGCCGAGACGGCCGAGACACGCGCTCGCGGCCCGAGCCGAGCCGGGCCGTGGCGTCGCGTTGTCGACATTCTTCCCACTCTTCCCAGGGCGGCGTTGCCGCTGTGCGTTTTCACGGGTCCAGAGACGGGTGAAAAGGGTCGCGAAATTGGCCGGCGGGGTCAGGCCGGGGGAAGTCCAGGGCCGCGGGGAAGGGCGTGTTAGGCCCCGGGTCGCTATTCCGGACGTTATCGACGCGCGCAGAGCCCCAGCGCCGCGGCGAGGGCGACGCGAAGCGGGCTTTGCGCGACTGTACGGTGGGGCCGCACCCGTCCGCTCGGGACCGTCGAGCCCTCGCCGGGCGAACTACGCCGTGCGATTCGACGGGGTCTTTCTCTCGCCGCGTCCGGACGCTCCCCAGCTACGCGTCTGTCGCTCCAAACCGCGCTGTTAACGTCAAAATTGGGCCGATTTGGGCGAAAAACTGTCCCGCGCGGAGACATCTGGCAACAGGGCACGCGTCACGGATTGGAGGCTCGGGAGAGAAACGCAGGATCCAGGGCGCCGTGACTCTCGAGTGCTTGTCTCTTCGCTCTCTCCAGACTCGGGCCTCTGGGAGACATATTTGTTTTGAACTCGCTGTGTTTGTTTATCGGGGGTGTTTTTGAGGTGTTCGCACTCGCGGGGGGTGTGGTGGAAGAGTGCGTGGTTGTCGTGGGTGTGGTCTGAACCCCGAGGGGCGTGTGGAATCGCCCTGGACAAGTGGCCGTGCCGTTCTGTGCTCCGCTGCTCCGTGCACCGCCTCCATTGCTCAGGCCTCCCAGTGCCTGGCCCCGCTAACCCTCCAAGCTGGATAAGAAATCGCCCTGGCCTGCATCTCGCCCCCAACCCAGTCGTAGCAGACCCCACGATGCTAGCCAAAGGTACGGGGAGGCTCCGCGGGGCCTCAGCGACCACGGGAAATGTCACAGCAGGTGTCACATCTGACGGGAGCGCAGAGGGGAGTGGCGGGGAGGGGGTTTGTTTCCATTTCATCTGGAATGCTGTGATAGCCTCGCCCCTGTGTCCCTGGCTAGATTTGATGGCAAGGTGACTCTGTGCAAGTGGCTGCTTTGCAATTGCTGACTGGTCTGGGCTGCCTGCGCCTCTGTGGGAGAGCCACTGCTGGGGCTGTGGTCTTACCTAACCACTTGTTTACTGCCCTCATTTACTTGATGGACTTGTCGCTCAGTTCAGGTTGTTTGGGGACTAGATAGTTGCCGTGTTTGGAAGTTAGCTGTCATTGCTGTGTGATTGTTTCATTTTTGTTTAATTTGTGAGCATTGTATTGGTTGGTTCAGTGACAACTTTAACCTCAAAATTGTGACCGCTACTGTAATCACATTCACTGCTGTGGTTGGCTTTGTTCCTGGTTATAAATGACTATGTTTTGAACAATATTTCTAGTGGCCCATTTTATTTGTATTAAGTTCAAGGCTTTAGCAGCATGTTATCAGTTCATATCCTGATAGATATTCCTACACACTAATAAACTTTGTTTGTTTTTTCCATTCATTCAGTTTTGGCAAGCGCACCGGTGGCAGTGCCAGGAGACCCAATGAATGCTTTGTGCTGGAACCCTCTGAGATGATTGTGGTGCGTTTTCAACCTGCTTACTTTAAGCAACTTTCTCAATATTTTCTCTTGCGTGTATAAATTTTATATGTATGTGGTTTATTTAGATTGACTACCCGGAGGCTCAGAGCTACCGGGGAAGGCCGCGCATTCAGGGAGGAATGCCCAGTATGGACCGAGGAGTCAATCTGGTGCTGGACGACGCGGTAAGTAAACTTGAAAACCCTCAGTTTCTTTATCAGAATCACAAACTTCTGGTTAATTTGTTTTTCTGTGGTTTTAGTTTGGGAACGCGCGGCCAGAACTTTATCAAAAGTCAAATCGGAGCTCTCACTCCTCTGATACCTCATCTGCATACTCAGGTTCAGACACCATGACTAGTGTGCATTCCTCAGTTGACGCCGATGAGGTTGATCTCTCTGGCCTCGTCGAGTCCATTGTTGACTCAGACGAGGAAGAGGATCTTGCAGAAAGCATGGATGTAAGTTACCTTATAGTGCTTTCTCCATTTTCCAGGAGGATGTCTTACCCAATTTCTTTATTTCACACATGGCCTTATATACTTTTCAGAGTTTGACAGTACGTGATACTGTGCGGGAGTGCCTGGAGAAAGATCCTTCAGAACGGTCTGAGGATGATATAGAAACACTCCTTGAATTCACACAGCACTTGAAAGCATTCACAAACATGACACTCTCAGTACGTAGAGCACTCTGTAGTGTTATGGTCTTTGCTGTTGTGGAAAAGGCTGGCACCATAGTAATGAATGATGGTGAAGAGCTGGACTCCTGGAGTGTGTTGATCAATGGTCATGTAGAAGTTGAACATGCCAACGGAGACACAGAGCAGCTTCATTTGGGTGACAGGTAAAATTTAAATTATGTATGGACTGTGGAAAGTGAAAACATTTTCTTTTACTGCCTGTTATTAAAACCTTAATATCATTATTCAGCTTTGGTATCTTACCAACAATGGATAAACTCTACCACCGAGGAGTTATGCGAACACGCTGTGATGACTGTCAGTTTGTGTGTATCACGCAAACAGATTACTACAGGATTCAGAGCCAAGGTCAGGAAAATACCAGAAGGCATGAGGAAAACGGGCAGGTAGTGCTGGTCACTGAGCAACGGGGCCTCATGGATGGTGGTGGCCGGCGTGGACATGTAGTGATTCGGGTAAGATTTTTATGACCGTGTTCCAACAAAGCACTCACAGCTCAGTTCACAATGATTTGTGCTTAAATTTGTTTTTCTAACTCAACAGGGCACACCAGACAGGCTCATGCTTCAGTTAGTAGAAGAAAACTCAATTATTGATCCCACATATGTAGAGGACTTCCTGCTCACACACAGAACATTTATTGATAATTCATTCTCAGTTGCCAATCAGCTTTTGGAATGGTACGACATCTTTGTATATAATATATCAATTGATGTGTCAGAAGTGCTTTGTGGCATTAGTTTAATTTTCTGATGTGTTCACTCCAGGTTCAAAGAAGAAAGTGTAAGGGACAGAGTTACTCGGGTAGTTCTCTTGTGGGTGAACAATCACTTCACAGACTTTGAGACAGATCCTTCAATGATGGAATTTCTTGAAATGTTCGAAGCTGGTCTTGAACGTGAGAAGCTGCTGGGTCAGCTCCGATTATTGAACATTGCATGTGCAGCAAAAGCAAGAACAAGAAATGTTGTGTTGGCAAGACCATCCCGAGACGAGCCTCTCCATTTTTCCATTTTGGGTGGCTTTGAAAGGGGATTTGGCATTTTCATCAATAAGGTAGAAAAAGGCTCCAAAGCTGAAGATGTTGGTCTGAAGCGGGGAGATCAGATTTTGGAAGTCAATGGTCAGAGTTTTGAGCATGTTAATCATGCAAGAGCTTTGGAAATACTGAGAGGCACAACCCATCTCAGTATAACTGTCAAATCCAATCTCCTTGCTTTCAAGGAAATGCTCTCTATGCCAGACAACTCTCCAAGATCACGGTCACGCAACAAAATGTGTGAAATTGCTCGACTCCAAGCTGACCCAAGAGCTCGGTTGGCATCAACAACAAATGCCAATCTAGAACTACCTGCATCACTTGGGATTTCAATGCCTGATTCAATTTCGATCCCTCCCCCTTCTTCACCACCCCCCCTTGGTCTCAATTCTCCCAGTAAAAAGGATTCTGCAGGGCCCAAAGGCTTTAATACCCTGGGTCCCAAACGACGGTTACAGAAGGCCCTTATGAAAATGAACATTTTGCCGAAAAATACTATCACGTATGTATTTTTATTGTTTTACTACAAACATTAGAGTTCTTCCCAAATCACTGGAAAAGAATTAATGTTGGAATATTTCTTTCCCCCATAGTGACATTGTTCATAGTGATGACTCAGCCTTCAGTCGGTCGGCAAGTGCAAGCAACTACACCGGTGGTAATCTGTACCACAGTCACAGCAACCCTGATCTGGTTAGTTTGTGTTATGAGGATCCTAGGGGAGCTGATTATCCAGAGCATGTCCTGAAAGTGTACAGGTCAGATCAAACGTGCAAGTATCTTCTTGTACACAAGGTAAGGTTTTATTCATTTTTTAATTTTATGTTTGTTGTAATTTTAGCGAAGTTTTTCACAATCTTTGTTCTTTTTTTCTTTTTTATTTTCAGGAAACAACTGCACATGAAGTTGTGATGCTTTCCCTTCAGGAATTTGGAATGACCGATTCCAGTTCCAATTTTTCCCTTTGTGAAGTGTCTGTCACTGAGGGAGGAATAATTAAACAACGCCGCTTGCCAGATCAACTGCAGAACCTTGCAGAGCGTATTGGCTTATCATCACGGTATTACCTGAAAACAAATGGAATTACTGAGACGCTTGTTGCGGATGAAATGGCACCAGAGCTCATAAGGGAATCCCAAGTTCACTTCTTACAACTAAATGCTGTTGAAGTGGCTGTTCAGCTTACTCTTCAAGACTTTTCTATTTTCCGCCAAATAGAGAGCACAGAGTATGTAGACGACTTGTTTGAGCTCAAAAGCCGTTATGGTACCCCAATGCTCACCCAGTTTGCAGAGGTACGATTCTCTCTTCCTTTCTTAATCTTAACTAAGTATCTTAAAACTTGCTCTCTTACCTTCATAATTTCTCTTGAACAGCTTGTAAACCGGGAGATGTTCTGGGTTGTCACTGAAGTATGTTCGGAACCTAACATAGTCAGGCGGTTCAAGATCATAAAGCAGTTTATCAAAGTTGCCCGTAAGTAAAAAATTTTTACAATCTGCCTTTATTAAAAAAAAAATTTCATTTTTTAATGCAATCTCTTTGAACTTTCAGGTCAATGCAAGGAGTGCAAAAATTTCAATTCCATGTTTGCAATTGTTTCTGGTCTCGGTCATGGTGCTGTATCTAGATTGCGAATGTCTTGGGAAAAATTGCCATCGAAGTATCAGAGGTTGTTCAGTGACCTACAGGACCTGATGGACCCGTCTCGTAACATGAGCAAATACAGGCAGCTTGTCTCCAGTGAACAAGCACAACCTCCCATTGTGAGTGTAGCACACGCCTGCACCAAACCTTAGTTTTATCTGTGAGGGATAAATAATAACAATACCTTTTCTCGTAGATTCCATTTTACCCGGTTGTGAAGAAAGATCTCACTTTCATTAATTTGGGCAATGACTCAAAGGTGGAAGGGCTTGTGAACTTTGAGAAACTGAGAATGATAGCCAAGGAAGTTCGAACTTTGACAAATATGTGCTCCTCACCTTATGACCTTCTGACAATGTTGGAATTAGGTTGGTGGTACTTTTTGGTTTTCGGAGATATATCATTGTTTGTTGCCCTTCGTCCTTGTTACTCATCCATTATTATTATTAGGTGGACAACCACCCTCCTCTGCGATGGTCGCCCTAAACCAACTCACGACAGGTAGTGGTGCCAGCGGAGGTCAACCTGGAGCTTCGACTGTGAAGAGAAGAAAGAAATCAGCCGCTGCGCCCAACCCCAAAAAGATGTTTGAGGAGGTATTGTTTCTACCTTCTTTTCTTTTGAACCTTATTTTTATCTTGATCAGAGCATTTAATGTTTTTATTTTCTTCAGGCTCAAATGGTGCGTCGGGTGAAAGCATACTTGAGTCACATGCGAGTAGTGAGAGATGAAGAGAAGCTGCACGCTCTGTCTTTACAATGTGAGCCTGCTGGCGCTGCCCCTGGTTCCAATCCACCACACCGACACAAGCGCCACCCTTCACCAACATTATCGACCACAAGCTCTGCTAGCTCCGTCAGCTCTGCCTCTGCGGGAGAAGGGAGACGAAGTGCTGCCCCCAAATTTGGCACCGCCTCTCCTCAAGCAGTCCGGAAAATGCTTGCTCTGAGTGAACCTGGCAAGACGAGGCCACATCAGCCGCGGCATCCTGGAGCCGTCGCCATCCCCAGTGGCTTTTCCCCAGGAGCACTTAGGCGAGGCACAGAACTCGCTGGCTCTTTGGCTGGCAGTTTTGCTGGTATGGTGGCCAGAGCGAGCCATGAGCGGTCGCATTCTGACACACCAGCTGTGCGACTTTCTGCCGAAAGCAGTTCAGTGACATCTCTTTCCAACTTACCGCTTCGCAAAACTTTGACTTCGGGTGCGTTTCTATACACTTTATTTGGTGCCTTGTCTGTTCTCGTTTATCAACCACTGAGCTGTTTTATTATGATTCAGGTTCAGTTACCTCCAGTGACTCAGGGCATTCTACTCAGTTGGACTCCAGATCAAACAGTTCTATGGAAGTAGCCAGCAGTTCTGGTGGAGTTACTTTTAACTCTGTCCCAGGGGGATCACCACCTTCCTCTCAAATAAGGCGTCACTCAGCACTCCAAGGTACTTTATTTCATCACATCCTTCTTTCACCTCTCAAATATCAAATAAACCAAAAGAGCCTCTCAATTTAAAAATTGAACTGTCCATCTCAGTGACAACTTAATTAAATCAGGTTTATCCTGTAGCTTATAAGTGGACAGAAATTTTTAAAGCAATATGCTTGGTGCATGAGATGTTCATATTGCCATGATGCTCTTTAAAATGAATATATCAACTTAATTCTGCTTCCGGGCGATGCACCAGATAGAGCAAACCTATACTATGTCTTATGTGGAATCTTTGGTTACACTTATACATTTGTGGTGCTTGGTTTGCAAGGTGCTTTGCTTATGGATTGGGAATAATTGGTGCATGATGCGCATTGTCATTGTGGTATGTTTGGTTGCTAGGCAAGCTTTGGTCTGTCGCTCCATTTCCGCATGCTGTGGCTGTCTTGCCTCCAGTGCCACCTCGCAGTGAGTATGATGCTACTGTTACGTTTGCATTGTGAAAGTTGTCTGTCTTGTCATTGTTCGGGGTGGTGCTTACTTGCTGCTTGTTTGCAGGTGGAAGCATGGCCCCGCCACCTCCTCGTCGTGCGCCACCGGCCTACACTGTCGCTGCGCACATGGCTAGGATCCACCGCTTGGGGAGGGCGCATTCCCATGAAGGGGTCTCTGGGGGTTATTACCTGACCGAGCCAGAGGAGGATGGTGAGTTCATGCCACATCGCTTCCACTCGAGCTTCAGGTAGGAAATTCTTCTGTTTAGAAAAACAAATCAAAGTGCAAAGACGAAAGTAATGTTTAAGTTGTTTTAGTGTTGTTACTTTTTCTTTCATTTGGTATTTACCCTAAGCAAAAGGAAAAAAAATTCAAAGCCATGGAAAAATATTATCTCATATTTTATTGAAATCCGCACCAGAAGCTCAAGTGTAGCGCTTAGACATGCATTGATAGAAACTCCGTTTTCTTGTAATAAGTATACTTATTTCTTGTTTTCTCATTGTTTTCAGATGATGAGGATGCCCAGGTTTCAGCTGTGTGAAAGCAATGGGTGTCAACAACATTGGATATGGTGCAGGAGTATACCAAAGATAGCAAATAGTGAAATTTAATATATTATCTGAGTGAGTTGACACTTACTTGTATTAAGTTGTAATGAAGATGTAAGTAACTGTAGACAATTTCCCTGTTTGGTGTGCTGCTAGCTCACTTGATAGAATCCCTCCTTGTGAAAGATATTAGGTGTTTATTAGGACCAAATTTTAATCTGAGAGTGAAAGCAATAACCTTTAGACGTGTTGATTTTATGTAATAGTGTTTATCTTATGGTGCTAACAGCTGACTGTATGTTTGCTAATATATGTCTTGTCAACGACTGTAATCTCTTTTACTTCTCTCTGGGAAGACTGGTTTATTTATCTCAAGAGACTAAAGGTGCATTTTCTTTTATCATAATTTTTCAACTAACATCTTTCATTAGTTTGGTAGACAGCACACCTTCGAACATTGAAAGACGACTCTCACTCTGTTAAGTTCCAATTGTTTGTTTGCAGTTTTACTTTATTTGCCTGTGAAATTTGGTTAAGATAGTTACCATACTATTATAAATGTATGTACAGTATCAATTGTTTTCCCCTAAGCCTAAAGCTATGCTTGTTTTTATTATTAATGTTTACTGGAATCGACTCTAAAAATAAGTTTTATGTGGTTATTGTAACCCCCTACACAGAGATTATTATATGAATTATTACAATTGTATAACATATCACTCACCAATTGCACTGTGAAAATTTTGTGATTGCAGTGTGGTGAATGATTCTCATTATTTTTATTATCCTGCAAAGATATATTTTGTATTGTAACATTTATGAAAGAATGCGATAGTCTCTCTCAATGAAAGGTGCTATTTTGAACCTTTCTGAATGTAGTGTTAAGTCCACCCAATCATGCTGCTATAGGATGTATGTTGAATTTTATTTTGTATTAATGTTGAGGAATGAAAATGAAACAGATTTTGAAATATAATGATCTGTGTGTGAGTGAAATTTCTTTGACGATGTGCAGTGAGAACCTATTTTCTTTTCTACCTTTCAGCCAGAACATCTATTGGGCTGGCCACTAATTGTCTATGGTTCTATTGTAGTCTAAGAAAGAGGTTCTCACTGTGTCTAGTCAAAATGATCGCAAAGGAATTGGCACTACCAAAGCTTGCTTGGTGAAATTCTGCGCCAGTATCTTGTTGGTGTTATTAATAATTGGTCATTTCCAGGGGGCATGCTCACAGCATTTTTAACGCTAACTGCATATTAATTTATTATTTGGATGCATACCCCTTTTTCGTACTCACTTTGGTTTATATTGAGAGGTATGTGTAATACCTGCATAATATATTCAGCTCTACATTATTTATAGCTATTCCAGAAAATATTCACACTACCCTATGTTTTGATGCATTTATGTGTCTCAATGTAAGAGGTACTGCCTTGGAAATGACCCACAAGCATTTCATTTTAAATTGTGATTTATTATTTTAATGTTTGGGTGAAGGCTGGCTTTTTAGAACAAGAGTTTTAACAGAATGTCCCACGTGAACCACTTTCCCCTCCCCCTTTCAGTGGACTGTTGTTGTCTAGATTTAAGTCTTTGTGATCCCAGTTTCCCCGTCGATTCCATTGCTACAATGTGTTTTACTGCACTGCCTGCTTTTAAGCATTTCACTAAACCCGTAACTTTAGGAAGAACATCACTGAATCACCGTGTATAAAAAAATACATAAATGTAAGAAACCTGATTGAAATGAGGAATTGTAATAGAAAGAAGTGCACTTCCTATTTAAGTTTACCTGACTGAATTTAATTGTTTTGCCATTGTTGACAAAGAACAAGTATCCTCCAAATCCAAATTAGTTTGTATCTCAATGTAGTTACTGTTTTGCTATAGCAGAATTATTTCAGATGAGTTCAAGTGATGTGTTTTAAATTTTAAATGGTAGTACCCTTTCTTGGTATCCTACTGTTTGACTCATTTTCATTCATACCTTATTTTGTTGACTGTGCATTTAGCACAAATGTTTGCTCCCTGGAACTGCGTCCCACCTATAATGAAGGATGTACCCATCTGAGGAATTGTAGGTGTGATGAACTCCATTAATTTTTTCTGTGAAACATGAGTGTTGTTGATCAGAGCTGTGATTTTATACACATGAACAAAGTTTGGTCTGTTTGTGAGCTTACCTTGCAGCAATAGTCAAATTGTGTGCGAACACCAAGGTTAAGACAAGTATTGAGAAGCTGATCACTTATAAGACTAGGTTTCGCATTCCTTATTTCTATCCCTTTCCTAGTCTAAGTGACTGTGCTTGACACAACTCTTTGTCGCGATATTTTTGTAATTTTAGTATGTATATATTCCCTCTATGTTGATGGATGATAAATATTTAAATGTCACGTGTATATTAGAAATGGATCATGTTTTATATTGGCTACAATTTAGATGATTATTACTGAACCCTGCATCCTGCCCATCAGTGTTTTCAAACCTTCACATATCAACTCAAATCCTGTTGTTGCAATGTAAACTGAAAATGACATCACGGAATGGAGCTACTAATACATGTACTTCTGTTTTAAAATTGTTAATTCCTTAGCATTTTATTCCCAGCACTGATGGTAGAATAAAGGTGTAAAATTAATTGTGGTGTTTTTTTTCACAAACCACCCCATCTTTCAGTTAACGTACTTGGGATCAACACCCAGGATTTTCTCCTCCAAAGTGAGTGTGAGTAAGGACAGCAAAAAAGAATTCTGAAATCTGGTTGATGAAATTTATTTGCAAGTAGGTAACATACATTTCTAAAAATCACAGCATACACTAGAAACTATACCTACAAGTTCATCAATCTTAAATTACACTAATAATTAAATACATAAATATTGATACTTCAGATCTATAGTAAACACACAAATAAATGTACAGTTGTCTGGCCCCCTGAGGGTTGGACGATAGCTTTGGAAGAATTCCCTCGGACCATTACTGCCGAACGGGTCTGTTTGTAAAGCCTTTAGCAATGCGAGGCGGCGGCAGGAAGCGATATGCGTTCAGAACTAATAAACCGATTCGCGTCCGCGCGTCAGCGGAGTGGGCGGGCGGCTCCCTGTCGTCGGGACCGATCCGAATTCGGACTGTCCGACGAACGAGATGTCGCGGGAATGACATGACATTCACTCAACCGGCGAGAGGGGGCGGGGCGGGCACTGACTCCAAATGCACGAGGGAAGGCCGCCGGCCAGGGCAGCGCCAAAAACGAGAACGAGGCGCACGTGCGACGTGCCATGCGTTCGACCAGCCCCCCCCCCCCCCCCCCCCCCCCCAGCGAGTGGCAAGGCGACACAGTTTTCCATAATGAAGTTCCCTCGGGCAAGGCTAGGCTAGGCTGCCGCGAGCGGGCGAACAAGAGGCAAAGTGCACCGGGGTGGTGGTGGTGGGATGGGTGGGTGAGTCACTCGTTGACTGGCGGGACGGAGGCGGGCGCGAGTCCTCTAGACCTCTAGACCGTCCAGAGCGACATGCGGAGTCGCTCTGCGGTTAGCGAGGCAGTTTCCGTCGTGGACCCGGAAGTGCCGGAAGGCGGAAGGGAAGGGAAGACGCGGTGCGCGTCAGAAGGACTGGCGCACCGAGTTGAACCAACGTGACCGGACCCTCGCCTCCGCATTGCTCCGCATCGCAGTGGGGGCGACCAGTGTTTGCTTTGCAAATCAGCCCCGCCACGGCGCGCCTCGTGGTGCAGGCAGGCCTCGCGGCGCAAAAGCGCGCCTGAATTAGGAAGCAGGAATAGGGGGGAGGGGGGGGGGGCCGGGCCTGACCAGGCATTCCCCATTCACCGATTTCTTTTTCTGAACCGGAAGGGCCGTGTAGTGTGGCCAAGCCCAAACTCCTTGACGCGGGGCGGGGTCGAGCCACGCGTGCAACGTACCTGCCGGGTCAGGGGTCGGCTAAATCGGTGCCGGGCGCTTTCTACGCACCAACGCTTCCCCTGCGGCCTGGCCGGCCTGGCCTGGGCAGGGCACCGCGTCGTCGCGGTCCTCGGCGCTCGCATTGGTCCGCGAGCAGCGAGGACGGAGGACGGGGACGTGCCACGACCCACACCACACCGCGTGGACGGCGGACGGGGTGGACGGGGTGCGCGGACCGCGTGCTACTTACTGATAACCACTCTGAGATCTCTCACTCACTCACTCTCACAGACACACACATACACACGAATACATATTTGACAGGGTGAAACGATGCAGTGAATAACGCACACACACATGCACACACACACACAGACACACAATCCGCGCACAGCAGGTGCGGCTAAACTATACACAGTAAAAAGTCCTGCTTGGAAACATCACAGTCACGTGACACGTGCAAAATACGTGTGCGGGCGGCTTAACATACTGAGGTGGGGCGGAGCCGCGGGGTGTCCGTTGGCCGAGGCACCGCCAGGCCACACCATTTACAATAAATGACAAAACCGCGCAGCGGATAGGATAACCCCTTGACCAGAGAGGGCGAAACGATAGCCAGTCGGCCAGCCAGCCAGCCGCCGGGACCTGGTGGTGTTGGGACCAGTGTGTGCAACCGTGCCGACATGGAGGGTGGCTTCTTGCGTCCGCATTTTCGGCCGGCCGGGGTTTTTCGCACTGCCATGATGTGGCCTTGGTCAGGCCTTGGTCAGGGAGGGCCGCTCCGCCCGTGCGACTGTCCGTCCGACGGGCGGCGCGCTCCACTCCCTGCAGTCTGTCTCGGAGCACGGCGCACTGCGGCTCACAAGTTGATGGGCGAGATGGAGCCCTGCAGCCACGCCGTCACCAGGATGGCGACGAGGCAGACGAGGCTCATGAAGACGGAGGACTCCTTGGGGGCGGTGCCGTCGGGCCCGGTGACGCGCTTCCGCGGCAGCCGCAGCCGCCGGTAGCCGAAGAGGTTGGCGGGCCGCAGCGCGGACGGGCGCATCCAGCCGCTGGGCTCCACGTCGTGCCGCAGGATGTAGTCGTCGCTGTAGATGTCGTCCTCCTCGGCCTCGGCGCCGTCCTCGGAGTGCGAGAGCCGCTCCTCGGGCCGCGGGTGGAACTCGCGCACGTCCACGTCGTGCAGGAACTTGACGCGCGACGTCTTGCAGGCCACCGAGTCCTTGCGCCAGAACAGGCTGCCCGAGTCGCGGCGGTCCAGCTTCCAGTAGCTGTCGCCCTCGGCGTCCACGTCCGGCGGCAGGGTCACCTTGAGCACTGCAACACACAAGCAGACGACGCGTCAGGCGAGCGTCAAGGGCCGTCCTCGCGTCGCGGCACGCCGTTCCCCGCCCTGTCACCCTCGCCGGCCCAATCGAGGCCCGCGGGTCTGAGACCGGCCGACCCGTCCTGCCAAACGACCTGCAGCCTGCCCAGGCCCCGTCAGCGTCCGCGCTGGCGTCACACCGTCGCGCCTAACCTAACCTAGCCCAACCAGTTCCAGCGCAGGCTCTCGATCTTTCGATGCAGACGGCGCGTTCACTTTCCAGCGGCCAGGGGCTGGCCAGGGGCTGGCCGGGGGCCAGCTGGGGCGCGACAGAGACAGAGCGACGAAACGACTCTCCGCGCGGCAGCAGTAGGTCGCGTCCTTGCGCCACGCCGCTGCGCCGCTCTAGTATCAGTACAGTGCGGATTCGATTGGTTCGATTCCGCCGGCCTCCTCCAGCCCCGAGGCCTGCCCGCGGCTTGCCTCACAGGAGGAAGCGAGGCGACTAGGTCTATATCAGGGCGGCGGCGTGGCCTGCCTGGCGGCGGCACACTGTTGTGTCGATAAGGGCTCCGCAAACAACGCGCCGGTGTCAAAATAGTCCGTGGGGGAGGGGTCCGGGGATAGGCCTGCGACAATGTACGCGGCTGGGCTGAGTCACCTACTCATTCCGAGGCGGTTCGTTGACACTTTGGGCCTCATCGAACCTGAACTCCAGGCATTGCGCCGTCTCTCTCGCACCTGCATGGAACGCCCCACGAGAGCGAGCTAGACAGAGCGACGAGAGGGCGGCTTCGGGCGGGGGAAGCATCACGCCACGCCGGCGGGACATCGGCGACGTCCCGGTGACGCAGCGACATCCGTCTCCATCCGCATCATCTGCATCCATCTGGCGGCTCATCGAGCCAATGACGGAGGGACGGAGACGAGGACGGAGACGTCCCCCGCCCCCTCTCGGAGCTAACCTCGTCGGCGACGTCTCCCTCCAGTCCTTTAGCCGAGTCACACAGGGCGAGAGAGGCCTCGAGAGAGACAGAGGCGTTGTCTCTCCAAAAATGGAGGACATCACAAACCTCGCGCGCGCATGGCCCGGAAAAAAAAGGCGCACGGTTGTTTTGGAGCGCACGCGATGGCAGGAGCAGCTCGACCAAACCTATTTCGCCCGAGCTGCGACGCGCCACAGGCGCCACAAGTGCCATCGGGAATCGGGTGAATCGGATCAACAACGATTATCTGACACGACACTGCACGCCGGGTTGGCGTTACGAAAGTACGCATCGCGCTGCGTGGCGGGGCGGTAGCGGGGCGGGGCGGGGCGAGGCGGGGCGGCCGAGCCCCCGGCCGGGCACGCGTCGTGTTGACCCATCCCCGTTTTCTCCCTCTCTCTCCCTCTCTGTCCCTCTCTCGCTCTTTTTTGCCGCTTACGGTATCGGCGGCCATCATCTCGGGCCGGGCAGCGCAGGCCGGCGGGCGCCGCGAGGGGCCATGCCGCGGGCCATGCCGTGGGCCATGCCATCCGCGTGCCGCGTGCCACCAGCGGAGCGATGCCGAACACCGCTTTGAGTCGCTCCGTCTCTGTCACACTCACGGGGCGGCCCGTCGTTCCGCGCGGGTGCGAGAGAGACAGAGAGACGGCAGTGGTCGCTCTCGTTCATGTTCGCGATGTCCGCGATGTCCGCGCCGCGGCGTCCTGACCGCGCGCGTGCCCTTCTCCAGCATGCTCAACCCGGACAGCGCTTTCGTCGCTCTGTCTCTCTCGCACTCACGGGGCGCTCCGCGAGAGAGCGAGAGAGACAGAGCAAGACTGCTCGCCAAGGTCGGCACTGTTTTGAAAATACGGCGTCGCCGAGGCAAAGCGAGGCGACCGCCCTCGTGCAAGTGGTGGCGGATGGCGTCGCGGCGACGACGTCAAGACCAACGCCGCGAGCCGTCTTCTGTCTCTCTCGCACCCCAACGGAACTGCGGCACGCCTCCCCGAGTGCGAGAGAGACAGAGCGACAGTCTCGGCGTGAAAGGCGAGGCGGTGTGTGAACAGCGTGAACAGGTGGGCAAGGCTCGTCATGACAGGTAAGGCACTTGGCCGAGCGGCGCAGTGCAGTGCCTCGGCAGCCTCGGCAGCCTCGCGCAAGAAAGACCAGTCTACACACACACTCGCACACAACAAAAAGAAGGAGAAGAAAAAAATGAGAGAGAGCAAAAAGTTGTGGCGATCTAGAGTGAGGGCTAAAAATGGCGCGCGACTTCCGCGTCGAGGCGTCCCAGACGTTCCCAGACGCCCGGTCGCGACGTCTCAGGTGCACTAATCTCCATGACGAAGCGCTACAACTCAAGTGCCTCGAACTTCGAACCTCGACGCGACGCATCTCCCGGGTCCGCGAAGATGAATCAACTGCAACCCCCCGTGTGTGCAATCGGTGCAATCGGTGCCGTCACCACGAGGAACGGAGAAAAGAGGGCGGTGTGTATTTTCTCTCTTACGAAAACCTCCCAGCTTAATCTGTGCCGAGGAAAGGGAAATTTCCGATGCAGGGAGGCGACGGCAAACAAATTATCAATTTTGTTTTAATGAACCACGTGCGCTAAACGCCGCCGGCGCGGAGCCGCAGAAGATTGGTCTGTTTCATTGGAAAATACTAGACGCCTCGGGACGGCCTGATTCGTCAACACCCACACAGTGCATCAGCCACGCGCTGCCCCCCCCCCCCCCCCCCAAAACCGCGGCGTCCCTGCGGCGTCGGCAAGTCACCCCTCCGACGTCAATATCGATACATCGCGCCATCAAGTCATCACGAAGCCAGCCAGCAGAGCGATATGTCATCGACATATCCGCTGTCGTCGCTCCGTCTCTCTCGCACTCGCGAGTCGCTCCGTGTGGGTGCGAGAGAGACGGAGCGAGGCACCCCCAGCGGATGGCGGGCGACCCACGTGGCGATGCTGGCAGTCCGTATTGTTTCCGTCGGCGGGTTAATCTATGCGCATCGGATGGATGCCTGACAGCGAATAAACTTATCGCGCCAAATTTTCTGTCTCTTTTTCTCTTTTTCGGGGGCGGCGATACGAGTATGGCGTGACTGGGTCTGCTTGATGGAGCGCCGGTGATACCAGCGTCCAGTGCAGACACCCCCCCCCCCCCTTCCCTCCCTCCCCCGCAGGCGGAACTACAGGACCCCCGCCCCCTCCCTCTTCGTCTGTTTTTGTTTTTCGACTGCGCTACTCCCATCAGAAAATGAGGAACCTGAATGTTTGGGAACTCCTTTTTCCACTCCGGACCAGGATGGAAACAAAAAAACGAATTCAAAGGAGGGAAAACCCCCAAAACAAAATGGATCACTCATTTTTTTTCGTGTTCCTGCGTTGAGCACCGCGTTTGGCAGGCCGGGCAACATACCGCCAATCTACTGCGCTGTTGTAACATTCTCCCACCGGTAAATTTGCACAACCAGTTTCCGTCATAGTGAGTTACTTCATTTCTTTCTCACTTCGCTGGAGTCCGACCGATCTCCCAAATGAGCACTGAAGGTCAAGTCGCGGCCGCGGCATTCGGCCGGCAAGTGCGTCAACACGTGAACGTCTGACGTTTCCCACACTGCCGCCGGGATGCTCTGGGTATTTCATTTCCCACCCAGAAGCCGGCAAATCGCTCCATCAATAGACCGGCCTTTCCCGCATGAATATTTGATGAACTTATTTATGTTCCTCGCAGACGCGGGGCCGGCGAGGCTTCGACGTCGCCGTGGCCCAAAAGCGTCGCCCTCGAAAGGCGCTCGCAAATATATTCGAAGGCATTGACTGGCAAATCACCCCAAAGGCTTCTCGCTCGACGAAAAAGGTTTACGTTTCAACGAAATACATTGTCAAGCAGAAGACATGCAAAAAGAGCAACGACGTGTTTGCCAAGTCGAGTGGTTCAATCGGTTTGCCCCGCGAGGCACGCCTCCGTGCCACGGTCAAGGCCGCGGCCTGGGGCATGCCTGCAGGTGTGTCCTCAGGTGTTCGGCAGCCGCCTGGTTCGTCGCTCTGTCTCTCTCGCACCGCCACGGGCCGCCCCTGAGTGCGAGCGAGACAGAGCGACGAAAAGATCCTTCGGCGTGAGGCGGCTGCGGCGACACTTTCAGACAGCACGACACACTTTGGCGGCACTCTCACCCACCTGGCAGGTCGTGCTTCAGGATCTCCTTGTGGTCGCCGGCGACGCCGCTAGCGACGCCGCTGGGCAGCATGGTGTCCGTCGTCATGGCGATGAGGAGCGTGAAATCCGCCGGTGTGAGTCCGCCACTGCTCACTGTCCGTCCACGCCACTGGTTTGCACTCGGAACTGCGGGGGGAGCGCTAGCGCTACGCGAAGGGGCCTTCCGAGGGCTGGGCGGGAGCGGGACCGGCTGCGAGGCACTGCGAGGCGCACCGCGAGAGAACGGCCAGACGACTGTGTACTGTGTCGGTCCGTGTCGGTCCGACGCGAGCCGCGACAGGCGACCCGGCCCGCGGACCGCCCCGCCCCGCCCCGCCCCGCCCCCTTCCCCCTCGGCCAATCAAAGATGCCACCGGTCTGACGGGACGGGACTCCGCCGAGCCCACGAGGCCTGGGGCCTGGGGCCTGGGGCCTAGCCGCGCGGCCCGGCCACCACTCCAACGGCCCCGTCCCGCCAAGCCTAGTCCAGGAACGGTTTCCAAGTGGGCCATTGGTGTGGTACTCGAACTTGTTTCTGTTCGACATGTTATCAGCCCTTCAGGGGCGGGTTTCACACAGGGGCTGCCCCCACCCCTCGCGGATCGCCTCGTCAGCACCGACGTAAGCCACGCGTCACCGCCACCACACCCCCCGCGGAAAGGCCTCGAAAACGCCGCCCCTAATCGCCGGGCGTCGAGGACAGCCTCCCGCGTTCGCACTTTAGCGCCGCTCGAATACAAGCTGCGCAAAAAGAACAACTAACAACAACAATAACAATAACTAACAAGGACCAACGGGCGGCGCGCTCCCGGTCGGCCCGGCCCTCGCCGAACGCGTCATGGAGTCATTCCGCGGCGGTTAGACCCGGGCCGAAAAAAGGAAGAGGAGGGAGAAGAAATCTACGAGCGGGAGGACAAACGACGTGCGTATTTGGCACGTTCTATTTGCGTCAGCCAACCCGGTCAGGGCAGGGCTTTGCCTGAGCTCGCCATGCAGTGTGCCCGCTCTCCAGTCCCACAGCTCCTCCTCCAGGCCGTGGAGGCCGAGCGCAGCAGCGGCGGCGCGGCGGCGCCCCGCGTGAAGCGCCCGACGAAGCGAGGGTAGGCCACCCCGCACGGCGACATGTCGTCGCGCAGCCTACCTCACAGGCGCTTCGAGCCGGGCCGGCCGCGCCGCGCCCCTCACGCACTACGCCAGCTGGGGCCCGCTGGGGGCTGGGGGCTGGGGAAGGGCGTGTTTTTGCGTTTCGGGCGCGCGCTGCTCGCTCTGCGCCGACGTCATCGTCGTCAACCTGCCCTGCCACACCGCAGCACCGCCCCTCGACGGCCAGCCGCGCGCTTCTCACCGCCCGCCTCCTTCCTCCGCGTCCTTATCCTCACCACAACAACACCACAACACTGCGGCCGCGGCCTGGCCGGCCAGCCAGACCGGCCAGCCGGCGAGGCGAGGGGGCCCACGGCAGATTCCACGCGTAAATACTCCAAGTTGGCCGCTACGCCGTGGCTACGCAGTGCTACGCAGTGCCGGCAGGGGCCGCCCATCCCGCCATTCAGGCTCCTCAGCGCTCCGTCTCTCTCGCACGTTCACGGGGCAGGCTGAGTGTGAGAGAGACGGGGCGCGGAGCTGAATCAGTCCGCACTGCTGGCCGTGACGTCATCCGCGAGAAAGCACGTCGCCGTCGTCCCCGGCCGTGTTTTGGTCCGCGCCGCGGGCCCCGCTGCTGGACTGGAGTGTACCGGGTCACGCGTGTCGCGCTGGAGGTCAAGGTAGGACTCGGCCGCTTCAAGACCACCGCCGAGTCCGCCTTGCTGCTCAGCGAGGTTCAGGCCGAGGGATACGTAGGTCGCCAGGCGCGATTCGTACTCGTGACATGCACGCGCGTGAACGTGTGAGTGAGCGCCTGACCTGACACATTAGTCCAGTCAAGCCAATAACTCTGATTTGCTGCCAAAGCGACCCCGAGGCCTTCGGGCGGCGGGCGGCGGGCGGCAGGCCGGCGGGCCCCCAATGGAGTCAAGTAGGCCGGACGAGCGGCCGTCTAAAATGGGAGTCATGCGGCCGCGACGCCGTGGAGTCCGTCTTCGTTAAGGCCGGGCCATTTCCCAATGAGAGCAACGTGACCGACTGCCACTCGGCACCCGTTCTTCGTGATTCCTCGGCCAGCGCTTCCAACTTCCACGGAAAGGGTACTTCAAACTCCAAACGCGGCCCTGCCCACTATCGCCGTGTTGCGGTGCACCAGCAGGCCCTGGGCCAACACCCTTATTTGGTGATACGGGGTGACTGCTCGCTCGATGAGTTGCAAGTTCAAGAGCAGGCGCACCTGGGCGCGCAGGCGGGCCCCTTGGACATCGGGATCGGCACCTCGGCAACAAGTCTATCTATGCGAGTGTCTGCGGCAACCTTTGCTCCGGCACACCGGCAGACCTTTGCACCCGCACGCGCCGGGCTGCAAGTGCGGATGATGACAGAAGGGAGTAGCGGCCGGTACTGGGAGTGCTGGCTGCGGCGAACCACTTGGCGCGGCCCGCGGTATCTTTCGCGACACAGTCCCCACGATACGCGGCTCTGCTCCTCCCCTGCTCCTTCAAGTGGGCTTTGCTCGCCTCGCAGTGCAGTGGTCCCCACGAGTTGTGCCTCTTTGTTGTTTAATCCTCTCCATTTCACTCTAATCGCAGCGACCTGTGTGTCCTGTACTCCGAGTCCGCCCTGAATCGCTCTCTCTCTCTTTCTCTTTCGCACCCGTGTGGTCCATGCGAGACGTCCCGAGTGCGATAGAGAGGCATAGCGATTCAGTCGGTCGGTCAAATTGCCTTCTGTGTCACCTTGTTGCGTTGCCCGGATGAACTGAACCGCGGCATGAGGCATCCTTCGGGCTGGTGTAAAAACATAGGTGTGGGTTGGTGACGCCAGGCCCCCCAATGAACACCTGTTTGTGGAGCTGGGCGCCAATTTCGAGAGCGACGGAAGCGTGGATCCCGACATCCTGGCCCGGTATTCGCCTTGCACAGCCCGCGCTGTCTTCTTTCCTACGTTCGCTGACTGATTGCCCAAGCCGTTTGCAGGTGTGTGTGTGCGCGCGTGTGTGTGACCGCAGGCTGCGCGCCGCGCTGCGCGTTTGGACAGGTACGGCGGATTCTGTCCCGCGGACAAAGAGCTCTCGGCGTTTGTTTACCCCGAGCCGAGGGGCCGCGGGGCTGCGGGGGCCGAGCCGAGGGCCCAGGGCGAAGTCCCCCCTCGATAGCAACCGCTATCAGAGTATCGGGAGGCAGCTGGCCTTATTGGAGACCCGCAGGCACCGGGCAGGTAGCCGGCGTGGCGGCCGGGCCGGCCGGGCGCCCTGCTCCTTCAAGTAGGCCGGGGACGATGCCTTTTGGCGCGCTCCTGCCGCCCAGATCGACGTCAAGTCGTAGGTCAGGCCAAGCCACCGCATCCGTACGCGGATTCAAAGATTCGAAAAAAAAAAATAAATTAAAAAATGGCCGCCTCTCCCGTGCTTCCCGCCAAGTCACCGTGTTTGCGCTTTTTGCTGCAGCAAGCCGACTCTTTGTCTAGGCGACTCATCATCATCCAAAGCGTCGTCGCAGGCCTGAAAAGAACACACAGAGAAGATGGTGCCTGACTGCCCTCCTTAAAAAAAATTCAGCCATTGTTCGCTTTTTTTAATTGAGTAAGGAAATGAAAAACTGTGCCGCCGCGTAGTCCTCCACGTTGTGCTGCGAAAACTTGACGCTAAAGCCCTACTCCAAGCGTAAGCTCCTTGATTGGCGGGGGCGCGATAGGCCACCGTCCTCACACCGGTGTCGCCAGACGGTGGGCTGGTCTACCTCGAGGATGGCAGCTGAGCGATTCCGAAGAGTCGTTTCGTCGCTCTGTCTCTCTCGCACTCATGGGGCACTCCGTAAGGGTGCGAGAGAGACAGAGCGACAAAGCGATCTTCTGAATAGACCATTTCGCTGGATCCACTTCGATCCCTCGAAAAAACAAATGCACCGGAAGTCGGGTAGCGTCGGCCAATCAGGAGCCTCCTTTCATCAGTGGTAGCGCCTAGCCTTGATGAAAGGAGGCTTCTGATTGGCCGACGCTACCCGACTTCCGGTGCATTTGTTTTCTCGAGGGATCGAAGTGGATCCAGCGAAATAGTCTATCACTCGGCAGGCGCTGAGTGCCCGGCGGACCCGGCGGCACCCGCCGCTCTGCGTGTGACTGTACTGGCACTGACCAGCCCATCGCCATCGCCAATCGATAACACGTGTGTGTTGTGGTGCCGGTGTTGTGGCTTCAAGAGCGAAGCACCGTGGACCGTGGTCAGGACCAGGCGAGTGGGGAGTGGAGGCCCGTGGCGGGCACTATCTGCAGGGCCGAACTCTTTACCAAATTTAATCTTTGTTCAGCTCTAAAGGGTAAAAACTGGGGGCTTTTATTAAAGCTAGAGGCATATACTATCAAATGGATAGGTTCTTGGAAAACATCAGGGCAGGAAATATTTGCATTCTCATTGCAAAGTCGTCAGATACCCTTTCTGACCATGGTCGGTGGATCGACGTCACCGCCTGCTAACGGCCTGAGGACGTCCAACTTTGTAAGGAGAATGCAAATATTTCCTGCCCTGATGTTTTCCAAGAACCTATCCATTTGATAGTATATGCCTCTAGCTTTAATAAAAGCCCCCAGTTTTTACCCTTTAGAGCTGAACAAAGATAAAAAATGGTATACTATGTGGCCCTGCAGATGGGGCCCGCCGCGGATCCTCGCCAGACACGGCAGTCGACCCCCGCCGCCGCTTCCTTTTATGTCATTTCCACGTTTAAAACCGGCTAATCCGAGATAAAAGGTGTTCGGTTTACTCAAAAACGTCTTACTGAGTGCGCCTCAATATATATTTTTGCTTATATATCCTTTAATTCTGAGTATTTTCGTTTCTTCAAACTCCTACCGACCATGGTCAGAACGCCAGACCGAGCGTCCGTTCCCGAGCCGAAGGCATTTATAATTCTCCTGTCAGGACGCCGTGTTCAGCGCGCTCAGTTGAAATTTCCCGCCACAGGGGCTACTGTGCTGCCACCTGACGCTCAGCCGTTGCACTATGATGAGAAATTGTGACTTTGTTGTTTGTAAGCTGCAGCAGAAATAACCTCAACAACTCGTTTCGTGCGTTGTTTCAAAGAGCAGAAATCGCCTTGGACGGGTTCTTTCTGTGCGCGTCCTTTTATTTACATTTTCGACAAGACGGGAAGTTGCTTCAGTTTCCGCGAAAGAAAATGCTGGAGCTCCAAGCGTACGGCAGTGGCAGCGACAGTGACGGTGAGCCTCAAAATGACGCAGAGCCGACGGCGCTACACCTGCAACCCATGGACACTTCGTTAAAATCGAAAATGGTTGCTCTCTGTGCTGCGCCTCATGTCGTACCACTGGTAAGTTGTAGCTGTAGTTAACACCTTCCGATGTAGCCAAATTTCTTCTGACCTTGGTTATAGTACTTTTGGGTTAGTGTACTCCTGTTTTCACATTTCTCCACTTTGTTTCCTCCTACCAGTTTATTATTTATTCTATTCTATGCGGGAATTAATTTTTTTGTCTTGAATTGCTTACTATGAGATGGTGCCTACACATGTGTTTTGTTTTTCAGGGTGCCAACGATCCCCGCCCACTTGTCGATAGGACCACTAAAGAAATTTCATTTAACCTTAAGTATGAAGACCTGTTTGCTCCTGAACTGGGACCTCAAAATCCCAATCAAACTCAGCAGCAGAAAGCAGCAAGGAATATGTTGTCAGGGTTTGTGGAGGCTGCTCACATGGATGCTTTCCAGTTTGAGAATCAGCGCCGAACATTTACAAGCTATGGTAAGGCACTCTGAAGCCAGTGCAGTTTCTGTAGTTAATTTTTTTATTATTCCCTGTGGCATTCATTTTATCTGTGTTTTTTTTCCTCAGGTTATGCATTAGACCCCAGTGTAGATGCAAACACTGTTGAAGGTGCCAAATCCATTGGCTCAGACTTAGCACTGCAGGAAGCTGGAGGTAAAACAGTGTTTGAATCAACTAGCAAACGACCTCTGGATAAACGGAAAAGAAATAAGAATGACAACCCAGATGACATAGAGGGGTTTTTGGGTCCTTGGGGCACCTATGTTGATGAAAAGAGAGTTATGAAACCCAATGAGGTAAGTTCCAAGGTCCATATAATCCGTAAGTTCGCTGAACCATCTATTCTTGGTATTTTGTACTCTGTTCTTCTCTGCATTGTTTAGGAAGAGTCTGCGGAACTAGAAGAGATCTTGGCTAAAAGACAAAAGAAAGGAAAACAGATTGATGAAAGGCCTCTGGAAGAAAAGACAGTTCTACACAGTAAGCATTCATTTCATGAATAGTTTTATGTCTATAAGAACCGTTTATTGTAATTTCTTATTTTGATTACAGTCAAGGAACCTTTCGACTACCAAGGCCGTTCATTTATGCATCCTCCTCAGGATGTTGGGGTGAATCTGAAATCAGAAGTTCCCCCAGATCGTTGCTTCTTGCCTAAGAATCTTATTCATACATGGGAAGGCCATACAAAAGGAATATCTGCTATCAGATGGTTACCCAAAACAGCTCATTTGCTGCTGTCTTGTAGTATGGATTGCAGAGTAAAGGTAATTTCTACATTCCACATAATTTAATGAAAACTGGTTCTGTTGGACGTAAATCTTTGCATTTTAAAATGTCTTCTAGATTTGGGAAGTTTACAATGATCGCCGTTGTGTCAGAACTTACTATGGACATCGCCAAGCTGTCCGTGATATTGCATTCAACAACACTGGAACACATTTCTTGTCTGCTGGTAAGCTGTATTTTCTTCCTATATTGACTTTTTCAAACATTATCAACTTGATCTCTTCAACTTTTTTTATGATCCTTTAGCTTATGATAGATATGTCAAATTATGGGATACTGAAACCGGAGAGTGTGTATCTCGATTCACCAGCCGAAAAACCCCATACTGCTGTAAATTTCATCCTGATGAAGATAAACAGCACCTGTTTGTTGCCGGAACGTCAGACAAGAAAATCATCTGTGTAAGTTACTTTTGAAGTTAACTCAGGATGTTTTTTTTATAAGTTAGATACTTTTTTCAGTCTTTGATTCCTGTCTTTTTGCAGTGGGATACACGTTCTGGAGAAATTGTTCAGGAATATGATCGGCACTTGGGCTCAGTTAATACCATTACTTTTGTTGATGAAAACCGTCGCTTCGTTACGACTTCAGATGACAAGAGTTTGAGAGTGTGGGAATGGGACATTCCTGTGGACATGAAGTACATTGCAGACCCCAGCATGCACTCAATGCCAGCAGTAACACTCTCCCCTAATTACAAGTGGTTAGCCTGCCAGTCCATGGACAACAAGATTGTTGTTTTCTCTGCTCTGAACCGATTCAAAATGAATAGGAAGAAGACTTTCTCTGGTCACATGGTTGCAGGATATGCTTGCTCCATTGACTTTTCACCTGATATGAGGTATGTATTGTTTGCTCACTAGGATTTGTTCAGTTTTAAATGGTTCTTTCTTTTGTCAAGGTATCTGATCAATATTCTGTTTTCTTTATTTAGCTATGTCATTTCTGGAGATGCCGATGGGAAAGTTTATGTATGGGATTGGAAGACAACCAAGCTTTTCAAGAAATGGAAAGCTCATGACGGTGTTTGTATTTCAACTTTGTGGCATCCTCATGAGCCGAGTAAGGTTGTCTCTGCAGGCTGGGATGGTGTTCTCAAATTTTGGGATTAGATTTTCCTTTTTGTCATAATGAAATAATCTTACTGTATAGCACTTAGGTACCTGATACATGTAAATAAAGTATTTTCAGTATCATATTATTTTTGCTCCCACTGACATAAGAATTTCCTCTTCCCTTATTTTTGACACACCTCAAGTTGGATTGAGTTCAGACTCAAAAAATCCATATGCTTTCAATGAAATCCATTTTTTTCTCCATTAACTTTCTTGATTTGAACAAAAGCCAACAGCGCAACAACCAAGCTTCCGCCGTCCGATGTTCTTTTGTCCACCCGCTTCCCTGTTGTTGTTGGCGGTGATGTTTTGTTGTGGTCTTTTGACAATCTTAGGAAAACTTTAAGTGGAGGAAGGAAAGTTGCCCTCCTCAAGACACATTATATTGACATTATCCTCTGCATTGAGATGCACTCTCATTGCGTAGCATAGGTCGCGTCGGCATGGAGACGTGACAGTAAAGACCTAACCTACATTGTTCTCAGGTATTTTTATGCTGCTGAGTTTTACACTTTCTGTAAATTTTGCCTGTACATTTAAAGAAATTTTCATCCGCTCAAACATTGAAATGCCCAGGCATCTGTCCTTGTGGCGTCTCTCGATGATGCAATGTTTCTTTACCCTGGAGGCAATCAATTAAACAATTTATTTTTACGATGTCTTTAGAATCTTAAGACCGATATAAACAACTATGAGACAGCTTTGCAATTGAACTTTTTCTATGCAGATATAGCCATGTGCACGTCAGGAGACCAGTCGGAACCTTCCCTGGGTCAACGAGTGGACTACCAAGGGTACCGGGGAACAATCCGCTTTGTTGGAGAAATACAGAATCAGCCTGGTACTTGGGTTGGAGTTGAGTGGGATGATCCTAGCAGAGGGAAACATGACGGATCTCACAATGGAGTGAGTTACTTCAAAACAAGGTATGGTTTTCTTGCATTTCGATACAATGAATTAAGGTCTGAATGAATGAATTGATTAATAGAAATTATGTGATTTTCTGTCAGCCACCCGACATCTGGTTCTTTTGTTCGATCAACCAAGTTAAACTTTGGTATATCTTGTGTTGACGCCATTCATCAACGATATGGCAAAGTAGAAGGATCTACAGCAGGAGTTGATAGTGATGCCATCTTCGAACTAAAAAAACAATTCAACATTCCATTTGTTGAAATGGTCGGATTTGAAAAAGTCAACTCACAGCAAAGGTTTCTAGTTAACTCTTTTAAATGCCTATAATTTTGCTGTTGCATTAATTTTTTTACAAGAATGGTCATATTTTCAGCCAGTTCAACAACCTGACAGTTGTTGACTTGGGAGGTGATCTGGTCAAAAATGCTGGAGAAGAGGGTGAACTTGGTCAGTTGTGTCCATCTGTTAGGGAATTAGTTCTGACCAACACCCTAATAAAGGATTGGAGAACTGTTGCTGATATCACAAAACAGCTCGCAGCACTCAACCATCTCAATGTTTCGTATGTATTGTGATGTGAGACAGATCCGTGTACATAAGTTTGCCAATAATAAAAATTCAAGCTTTCCCCAATTTTAGTGAAAATAAAGTGGTTGTGCCCACTGAAGAAGAAGCTCTTCAATTGCAGAGTGCATTCAGAGCATTGAAACGGATAGTTCTTAATGGTGTGGGCTGCACTTGGAAAGAAATCCTTATCTGTGCCACTATGTGGCCAGATGTAACCACAGTCTCAGTAAGTTTGCCACAATTTTACTGTAGTTCATTAGTAAGTGGTTTCAAATCCTATTTCATCCTGAATTACTCTTAGGCCCGGTTTAACAGAATAAATGAGCTTGAAAGCCCCCATTTTGGTGTACTTTCGAATTTAACTTCACTGTATTTGCAATCAAATCCGATTGTGGATTGGACTCATGTCAACAAATTGGGAAACCTTTTAAGGTAGTATTCAGTCTGGTTTGTTACAAAAATTATTTTTGTTGAAAAGTGTAAATAATTTTATTTTAATCTATGCAGCCTTCAAGTTCTTCATGTTGGAGAGACTGGACTGAAGAAGGTTTTCTTTCCTGGTGAAGGTACTACAAGTCTGTTCCCTGCCCTGATTGAGCTGAATCTCCAAAGCAATGAAATAGATGATGTAAGTACATTTTCTTACAACTAAGTTTTGTTATTAGCAGGACAACACCATCATCTCTATTCATGATCTTTGTTTTCATGATTTCTTGCAGTGGAATTCAATCAATGAACTCAACAAATTGAAGTCTCTGCAAAGTATCTTATTCCAGTCAAATCCATTAATGGAAAAACCAAAAGCATTTGAACTAATTATTGGCAGGATTAAATGTTTGAAGGTACAATGAGATACTAAATATAGTGTGAAGGAGTAAAACTTGAAGTGAATCTGCAATTCTCATTTCTTTGTATTCCAGAAACTAAATGGAACAGTGATCCTTGATCAGGACCGCAGAGGTGCTGAATATGATTACATGAAGTGCTATGGACGTGAATGGGTAGCTGCAGTGAACAATCCTGTTCTACTTAGAGTGTTTCATTCTAACCACCCTCGTTATGCTGAGCTTGTTGAGAGTAAGTTAATTCTACTCTGTAGTTTATGCTCATTATGTATTTTTATCAAGATTGTCTGATGCCTGATATTTTCCTTGTTACTTTAGAACATGGTTCCATCACAGAGGAAGATATTACAGCAAATCCAGCACCTTTGAAAGCTCGTTTGATAAAAGTTAGAATATTTTGTCCAGGCAATGCAAACATGCCAGAGTTCCAAAAACGAGTTCCCAAGAATATGACTGTCCAAAAATTAAATGGATTAGTGCAGAAGCTTATGGACACTGGTGGTTGCATGCCATCACTTAAAGCCATCAGTGCTAAGGTTTGTATTTACATATTTCTTCACTTGAACAGAAATGCAGAAAGTTTTAGTTTCAGGTTGATTTTGTTTTAACCCTGAATATTTTTTCAGGCACCTGATATTGCAGTTTCCCTTGAGAAGGATATGCAGGATTTATCTTTTTACTCTGTGGATGATGGAGATAGTATTGCGGTCAGTTGGTGAGCAATTAATATACCGTTTACTCGAAGTTTAATTTATTGGAGTGTGCTTCATGCACCAAAAATTAGATGATAATCACCTCTGTTTGGGTCATTGCTGTTCACCATGTTCACATTCAACCTTACATTTCTTCCCGTTTATGTTGGAGTACTAATAGTTGGTTGAGGTATTGTAATCAGACTGACATTGCACCTAACTGAGGGAAAATTACATCTGTGATACCTAACTTAAAAATTGAAAATAAAGCTAATATTTATTAATTTAATTGTATGCACTGAAAGATTGCCTCTCCTCTTGAACACCTTCCTTCAAATAGAAGGCCATCACAATATTTCTAAAAAATATATCTTAAGTATTTAACAATGGTCTTAGCGCAGAGACCCTTTGAAACACATTTCAGTGATGATGCACACCATGCTATGCATGCAGTACTCAAAGCTGTGAACACCCACATAATACTGTACAGGTAAATTGATATTATATGAACTCTTACACTTCTCTTTACTGTGGTGTTAGTGCAGAAGTTCTTATCAGACTGTGCAGTGGAAAAAGTTCATGATGGTCAATACTCAATCAATGCACATGTCGCAGTGCTAGAATAAATTAATTCTCTCTTCCTCAGTGAAGCTCAGTAGCTGAAGGTGTGACCAATGATAGAATGTATCAAGAATTCTCAAGGATAAATAACAAGACTACTGAATCAGACTGTAAGATTAAGTATACCATGTAATATATTTAAGGTCAATTTTACTAGTACAGAGATAACATTGCTACACTCTAAAGCTGTCTTGATGGTGACATTGAATTGAAAATTCAGGATATTTAATTTAGAATTAATTTGAAAAGAAGAAAACAAGACTTTCTAAAAATGCTGTTTTAACAAAAAAAAACTCATAAGTGGCCACCCGCTGCTAAATGAAATACAAAATATAAAAATAATCCTGGTCATACACACACTTACACACACATCACTAGTTTCAAACATACAGTAAAGACAGCAGCATGCACAGGAAAATCCAGCATAATTGATGCAGACAAAAACCCAGAGTAAGACAATGTCTACTTGAACTGTAAAGAAAACATTAATACAGCACTCAAAAAGAAATCAATAGAAATGATTCAGAGATATCTAAACATCAATTACATTAAAACTGTCTTGATTCTTCTCTTTAACAGTGATTGCATCCTAAAAGAGGAAACGATAATATATGATTTGGAGACGTTCCCTTCAACTGTGTCCATCACATCATCACATGGTTTTCAAGCATCTTCTTCATTATCATCTTCATCTACTCCCTCTTCGCCTCCGTCTTCTCCTTCCTCACCACCTTCTTCACCTTCAACGTCACCACCATCATCTTCCTCCTCCTCTCCTTCTACTTCGACTACAACAGAGTCGTCTTCACTGACATCATCTTCACCTTCCACACCATTTTCAACTTCAATGTCAGGCACAAGGTAGTACTGAAGAGGGTTGGGCCATAAGTCATCCTTTATCAATTCTGCAACATCATCTGCAGAGGGGTCTGTGTGGTCAGTAAACCAATTGAAGAAGGTTTTTGTCTCCAGAAATCTTTTTCTGCCTTTGTTGACACCATTTCTCTCTTTGTTTTTCTTTGAGAGATCATTTTCACCCTTCCATTTGATTGTAGTACTCTGAGAAGCTGGATCGCCTGACGAGCCGAGGTGGAATTCCTTCGTTAGAACCTCATTTTCAAAATATGGGTTCTCACCAAAGTGGAAATTGATTCTGTATCCAGACTTAATATCTTCGAATTCTTCCACCTCTAATTTAGTCATGTAATGAAGAGCATCTTCTTCGTCCTCTTCAAGAATATCAGAGATCTGTGGGTGGTTCACGAAAGCAGTAACCCAAAAGTTTGGTATCCTCTTGATAATATCGTTACGCTTTTCGAAGAAAGGTTTTCTGAGTTTGTTGTATTTCTGCTCTACTTTCAAAATTTCTTCACTGGCTTTCTCATTCAAGACATCAATTTCGTTTTGACAGGCATCGATCTCTTCTAAAGCCTTCTGTGTTTCGACATCGTAGTCCCTGCCTTCCTCACCCTCAACGGAACCCTCCTTTCGTGCCTTCTTGGGAGAGGGCCCACTGGCCGACATCTTGAGTGCTTAAAAGTGGTCCAGGTACAAAATTCTCAGCTGTCCCGCCAGCCAACCTGAGGAAAAGATCAATAGAAATAAATTAGTTTCATAACTGGGAACAAAATAATATATGTATGTTGGTGCAGAAAAAGCACTTTATTCCCAAGCCATTCTGTCACAAAACTTAATTTAAATAAACAGAGTTTGTTTTAAAATGTTCACTTATAATAAATAAAAAATTTAGTAAAGATTGCTGGACAGAATTGATCAGACTTAAGTAGAAGAGTCAAAACCCCAGAATTTGGAAGTGTTTAACCTCACCAGGATTGCATCTACATAAAAACCAAAATTAATTTAATATGCTGGTTGAAGTTGCTCATAACAACAAAAGATAGTTATCAGTGGTGCTAAAGAATAGATACAGAATGCAATGTGACCAGTATCTTAATTTTACAGAATTAAAGATACGAGATCGAAAAAACAAACAAGACAAAAGCAAGCCGAAAGGCCGCACCGCATAGGCGCGCGCGCGCACGCCAGCTTCACTCAGAACAAAAAGGTGAACCCTGATTCACAAAATCGATGAAGGCCAAACACCGAAATTTTTTTGCATAACGCAAAATAAAAGACGAAAACAAAATGCCGCGCCTAATGATGGTCGCAAGTACGGTATGAAATTCAAGAAAACCGGCCGGTCCAGAGCATCCAGGCCAAGTTAGTGTGGGCCTGTACTGGTTCGCGAATTGGAAATAAGGATAAAATAATGATAGGGGTTGAGCAGCACAACGAAACTGGAATTTACTTAAGAAAAGCAAACTAGAATGTGGCAACTCCAAGCCCCAACCATCGGATCTTACTAACGCCGACTAGAAACTTCAGGCCCGATGAAAGCCTACTGTGCGACTAGGTTATGGATACCCTATCTCCACTGACAAACGAGCACGAAAGTAGGTTGAAGCGCCGAACAAAGGGTAACAGCTCGTCAAAGACACGACCACCTCAGCCCAATAAATCAGCTTCACTAGCTTAATCCACGAAAATTTAGCCTGTTTAATCGAGATAGTTCGATTTAGGCACGTACGATAGAAGCCATGCTTGGCGCTACTCCCTACCGGCACGAACGGCCCAGGAGTTAAAGATTGCAATCAAACTCGGTCAAAACAGATACCGTGGCATTTACCTTGGGCAGTGGCAGTTGGGGCGCGAGGACAGTGATCGTCCTTCGTCAGTATCTCGAAATTCGGCGACGCGAAAGTTAGTTGAAGGCACCGAAACTCGGGCTTGGAGCTCCTAAGCGTACGAACACAAACAAGTCAAGATGGTGTCATTGACTGACGCACTACTCCGCACGGCGATGGTCAACAAGGCTGTCATGTTTGAGGAACCAACGGGACAGTAGGTTTGTGGGAGGAAAAATCGACCGTTAAAATTCAAAACATAAAAAAGTTGATTTAGGTCTGTCGATATTGGCTCTCAATTAATTTCATGAAATGTACTAAAGCTGAGCTGGCGAAGCTGCTTTGACTATTACCGCCGAAGTACTTCCGGTCGTTTGAGCGACGTTCAAACAAGAAATTTCTAATTATCCGTTTCCAATTCGCAGACGCGATGCCCTCCGACCCGAAATTCCAACATGCCGACTTATTTCCTGCCCCAAGTGACCCAGACATTCCCTGCGCATCCGTACAAGAAACGAGTGTAAATCGCGATTTAAAAGGGGGCTACACTCATCCGGAAGATGGAAGATGAATGTAGTTCCAATCCAGACGTAACGCCCTCCCTCCGCCGCGCAAAGTAAAGACCCTTATTTTTGAAATATTGGGTCACCTTGGCCCTTTTTCCGTCGCCACACTAGAAGCCAACTCGTTGTCTAGTCAGGCCGCACCGTCGCGCCGTCCCTTTTGGAGCGTCTCGCGTCCCGTCGCCGTCCTCCGCCCTCCCACACACACATCGCGAAATGGCACTCGCGTTCGGCTCGATCCGCCATTCGCTGTCCCTGTCCCTGTCGCGTCCACTGCCACTTCTCGGTCAGTTCGCGTGCCGCTCTCTGCCAGTCTCGTTGTCTTTGCCGGCGACAAGGAACTTATCCTCCGAAATGGGCCTTCCTCGTGTGTTCATGGACATGACCGTCGACGGCCAGCCCGCCGGCAGGATCGTGATTGAGGTGAGTGTGGAGAAATGCCGGCTAAGTCGGTGCGGGCCGCGGCCGCCTAGACGTGGGTGAGGGTCTGGCCGAGGGCCGCGTCTAGGCCTACCGGCGTTTGCCTGCCTCTCTGCAGCGGCGCGGCCTGGCGCGGCCCCGCACTGTACCACCACTTTGGCAATTCACGGCGCGCCGAGCCGCAATTGGCGTTCCGGCGAACGGGCCGCACGCGCCGATGTCGCCCCTGGAAATGGCCAGGCGCGTTGAGGCGCGGCTGGGCCCTTCCCACGTGGGGCGCGGGTGCCCTAGGGTGCCCAGGTGCCCCGCGGTGCGAAAGTAGTCGCTAACTTGTTGCGGGGGACGCGGCCGGCTTGTTGCCAAGCACTCGGCGGGTCGCCGCAAGTCCGCGACGCGCCCTCGGCCAGCCCGCGAGCTGCAGCGCCGTCCTGGACCGGGCCGCCCAGCGCCGCCCAGGCCCCGGAGACGCTGCTAACCTCAAGTCGGCCGGGGGCCAATTATTTTGTTAGCCCGTTGGTCGATACGGGTTGCCCTCAAGGTCACCTACGCGGGGCGCTGGCCAGGCCAGGCCGCCAGGATTGACGGGGACGTGCGAATCCCTAGCATCTATTATGCAGTGTGTGTGGCTTGCGCCGCTTGCGGACAGCCGAGCCGAGTCCGCTCGTCTAGGTCATGGCTCGCCGCGAGGCAGGGCAGGGCACGGCAGGGCGCGCCAGGCCGGCGGAGGCGGTGCGGGCGGTCCGCCTAGCGACACCGCCTCCATGAGCAAGCTAGCGCAAGCGACCCCTTTGCCTTGCCCTGGCAACCATCACTCTCCCTCACTAGCATTGATTGTGACAGCTAGTAATTTTGGGGGTAAATGTAACCCCTGCCTTTTGTCGAGGCGGAAACTTGTTTCAACTTTTAATCCTGTGATTAACTTTGAACTTGTATCTTTTGCAGCTCCGCAGCGATGTGGTGCCCAAGACCGCTGAGAACTTCCGCGCTCTCTGCACTGGCGAGCAGGGCTTTGGCTACAAGGGCAGCATTTTCCACCGCGTCATCCCCAACTTCATGTGCCAGGGTGGTGACTTCACAAACCACAACGGCACTGGTGGCAAGTCCATCTATGGCCGCAAGTTCGCTGATGAGAACTTCACCCTGAAGCACACCGGACCTGGTGAGAATTGCTCAGTTATTTGAGAGTGGATGTTAGGGAAAAATGTATGTTATATCTTTTTCTGTTTCAGGCATCATGTCCATGGCCAACGCTGGTCCCAACACCAACGGAAGCCAGTTCTTCATCACCACCGTAAAGACCAGCTGGCTCGACAACAAGCACGTCGTTTTCGGCAGTGTTGTCGAAGGCATGGATGTTGTTAAGAAGGTGAGGATTTAAAATTAGTTAAATTGTTTCGGGCTCCTGGAAGTACTTGTACTGATTCTTCATTATGTTTCCAGCTGGAATCCTTCGGCTCTCACGATGGCAAGACCTCCAAGAAGGTCGTCGTTGCTGACTGCGGACAGCTCTCATGAAGTCCATATCTCAATTCCTCCTAGCCAACTTAAATTCTTTCCTGTGGCTATCTTATTCAAATTAACTGAATACCTCATTCCCATTAATGTTTTTTTTAATTTATGAATTGGAGACTGTTGCTGCATTTAGACAGTATATCATGTATGCCATATTATGGTGTTCTGTGATGTTACCATGCACCTTGTTGTATTTTCATTTGTGATTAGTGGTGTTTGCTGTCTGTCTTGTGTTACAAAAAAAATGATTGTCCCTCAAACTTCATTTTGAATCAATTTTATGTGGTGAAATACATCTTGCCTTCATGTTAAAGAGTTTTCTGACTGCTCCTAAACCTGATAATGTTCCATCAAATTTGTCGACAAGACTGTGCCTTGTTTCGTCTGAACTTCTCTTGGGGGGAGGGAGGGGTAACTACTTTGGAAAATTGGGGCTTAGCGACCGACCGGCTTGGGACAGTTGCGTGCGTCCCGTCCCCCTGTCCCTGGACTGCCGGGCCGGACGTGCGGGCAGGTCAAGGAGCTCGGGGGTGGCCGGCCGGCCGGGCCGGAGGGAGACCGTGACTATTGCATGAAGGGAAATGGGCACGGCATGGCCCCAAAGCACCGCCACGGCGCCACCATAAATCAATTTGCCCGGCCCAGCCCCAGCCCGTACACTGCGCTCAAATGTGGCGCCATTTGATCGAAAGAATAAAGGTTGAATCCGGGAGGCCGTGATTGGGCCCTTCTACCGGACTGCCAGAGCCCCCTGGTGGGCGTCGCTGGAACCAGCAAGCGCTCGGCACGCCACAGGCCCAGCCCCCCACCATCGCGACCCAAACACCGTGGCAAAACAAAAACAACTCGAGGCCCAGCTGCGAAGCGAGCTGCGCAGTACGATGCGAGACTAGACAACGAAGAAGTGCGACGTAGATTCGGTGCAAAGTGAAGGGCTGGATGTGTGAGCGGGTGCTGGTGAAGGGCTAGGGCTTGGGAAGCCAGTTGGCAGGTGTGTTTGAGTCAAGCCTTTGCTGGAGTCCAGCTCGTCCAGGTCGTGATCCTGTCCGTCGGCCGAGGCGTGACGCGTGACGCTCGCAACATGATGGACGAAGAGGTTCTGAACGGCAGCGACGGCGAGGCGGTGGAGGACGTCGGCCAAAATGGCGATGCCGCCGCCGCCAGCCCCGGCAAGAAGACCAACGGCAACGGCGTGGAGGAGAAGGGCCTTGCCTCGGCCGAGAGGATCAAGATTAAGGGCAAGAGGAACGTGCGCTCCCTCGCCAAGGAGGTGTCTGGGGCGGTCGGCGGTGTGGTGCACCCTGTCAGGAAATGGAAGAACAGCCGGAGGTCGCGGAGCGGCTTCAGCCGCGGCGCCCCCAAGAAAGGCAAGTTTGCGGACGGCGTCGGCGTCGTCATGTGTGTTGTCTTTGTCCAGGACGTGCTAGAGAGCCTGGAGTGCGTGGCACTGCGTGCAGTGCGGAGGCTTTGTTGTGCTGCCGCGTCCCCCGCGTGAGGCCTATCCCTTTCCCTTTCCAGGCTCCAGCCCTGCCCCTCCCCACCCCACCCCACTCTGCCCCCCGCCCCAGCAGGCTGCAGGCTTCCGCCTCGGGAGCGTTGGCTTCTAGACCCTTCGTCCTTCGGCGTCCTGCCGGGGCTGCGCAGGGCTGGCAGGGCGGCAGGGCGGGCATAGAGGCTGGCCTTGGTTGCCTTGGTGTGGGCACGCGAGTCCGAGGACCCCCACGAGTTGTTTACGCGTTTATCAGGGCCGCCGTGGGGCCACGGGGCACCGCGGGGGACGGGGCATCGCTGGCTACGCTGGCTAGGTAGCCTACGTGACGATCTGCCTAGTGTGGATGGAGAGAGGTGGAGGGGGGCGGGGGAGAGGGGGGGGGGGCAGCTGGCCGTTTGTTTACGTTGTTTACTCGGCTGAAAGTACCGGGTGGGGGCTACCTCCTCCCTGGTAGCGGCTTGACTAGTTTTTAAATTGATCCAATTCCGGAAATAAGTATGCTGCATATTTTATTTGCTATATCTGTTTTAACAGTTGTTTTGTTTTTATTTAGGTGGAGCAGGAGGCAAGGGCGTGTGGGGTCAGTTGGGTTCGGAGTTGCAGGAAGTGGATGAGGACATGAATGACCCTAACTATGACAGTGATTCCCTTGATAATGGTGATATTGAATTAAAAACTGTGATTCCTCAGGCATCTGATGAAGAATTGCAGGTCAGTAGCAAAAATATTTACACTATTAATTTTTTATGTGTAATGATGCCCATGTATACATTTGACATGATTTTGCTTTCATGAAACATTGTATTACAGAAATTAGTGGAGCCCATCATTTTGGAGTATTTTGAAAATGGTGATGCTTATGAGGCTAGTCTTGCCCTTGATGAAATTAATTGCGGATCCAAACGCTACATGGTATGAAGCCTTTTTGCTGTCTAGTAATATTTTTCCTATTTACCTTGTATGTCTGGACACTTTTTCTTTCCCCCTCTAGATTGCACAGATCATCATTGAAATGGCTATGGACCACAAACCATCTCACAGGGAGATGACCTCTGTTCTGATCTCAGACCTTTATGGTCGCATTCTTTCTCAGAGGGACATCTGTAAAGGTAAGGAATGAATATTTTCCCATTCTGATGCTGTAGCCAAACAAGAAATAAAAAATAAAAAAACATGTCTGTTTCTTTGTAGCATTTGATGCTCTCTTGAAGAATTTACCAGATCTCATTCTGGATACACCTGAAGCTGCCACTGTGCTTGGCAATTTCCTTGCGCGTGCCATTGCTGATGATTGTATTCCACCCAAGTTTATTGAAACTTTGAAAGAAAAGGCTGACACCGAAAATGCAAAGTGAGCAGAATGGCTTTGTGTGCTCACCTTAATATTATGCAAATTAGTTCATGTTTCATAGGAGCAATCATTTTCTTTTCCAGTAAATCTCTGTCCAGAGCTGAGACCCTGCTGTCTATGAAGCATGGACTTGTGCGTCTGGATAATGTTTGGGGCGTTGGTGGAGGCCTGAGGCCAGTTAAGTACCTGATTAGACAAATGAACTTGCTTTTGCAAGAGTATTTGTCATCTAGTGATCTGCAGGAAGCTACTCGCTGTCTGCAGAATCTGGAAGTGCCCCACTTCCACCATGAGTTGGTGTATGAGGTGTGTAATAGTTGATGTCTTATAATTATTTTTAACTCATAAGTTTTACTGTTATTATTATTATGAATAATTAAATTTTTTGTTTCTCAGGCTGTGGTGATGGTTTTGGAAGCCATAAACCACCACACTGATGAAGCCATGTGCAGGCTTCTGAAATCCCTTTCCAATGCTATCATCATCACTGACGATATGATGGAAAGGGTAAGACCATATCCTCCCTGCAGTTATTTGTTCAGATTCCCCTACGCATGCTGACAATGTTCTTATACTTTCAGGGCTTTTTGCGTGTTTATGAAGACATGCCGGATATATGCCTTGATGTGCCACTTGCGTACACTGTACTTGAGCGGTTTGTTGAACGCTGCCAGAAAGCTGGTTTCTTGAATGACACCATCGTGAAAAAGATGCCAACCCGAGGCCGCAAACGATTCGTCTCTGAAGGTGATGGCGGCCGTGTCAAGGATCACAATTTCCATTAAAAGATTCCTGCACAAACCTCTGGTCTTCATGTTTATGATATTTTTCACCAGTGAAAACTTGTTTCTGTTTTAGTTGTTTTTCTTTCCGGTATGGTGCATACCAGTATCCTGTACTTCCTGCTCTATTCTTATTTTTGGGTCAGAATATTTCAAGGCCAGAGACACATGTATTTGCATTTAGTATGTATTACTGAATGTCAGAGCCATTCAGCCTATTTGTTTTGTCCATATTTTCTTGGGCTTTTCTGTCTTGTTTTTCCCTAATCTTTGCTGGATTTGTGAAGTGATTTTTCATTACCTGTAATGATTGTGATTGGCCTTTGGAAGTTGTCATTATAGTAATTTCTATGTAGATGTTGGTTTGTTGAATGCAGGCCTTTATGCTTGTTCAGTCTTTCTTTGGATATGAATATGAAGTGTTGGAACTATCAAGTTTAACTTTCAACATAGTAGTTGTTGATTCTCAAGTCATTTAGTCCAACTCTCGGAACTTATCTATGTTCTTTACTCTTGTTATCATTTTGAGGTGACATTGGCAAAGGTGACTTTGGTGCTCATGGTCTGCCTCAGCTAATGTCTTTGTCTATTTCTAATTGCTTTTAAACGGAATGATGTTAACAGCTTTTATGCACCTTTTGTGCATTTTTTGAAAATTTTGATTGTGTAATGTGTACTACTAATCAGTGGATTGATGATGAATGGGAGGAAAATAAAAGTACAACTGATAAAAGCATTACATGTTCTTTCTTTACCCCTGCGTATTCTCTAGTATTCATCCTTTCTTTTCTACTCCTTTCAAAGGAGCAAAAGGAATCAGTTGAAACAGGTCTTTTAAAATGTGGATTAACTACTTAACATAGAGTTGAGACCGCAACACCTGGTCTCTGCTGGGATGACCTGTCGCACCTGAACACCCCTCTGTCCCAAGGTCCGGTGGGGACTCGGGGGATGTTGTGTTTGGCGCCACTGGCGCAGGTCAGGGTAGGCAACAGGCATGCCGCCCCGCCGCAGGTGTCTCGATGACGGTTCGCATCAAGTTCGTATGGGTTCCACCGTGCCGGTGGATCTCCTCAGCACCACCCACACAGCAATCCACCCGTTCGCGCTCTGGCAATTAACCGCCGCACTGTCACTAGTGCGTGTTCGCGTTAGAAAACCCCAAAGGAAAACGTGCATGTGGACCACCGGACTGTTCAAACCACCTTCCGCCTCCACCCGCTGTCCGTTTAAGATGGAGTGAGAGTCTGAGAGTCTTTTGGTGGTCGGGAAAAAATTCGCTTTTTCCTCTCAAGACAGTCTCAGGTCTAAGAGCGCTCTAGAAACACAGATGGGCCGTGCCACAGTGGAGCACTACTTCCCGAAATAGGCCACCTGCGACGCTGCGCTGCGCTGCGCGACGAAAGTAGTCCAGCGTCTTCCTCCGCTCCGCGCAGTGACGCTGGGTGACGCGTTGGGTAGTCGAGCTTCCAGGCGTGAGATCTGCAAGAAGAATCAAGCGTCCAAGACAATTCAGGGTCAAAATCTTGTGCATTGTCTGGTGCGTCCTGCGGTTGATATGCTCCTACGATCCTGAAACAAGTAGGTTTTCCAGTGTGACCTTGTGTGTCCTGATGTGTGGCGGTGAATCGTAATAGAAGGCATCCGAAGGACTAAAGAAGTAGGCTAGCCTAGGCAGTGGGGGCCCCCCCAACCATGTCGTATCCTTGGCTTGTACTTTCTATCCTCTTGTCAGGAAATTTGTTGCGGCCTGCGCGTCGTCCGTGTTCTCGCCTATCATTGCGAGTCGTTCAAAATTTCTGAAGACCTCCCCACACTTCACCCGAAAGGCTTTCTTAACCTCGCCGCCATAACATAACAGAGTTTCGCGCCGGTTGCGAAGTGATGCAGGTGGCCTATGGCCGCCGTTCCGTTGTGCCCACTCTTTTTCAACCTGAAAATAATTTGAGCCCCTCTCTGGAGGTTGAGGTTATTCCTCCCTTTTCTTCGCCTCCAGCCAAATAATTTCTGCGGTAGAGCTCAGTCCAAGGGGTATCTTAAATGGGTATTAAAAGTTATAACAAACTTATGGGAATCAGAGCCACTATTATTCATAACTTAGGTCCTTTCCACTGGAGAGCAGGTGTCATTGCTGTGTCCATGTTTCTGTTTCAGGTTGCACCTAACAAAGATCCTACTTGAAGGTGACGGAGAATGGCAGAAGCAGCGGTTAAAATGCCTGAAACAAGTGGCAAAAAGAAAGGCGGGCCAAGGACCTATGGAGGCCGATCTGGGAAAAAGATCAAAGCAGATCCAGATGGTTTGCCTGGTAATTTACTAGACTCAAATATTTTCGGTCGTTTCCAGAACAATATCTGTAAGTTCAATTAAATTTTGCAGATGATGATCAGGGCTCTGGAGCGGAGGAGGAAATGGAGCCTCCAATGTCACCTCCACCTAAAATAGGTAATTATCCAATTTTAAATCGTAATCTTTGTTATGTAGTAGTTATTAAACCCGAATCTTGTAAATTATGATCTGTAGGTCTTCGCGTACGGAAACTGCCTCTGGCTAATGAAAACATTGAAACCAGTGAGGAATCTGATTCTGGTGCCAGCAAAAAGAAAGGAAGGAACTCTGTTAACAACAATAACAACCAAGGAAATGGTTAGTTGTACAACTGTGACATTCTTCTTACCTTTTGTGGAAGTTTACTTTGTCGACATTTGTTCATGTCTTTTTGTTCACTTTAGGTAAAAATACAAGAAGGAAGGCGGCTACTCCAAAGCAGCCTGCAGACAATACAGATGAAACTGACGAAAACTCAGACTTTCAGGATGGAGATGTTGGCCCTCATTCATCTAATGCCCGTAATCAGCACAAATGTCCTATCTGTATGAAGAGCTTCCCAACTATTTCTGTAAGTGTACCACTTCAAGTGTTTGTTAACTGTGGTCCTGATAAATTAACACTGTTGTAATCTCATCAATTGGATGCAGAGCTTAAAGGTTCATGAGAAGAATTGTGAACCAATGCCATCTGATGCTGATTTCCGAGGAGGTGGTGAGATGATCCTGCCTGACAATTTGGAAGATGTTGAGGGTAACACATTCACTTCATTTTTTTGACTCTCAATTGTTGCTTTGTTTTGGTTTTATGGTGATTTTTGTTTTGTTTTTGCAGACATGGAAGGAGATGAAAACAATCTGATGGAGCTGAGCAACATCGCTGCTGATATGCCTGGAAAATGCCACTGTTGTGGAGAAGACATGAAAGGAGCTCATGAGGTATGATAGACTTTCAAATACTGCTAATTTGTTACTTTTACATAATTTTTTACTGATCTTGTATCACTGTCTTTCAGAATGGAGAGTTCTCATGCCTCGATTGTAACAAGCAATTTAAGCTCAAATCCAGTTTGGAGCGTCATCGACGTGTTATTCATGCTGAGGGAGACACATACTCTTGTCCTGAATGTAATGCACGTTGCCCTGATAAAGGAACACTTGCCAGACACATGTATACTCACACAGGTATTTCTTTTCTTAAGTCTTTGTACCTGTGCAAATTGAATTTCTCAATTTTAGACATGGCTTAATTATGCATTATTTGTCCTAGGCTTGAAGCCATATGAATGTGATCGCTGCAACATAAAATTCAGTAGGAAATACCACTTGGACCGCCATGTGTTGCAAAGTGGTTGTGATGGCAATGCGCGTCCACAATACCCTTGCCAGGTAACAGTCTTATCTTTGTGTAGTGTCTGCAGTTGTTGAAGTATTGAGTACTGAAAATCCCAATTCTGAACAGGTGTGTGGCCGAATGTTCAACCGTAAAGATAATCTCCGAGAGCATTTGCGAGCTCATGCAGGTCAAGTTAAGCGCAAGCGAACATACACATGTGAAATGTGTGAAAAGGAATTCCAAGGCACCACTCTTCTTCAGATTCACATGAGGACCCATACTGGTACGAGTGTTCAGTTTGATTTCTTTGCTTCCATTTAATTTATGTTAACTCATTGAAGTTGAAGAGTTGTCTTAATTTTGTCCCATGTTGCAGGTGAGAAACCTTATGCTTGCTCATACTGTCCGAAGGTGTTCCCCTCAAGTAGTGCAATGAAAAAGCACACCCGCATTCATACTGGTGAAAAGCCCTATGAGTGCAAGGAGGTAAATAATCATTCTCATTTTCTTCTAGTTTAATTTTAGTTGCAAACTCTTCATTACCTTTGTCTTGTTTTCAGTGTTATGCTAAATTCACTGCCAAGGAAACATTGAATAGGCATATGCGCACTCACACTGGGAATAAGCCTCACAGTTGCAAGTACTGTGGAAAAACTTTCATTCAGCTGTCTCAGTTGAGAGCTCACATCTTCCACCACACAGGTATGCATTAATCTTAGTTGAACTTAAATAACCTTATCTATTGTCTTTTGTTCATTTATTTACTCTTATTGACCCCTAAGGTGAGAATGGCTATACTTGTGACATCTGTAGAAAGGCATTCAACCGCAAGTCCCGACTTGATTTGCATGTCAAGTATGTTCATGAAGGAGCAAAGCCATTTGAATGTACCGAATGCAACAAGACCTTTGTTCGTAGAGAGGACATGTCTCGTCATACTGTTCTCCACTCCGGGCTCAAAGCTCACAAGTGTCCAATTTGTGACAAGACATTTGCCATGAAATCATCACTTAAAATCCATTTGTTGACTCACACTAAGGTATGTCCAAACTAAGGACTTTATCCATTTGAAACTAAGTTTCACCTTATGTCATTTTTTTAAATGCCTGATTTTTATATTTTAGGAACCTCCTCGCTCCTGTGAAGAATGTGGACGTGCATTCATCCGACAAGATTGTTTGCTACGCCACATGCGCACCAAACATCGTGACATGCTTGAAAACATTATGGCTGAAGCTGAGAGGAAGAAGTTGCAGGTTCAGTTGCTTGTTGCTGCCAATGAAAATAATGATGGTGAAAGTGATGGTTATCCTCGTACCATTCAAAGATCTGCCAAAAATGTTTTGGAAGATGCTGCATTGGCTGAATCGGTATGTATAGTAACGGTTTTAGTCAATCTACTACATTTGCGTCAAAGTGTTATTTAAAATTGGCTAATTTCTGCAACAGGTTCGTGAGCTTCTTACTTTGTTGGTTGATGAAACCACTCTCCGCAACTTTGGGTGGCCTGATGCCCCAATTGACGAGCTGTTGGATGCAGTAATTAAGCGCTGTGGTCACCCTTCTGCAGGCTGTGATGACATGCCTTACAGTGACAGGTTACGCCACAATGCCAAACTCCTATTTACTGTTGTAATTGATGACCAAGCTGTTAAGACTCTTCTCAACAATCAGACTGTGGATGAAGTGATCCTGCATGTTTTGCGTCTTGCTAAGTCGTAAAATGCTGTACATATCTTGACATTAGCAACCATCTTAAATGTCCTTTGCGGCTATGTTCTGTTTTTTGGATTAAACCAGTCTAATGACAGGATTGGTGAGGTCAATGTTAAGCTATTGGTTATGTTGTAAATTTACACTGTTTGTTGGTCTTTACTGAAGTGTATTTATCAGTTCACACAATGACCTGAATATTCTTTAACAATTTTCCAAGAATCAACATAAAATTAAGTGTCGGTCTGCAATCTTTTGTCATCTTTTCCAAGAAAGTGCAAGGGTTATACATTGGAAGAGTATTGCTTCCAAGATTTTATTTAATTGCGGACATTATTTTCTTTATTGTACTGAATATGATAGGCCTAGGATAATTGAACAATTATGTGAATGAAATGTATTTTCCTTGTGTAGGTGAGATGACTGTATATAATTTAGATTTAGGTAAGGTGACCCCTGAGGTATTATATTTTTGCCTTAAATTGTAGTTTTTTTTACATGAGTATTATCCAGGACTTTACCTGTGTGTAGTAGTTTCAATCGCTTGAAATTTTTTACACTGTCTTGGTTTCTATTATATTTTTTCTAGCAAAATTATTAATTAAATTTAATACACATTTCTTGTTTTGCCGGCAATGGGCAAAATTATTTTTCTAATTGAGGTTTTATGTGGGGAGTATCAAAGATGCCTTGTCTGTAATTGTCAATTCTTAACTATTAATCAAATGTGAGCAATTTTTGCTGAACCTCTTGTGTCTGATCTATATTGTGATGGTGATTTTCAGTCCAGTGATTATCTTCCATATCTGATGTTCTCATGTACTCATGTATGATGCATTACGTGTTCTGATTTGAGGTTGGCAGGCTCCAACCTTATGTCTTCCTTCCCGCCTCACAATTTTCTGATAGTGCATGTTGAGGAACACAATGTATCATTGCTTTGATAAATCCCTATTTTTGTCATGTATTTTCTCATGGGAACTGAATTGAGTAATACTTGTTTCTAACTTCAAATCCAAGACCATGAAATAATGTGTAAACATTTCTTATGGGTTCAAGGTTAATTAAGTATAACAATAAAGTTCTTCAAATTTTATTTAACACTTACTTCATTTACCCTATGTAATCCTATTATTAACAGTACACCAAACTATGCACTATGATGCATTGAATGATGGAGGAATACTCAGTTACTAAATTAAGTGAGACAAGACAACAGTCATAAGAAGACCAACATTTCATTCCTGCAATCAATACAGGGCTGGTTGAACAAGCCTCACTTCCCTGTTCTTGTTCTTGACATGATCTTTTAGCATACCCATCACTTCAGTTTCAAATTCAGCAGGAGTAGGCTTCACACCTGTGGCCCAGTAGAAGATATCCCAATCATTGCTAGGCAAATTGATGAGTCGGTCATACTGCTGGAGGTGCTGTTCAGACATGGTGTTGAGATGTTTGGCAGCAAATGTACTCAGCAGCAGGCCATTTTCCAGCATGCCTCGCTTCCGGGATTGGTAAACAAGCCTATAAAACAAAATTGCAACTGAAAGCTTTCCCCACTCAATATGATAATACTTCTTTACACATCAGAGATACAAGAAATTACCTGGAACGCTTAAGCTGCACCGGTTCATGCTCCCTCTCCTCGTAAACTGGGATCCATGGTTCTCCAGATTCTGATGGAGATTTGGTGCTGTTTGACATAAGTCGGGCCAAGATGGGGCGGTTCGCCTGGAACAAGTAGAATACGCCTCAAACATCACCCTAAACAGTGGAAACGATAAAGGTATGCAATTTTTAGTAGCTTTACGATACCTCCAAAATGTTAGGGAGTTTCATGATGGGACAGAGTTTATTTAACTGCTGGCAGATCTGAAAGGTAGCCAATAGAAGTGTTGTTTAAGACTTGAAACACAGCAACCAGACGTACTTAAATTAAAGTTGCAATTTGATTCCATTGCATAACCTGATGTTACACAATTCAATCACTACAAAAATGTGTTAAACGAAAATGTCAAAGCGTACCTGGGACGCCATATTACACACAGCAGATCAAGCCTTGACAAAAGTATTGTCAAATTATAATGAACGAGTTTCGACTCGACTGACAGGCCACTGTATGTGTTATCACGAAGTCAAAATAAAAACTGCTAAAACTAACGCGTAGCAGAAGCCTCGGGCCGGGGGCTGCTTAAGTTAATGGAAGCAGCTATCAGTTGCCTTTAGACAAAAGAAAGAGGCTGCTGTTTCCGCCGTTTCCGGTTTCCGCTTTGGTTGAAGTTGCAAGTAGTGTGTCAGTAACTGAACGCGGTAAATCTTCCGTCGGGGAAATTTGCGCATGCGCAAGGACACAAACTCCAGCAGCAGACAGCTAGCAGACGACAGTGGACGCGACGGAGGGGCTGCAGGCTGAACGGGTTGTTGTGACGCATTACTTGGGCCTGGTTTTAGTGACACGGCCGTGACAGGCCAGGGCCGCCAGGGCGAAGGGCTAGGAGGCGTGGCGGGCCTTTTTGGAACCATTCGCGGCGCCCTTCAGGTCACAATTCTGTACCTGCGACGTCCGTGGGTCCCCGGACCCTCTCCCCCGAAGGGCTCCAGGATGAAGAGCACACGGACGTCCCGTCTGCCGAGCCTCCAGCGAACGATAGAGGTAAGGGGAGTCAGTCCCTGAAGCTGTTTCCAAAAACTGACATAACTTCAAAGACAGTTTAAGGAGTTTGTTTCAAATTTTGCCCCCAGTGAATCACAATGTTACACACTTCCCCTTTTTGTGTATTGATTTTTGACAATGTTTGTGCACCACTGCTGAAATGTTTTTGTTTCATACAATGTATGCTTACTTTGCATTATAGGCAATGTGGCCGACCAAGAGGACTTCTCAGCCACACCATGAACAACTTGACGATGAGGATGTTGGTAAAAGTAAAGAGGAATGTGATGTTGAGCGATGCTTAAAGCTTGTCATGATGGATTTCAATTCCTCACCTGACGGATCTATCGAAGACTTGAAGACAAAGCAAGAAAATGCTGCCCAATGTACGATGGGAAATGAAAAGCTGAAGTCGGCCAAGAAAGCCATAGGGCAGAAGCACAGTAAGTATTCAGCACTGCGGTGACACAACAGGTGCTCAAACTGCTAATCAGAGCTTAAATTTTTTCAAATGACTTTTTCAGACCAGAAGAAGTGCGCAAAATGCATGAAACTCTATTATGTGGTCAATATTCTAGTTGAGGTAAGCAGGTCTTCTGAGAAAATCAGAAATTACCATCTCCAATAAATACAGTCCTGAAAATTTGATTGCATTTTGTTTAGGGATGCCTTATGGCTTTGGTCAGACAAAGTTTGGAGCACGTCGATCTGCTCATCACCAAGATGGAGCTGAAAGGTGTCACCGATCGCGCCGTTTTTCATCAGTATTTGCAACATGGCCTAACTCTTTCTGATAAAGTAGACAGCTTTTATCAGCGTCAGGATCGAATGTTCAATGCTTTTAAAGTTTGTGCTCGAATGCGGCACTCCAAAACTGCTCAAGATTTAATTAAGCAAGGCTTTGAGCTTCTAAATGAAATGAGAGAGCTGAACAACAAGTATCAGGTATCTATTGATAATTTCTGTAACCTTATGGCAGAAAATGCGGGTGTGGAAGTGAACTAATGTATTTAAAGAATAGCTTGTCTGGTTTTGATAATTTTCAACAAGTCAGCTCCTGTTGAAAGATTCATCTTCATTATTTTTGGAAGTAATCGGCTCTATCTTTTGCATTGCGAAGACTGCATTTTCAATCTGAATTTGCCATTTTATCCTGCAGTGTCATTGTAGATCAGAAAATAATGATGTCACTTTAAGAGAAATCTGTTGTAAATAAATGTAGTCAATAATGTGCAAACAAGAAAAATATTTGCATAATAATCCAAAAGCAGAGTGAACATAATGCACTTTTATTTAAGTCTTCAACTTTTATTTCCAAAACTTCAATTCTTCCAATGATAGGATCCCTAGAAGTTGTGGTAGTAAGTATGAAATGATAAATTGTATGCTTAGCTTTGTAAGATTGAAAGGCTGAAGCTTATGAACGTATAGGCAAATCTGTGTAAGAAAAATGAAGAAGAAAGAATCAAGCTGTTCAGCATATTGCTTTGTGATTCATTGTTTTTCCTGTCCCTTGCCTGTCTGGCTCTGGCAGAGGTTTTCTCCTGGATTAGATCAGGGGAGTACAATGGGATTTTTGTGTGATGCTACACTTTACAATCAATCTCCTGTCAAAAAAGATTGTTGAAGTAGATGCTTAAAGGGTTGTAGATTTTAAATCACTTTACTTCATTGACCCTGTATTTACTGACTTGTTTTGTTGCATGTTTGTGATATGTGATTTTGTGATCCTGCTGTTAGAGGTATACCCATGTCCTCAAATTGATCTATTTTCTTGTCAAGTATAAAATCTTATGATACTGTTAAACAATATCAATCAGGCTGTAAAATTCATGTTAACAAATTCCTATAAATTTTTGATATAGTATTCCCGCTTTTTTAAAGTTATTAATTCGTATGTGTGTGCCAATAATGGGAAATGTTAATTGAGGGGACGAAAACGAAGTACAATCATACAAATTTATTAACTGTTGTTAGTCCAAGAAAAATCCTTGCTATTTTAGCTACTTTTTGAAAAACGTTTTTCTTATATGTCTTCTTAAGTGGTATTTTCCCCTTAATTAGTAACTCAGTGCAAATGCACAAATTTGGCATTTATCTATTTGTAGTACATAGTTATGAGGTAAAACAAGGGAAATTGTTCGGTAAGTGTAGGTGGTAAGGTAAGTGAATTTAGTCTTGTACAAATGCACTCATTGCTCAACGAGTGCTCTTTTCGCCGAGTTGATACTTAGAATGAAATTATTTCAGTCATTCCTTCCCTTTATTCACTTTAAGAGGAATCAAGTCACTTACTTTTTAATCTCTTGGTTTTGTTTAGAAAAATTCAATAGTACATTTCAAATGCTTAAGCAAAATTTTGCAGAGTGCAACTTTGGCATGGTAGTGCATAAATGTGGATCTATGCTTCAATGCATAATTTGGTATATGTGATACGTAGAAACTTGTGGAATCAAAGCATTTAGAATTTAAACTGCTTAGGTATACCAGTACTTGAATTGTGATGGGTGGGACAGTTTGAGTGAGCTTGCAGGCTGTGACATGATACCTATGTAAATTATTGTGGAAAACTATATCCCTTCTTAAATGTTGCACCTTTTCATCCAATGTGAAAATACTTTCATAATAGTGATGACTTTGCTTTTACATCTAATTTTCTCAAAAATTCATCAAACTTAAATGAGGGATCAGATGTTAATTTCTTCCCAATGGTGCTCTATGCTGACAGCTCTGCTGATGAAAGTTACTCTCGTTAGGAAAAATCAGTGTGTTTCCCTCTTTCATTATAATTATTTTAGACTATATAGATTTTTTTCTTTAAGTGAGCAAGTCAAACACCCCTAGAGAGGCAGAGAAGTCCAAAAATAGCAATGAGATAGTGATGGGCAGAATTTGTTGAATTCAAAATGACATGACTCTTAATTCCGTTTTGTATTTGCATTGCCTATTCTTGCTTGGAATCTGCTCTTGTTGATTCAATTTTATTTTTTTTTACTCGGTTGTAGCTGGGTTGCAGCCTTATGATGTCTTAGTCTGGCAGACGTGGGTATTACAAAATTGTATTGCCAGAGTTCGCTTTTCTGAAGCTCTTTATGAAGGAAAGAAGGAGACGCTTAGTTTTGTCAACTTGAATAAAAATACGCAATAAAATCAGAAATTTGAACAGATATTTGTCGTAGTCATTGTGATCCCCTTACAACACCCTAGACACATGTGGTCAGATTTTACTTCCATCTGCAGTCGCTGCAGTTCAAACTCGGGCGCTCTGACACCCCCTCCTCCCTCCTCCCCTCACCTCAATCTGAATCTGAATCTGAATAACCACTTTCACCCAACCCTAGAGTTTGTCTGCCTGTGTTGTGTTGTTTTATGGATTTTAATAACAAGACAAGAATAGCCAAACACCTTAAATCACCAAACATGACATTTGATGAACCAAAAGGAAAAATTCATAAGAGTTTTCTGCGTTTCGTCACAGATGTCAAGCAAGGGTAAATTTGAAACTTGTGGAGGCTTTCTGCTAGGGTTATGTACTCACTAATTTCAGATTCCATCATTTATTTACATCATATCATATATTTCAGGAAGTACCATGGGTCATTTGAAATTACAAGTAAAACAGTTGATTTGCTCAAACAGTTGATTACGGATGAAAACTTTTCTAATGCACAGTAAGTCTGGTTCACTTTTCAATTTTGCACAAGTTTCAAAAGATGGTCCATATGTGGAGTGTTTAATGATCGTTATTGTTTCTCTGTAGGGGAATGATGGATACAATCCGCACCCACGGTCGGTATCTTCACAAGGCTCTCCCAGTCCATGCTTCTGTGGGAAACATGGCTCGTAGAGTGTTGAAAATAGTTCGCGAGGAATACGCTGCTGGGCGTGAGGTGTGTTTCGCAGTGCTTATCATTCCTATTTTTTCACATTAAATTGTTTTAAACTTAATGGTCTTTTGTTTTTATGTGTGCGTAGAACAAATCTGAGGAATTGGATCCTCAAGATTCTCTCCATAAGATTGTAACATCAGTTGATATTGGAGAAGACTACAGTAGTCCTGTACCTGATCTGAAATCAGGGGTTCTAGAGCATATATCTGAATTCCAAATGGAACTGGAGACTAGGTATGTCACAATGAGGTGGCGTTTCCCTTGAACTCTTTCATTTTTTATATTTTGCCTGGTTCATGTATTTTACTTCTTGTTTTTCCAGCATTGATAATATAGCACAGCAGGCTCAAGAACATATTCATTCCAATGAGATAATTTTAACCCTGGGGATGTCTCATGTTGTTGAATCGTTTCTCAGAAAAGCTGCTGCCCACAGGAAATTTGATGTTATTGTTGTTGACTGCGAACCTTTAGGCAAGGTATGTCAGAAATTGCACATGAAACTCCTACCCTTTTCTCTGAATTTTACTAGTTCCTTGTATTTTATTGCAGGGTCATGAACTTGCTGTAAGTTTAGCAAAAAGCAAGATTAATACAACTGTCATAGGAGACAATGCAATTTTTGGTATTATGTCCAGAGTGAACAAGGTGATAATTGGAACTCATACTGTTATGGCCAATGGTGGTCTTCGAGCATTGACATCATGTCATTCTGTGGCATTGGCTGCCAAGCACTGTTCTGTTCCTGTAAGTTAACGACACTTTGCTCTGTCGGGGAAGTCTTCTAAGATTGGGAGTTAAATTTTCTTACCTTTATCTGTTTTTTTTTTTCAACTGCAGGTTATAGTCTTGGCTCCTATGTACAAATTAACTCCTCAGTATCTGTGCTCCTATGATCAGGATGCATTCAACAGCTATGTTGCACCGGATGGAGTTTTAGATTTTTCAGATCATCCCACTTTGTCTCAAATCAAACGCTACTGCCCTGTTTTTGATTATGTACCTCCAGAACTAGTGACCTTGTTTATATCCAATACGTAAGTGAATTTATGTGCTACTAAACATTCTAAACATTACTTTACTTTTACGCCTGTACCTACCTAATGGAAACATTTTACTTTCAGTGGCGGCCATGCACCATCCTATGTTTATCGTCTCTTGAGTGAACTGTATCACCCTGATGACTACGAATTTTAGGAGGTACTGGAGTCAGGGATATTGTTGAGTTTTCAGAGTTCACTAATATATTTTTGTCATGTCAGCATAATATTGGGACTAACCATAAAAATTAAAATTCATGCAGCAAACTGTGTTGGTTCTTTGTTTTCATAAATTGTGGTTTAAAGGGATTATACACAACAATTTTTTAAAAAATAATCTTTAATTAACTTTAAGCATTGATGCAAACATAGAACTTGCTTGGCAAAATATGGCAGTTGTGTCTCAATATAAGCTCAATAAAGCGTTCAAGAGTCCATCATAACTTCTGCTCAGACCCCATTGCTGTATATATTGAGCTTATCTGTAGTTACATCAGTTCACAGCTACTTTGTACTCTTATACAAAATTACATTCTGGTTCTTGTACTTTAAAGTGCGAAGCTCATTTTCATGTCCAAGTTCAAAGTAGACTACCGTCAGGCAACCACCTTCAGCTGGGATCTACAGCAAGAAGGGTTTTACTCGATGGAACCACCATGAAATGAATGTAGGAACTGCTCTGTGACATCAAAATCATGATGACACTACATCTTTGTTGCAAGGTTGCAAAAGATAAGAACGTGCTATATTTATTGGCTTATAAAATGACCTTTCCCCACTAACTACAATTGTCTTTGGACTAGTATATCTCACTGGCCAGTCATTTCATTTGCCACAAATATGAAGAGTCACTGGGTCTCATACCTTTGTTAACCACAAACAAAGAGGCAGAACCTAACCGTGCACTTACTGAAAATTCAAGCAGAACTGCTAACATGTTGTTCTAAATAAGGTATGCATGTACCAACAAGTGCTACAAAACACAGGCTTAAGTGTTAGTAAGAAAGAAGGTGGAAGAGAGAAGTAGAAGCAAATTAGCTTCGCACAGGCAAGAAATATTTGAATACAATTTAAACACCAAGAAACACACAGAAATATATGATAAAAAGCTTAAGGAAGAAGGGCAAGGTGGTAAATGACCACCAGCTACAAACTGTTAAGGATCATGAAAATCACAATATCAATGTTCAATAATAAAAAAGGCAGAACAACTATGAAAGAAATCTCACGTGAATAAATGAGAATTTGTACTTGAAGACGAATGCATCACAGACATGGAACTGCACAACATAAATCATACCATACGTCAGAAAAATTATGGCAAATAGAAGAATCCTTTTTTTTAAAATACTTAACAGTTAAAAGTTGACTTAAAAAGAAATACAAGCTAGCTTTCAAAGACAGTTGGAGGTACTTTAAACTTACAATAACTAAGTTTCCATTAATATTCTATAGCAGACAGCACGAACAATACGAGAGTAAAACACATATATGTTTAAAAAAATTATCACTTGATCAAAATAAAAGGCACAACAACAATATGAAAGTCAACAGTTATGTAAATATAAATGTTAAAAAGAAAGGAGGGGAAGTTGAATTGAGCAAGAAGATTTGGTCAAAGAGCCAAAGAAGATGGTGCAGAGCAAAGATTAGTTTTGATCAACATGTGAGGTCCCTTTACAATTGGAGTTTGAGTATTATCCAGCAACAATGTATTCTGTGCGTTTGATGATAAATTTGGGATTTTACTTTCCCATCATATGTTATTCTGGACTGTAATCCTCTAAAACCTTCAAAACAATTAAAATTTTTTTGTTGAAGAGTTGAAAGTGCCAAGAGTTTGTGCCTCCTCCAAAACAACAGGCTTTTACTAAAGCACTAGGGCTTTAGGGTCCCTTGAAAACAGGCCTTTAGAGCACTAGGGCTTCAGGGTCAGGAGGTAAAAGCACCTCAGCTCTGTTTGAGGGAGGGTGGGGGTTAATATTGTGAGACTTCATGAACCCTATGAATTGCGTTGGTATTTCCGCGAGTACTTCCCTTGCCAAGCGCAGTCTAGCTGTCTGTGGGTCACCTGAGGTAGTAAACTTATTGAAAGGTACAAACTGGACAATGTCACGAGCAGCTCGCTGTTTCCCACTTTGAAGGGCCACAGTATCAGCATCCAATGTTTCCATGGCAGCAAAATCTGCATTGCCAATACCAACTATAATAATGGACATTGGAAGAAATGATGCAGAAACTATTGCCTGAAAATGATAAATACAATATTTAAAGTCCAAATGCAATGATAACACTATTTTTCACCTGAATGTCAAAAAGGACCAATACAAACCTGAACCGTTTGTGGCATATCTGTTATCACCCCATCAGTAAGGATCAAGAGAATGAAGTAGTTGGATCCATCCTTGTAAACACTTGCAAATTTGGCCACATGATTTATTACTGGAGCAAAGTTAGTTGGCCCATACAATTGTACCTGGCGAATACAGCTGTGATAAGCAGCCAGAACACCTTCAAAATAAAACAGAAACATGACATTAAGATTGTACTACATCGGGTATGACCTGCTTGAAGATGAAATGAGGATGAAACAATACCATCTATCCCAAAGCAGTATGGGTTATCCGGTTGCATGTTGACAAAGAACTCATGTGAGACACGTCCATCTGGTGGAAGTCGGGCTCCGAATCCCAGCACAGGAAACTGCTTGTCAGAGTCGTAGTCTTGAATAATCTGGCCCACTGCCCGGATGGCTAACTCATATGAGTTGGGAATGTTGCTCACAAAGTGCAAGGATTCTGGTAGAGAGGGATCACCATTGGAGCCTGGACACAAAATGAATAATTAATTGAATAATTAATAACCCCTGGTTAATCTAGCTATGTCACCACACAATAAATGTAGTCGCATTATGTTTGCTAGCTTTTAGGAGTGGAAATACTAACCAGTGAAGTCAATTGCAATAGAGCAGTGGAGCTGTACTCCTCCCTTAATGTAATCCATGAAGGAGTTTATTTTGCGGATTTCAAAGAAGTCTACTTTGATTGTTCCAGAATGTGTGTATGCATCACCTTTTCTTTTCTGAAATCACAACACAAAGAAAATTAATAGGTTTATTCTTAGCCCCATAGCACAATAAAAATGAAGCAGCTAATCCATTCTTTTAATGAGCATGCAATATTTTAAAAGTGCTCTATGTGTGCTGATGAATTTTAGAGCAAGCATGCACATTAGTCCAATACCAGAAATATGTGAAGTATAGGATAATTATCCCAAAACCCACAATCTAAATTGTATGACAGACGACTCTTTTAAAATAAAACAAGATATTACTTACAGTAACTGTTGAAAAGAGTTATTTCTATAGCTACCAAAAAGTTAGACTGCCATTTCTCAAATAATGATCAGTGCAAAATAAAACTCTAAAAAGTGTACCAAAGCTCATTAGTTAACAAAGCACTTATCCCCCTTTCTGTTTCAGTAAAGAGAAGCTTTGTGTTTGGATAATTTCTAGATTTCTAACAGATTTATTCAATTGGTAAGGAACTCTGGCGTTGAACCTGCCTTAATTAATTTAGTGTCGAGAGCACACACAAGTACGTGCATTTCAGAGTGAACCTCAGAATTTGAGAGGTAGGTAAGTTAAGTAAAAGATGATAGAACCTTCTTATCTTCATTGATACAAGGAAATGAATTAGCAACCCCAGGCTGACTTAGTTCCTTGAGGGTGACATAAAATTCACCAATGTAGCTGTGGTTTCCACTGGCATTCCAATCAAAACAGGAGATTTTGAGGTTGCGATCATAGTCACCATTACACAGAGTGCGCACTGGTATCGTAAATCTGTTCCACTTGGGATTCAGGGTACACTTGATAACCTGTAATAATGAAAAATAAAATGCAACTTTAGGATAATCATTATGGCTGTTGGTAATGATTTCCCGGTGGGAAATTCCAACCATATTTTTGATGTTACATCTGTCCTTACCTCAGTTTTGTGCACCACGCTATAATCACCTGACTCCTGTGATTTGGCAATGACTAAGAAAGGATCAGATTTGCCAAAAAAATCTTTCTTGTCCAATTTGTGTCCACTGAACTGAATAATAACTTCATCTTTTAATGCTGCCAGCTCCTCTGCAGTTAAAATGATAAAGCCTTTGTCACCACTTGTGCTTGATTCCACAAGAGGAAGCTTCACCTAAATTTGAAGTATTTGAAATATCACCAAACGAATCAAAATAACAATTAATTTTTAATGTTAAGATAAGACTGTTACTTTACTGCAGCTTTCACACTTACCTTGCCATTTGAAATAATTTGCCCCAGGGAACAAGAAGCTGCCCCCAAAAAGTCATGATCACGCAAATCAGAACTATTCGAATCTACGTCGTATATATCAAACTTCAGATTTTGTTGCTCCTCGAATCGATAGGGAAGTTGTATCTTCTTTGTAAAGTCTGGATCGTGATTATTACTAATAACTTCTGATCGGAAGATTTCCACCCAGCGCTTTTGTCCAAATGGTTGTATGAATGCCACACACATTGGGTCTGACTTAGAAAGAAGATCCTTTCCTTTCAGTGACCTGAAATAGGAATTTCAATAATATCTCTGATGGTTTAAGGCATAGCAAGGGACTTCTGACTCATTGTGGTTTTCTGATTCATTCTCGTTAGTGAGAGCCTGGATCAGAAGAACTTACTTCAGCCAGAAATAACGAAAAACATAGACAACGCTGTCCCATAGTAGTGTGTGAGTTTCATTCAGTAGACGCACCTGCATGAAATTGTGACTTCAACCTCAGAGGTGGGTTGGGCCGCAGTGCCCGGTACGAATGCTGACATATTTCGTCTAATTTTCGAAGCACCGCTGGTTATGAAAAGTTGTCAGCCAACCTAATACCGACTAAAGGGATCGCTTGGATGATCCTGAATTCTTTGTCATCACAACCACAACTAACTGTTAACAATTAAGAGTATTACTGACAAACCTCACGTCAAATATGACCACAGGTCGCCATATTGTTTGGCTGTCTGCAATCCCCCCACCACCCCCACCCATTCAACAAATAAAAGCCAGACAAATGCCTGTAACGAAACCAAACAAAGGAAAGGTGCGTTTGCACCCACAGGTTTGCCCTAAATATTCCGACTTTTGTAATATTCGTGATTACAGAAAACTGAAAAAGAAAGTTAAAGTCGAAAAACTCTGTCTCCATGGAAACTTTGAGACACTTGCCCGCCTTATTTAGGTGGTTGGTAGGACTGCTTAAGTTTTGGCGGGCTTAAGCGCTTAAGCACACTTGGCACGTATCGCTTTGGAACATTCTCCGAACAAAACAGATACCTGCACAGTCAAAATTTATCTCCAACTACATATTGGCGAGCAGATTCGTTATGACGGACAAGAAATAACTGGCTCCTCTTTGGACGGGATGACCGCCGAAAATATGCTCTGCGCCTGGGAGGTAGGCAGCAAGTCACACTTTGACCTGGGAATGCCGAGGAGTTCCGAGGCCCCCCCTTACAACAAAAAGTTGCTGGTTTTCTACTGCAAGGTTTGCCTGGAGTGTGCTTGTTCAGTCACCACACAATATGTCATTGACATTTCTGTGTTTTCCCGAGCACCGGGAGACCCTGTGCACGTGCACGCCGTGGCACTTCCGGGCATCGGGGTCATATCCCTGCGTCCCCTGCGGGGCGCGCCCGGAAAGTAGGCAACTCGTGATGCAATCAGCATAATTTGCCCGCCTGCTGAAAACCAAGGTATTCGTGAAGCTTTAATCCAAGCGCCTTTCTAAGCGTACACAAACTGTTCATGCGCTTTCTTCTTTCTAAATGCATATGGGAGGGCAGGGAGGCGTAAAACTTTTCTGTGCTCGAGTTGAAGACCTCACCGTGGCCGATCGACAGATCACGATGTGGCCGACGTGTTGGTTTCGTGGCGGCAAGTTCCCCGACCCAACACTAAAATCCGACACTGACGTCGCTCAAATTCATTTGTTCATTCCCATCTCCAGCTATAGGGCCCAATTTTCCGGGACTTTGCCGGCCCACTACTGTCAGCGTTTCCGACTCGTTCCGATTGCATCCGCAAGACGCACGTGGTGCATGGCTCATCGCTCCACAAATCACAATAAATAAAAACATCCTCTCCGCCATGATTAAGAATGGTCTTTCTTCGGCCCTTATGGGTACTGGTTCATTAAAAGTTGGAAAGAGAAAAGTTTTCGTCGAAAATTCCGTGGCGCTAACAATGGCGCGCACGCTGTCGTGCTCACCGCATGGTGCTGCGCCCTGCTCTGCCGCTAGTGGCTCTTATTTGCTGTAACACCACCTGCATGTTTTGTTGTGATATATTTCTATTCTGTTTCATGGAGCGCCAGTCCTTACTTTAATTGCTATTTCTGCCAAATTGTTACTACGAAAAAAATCCACCGTTCCGTGTATGTTACCCAACCTGTACGGAAATTCCAAGATGTCTCCAACGTTCTAGTGCGTCGGAATTTTTGTTGCCTAATATACCTCAAAGCATAAATTGTGAGTGTGATTGTACTTAACTGACGGAAATTGTGTGTCCATATCATTGTAGAATTGTATTCTGCTTCGCCTTACGAGGAACAAAGAGCCCAATGTTCACTTTCACCGGGAGTTTGTTGGCCTTTCCGTAAGGCAGGTTATGGTTGGTCCTGATAGTTGTTCAAGGTTTTTGTTTGAACTCCACCTTAATTAGCGACATTTTTCAGTTTTCTTGATTACATTTCGTTAATTTATTTATGATTATTTGTTTTAACTGATGAATGATGCTTTCTAGTATTAAAAGCTCAGTATAAATCTCTACTTGTTCTGTTTTATCGACCTTGCGTATTGTGTTACCGGAGTTGTTACTTACGTATGTCGTTGCCTTAGGCCTTCAAGTCCGGTAATTCAGAATCCTGGCTTAGCCTCCCTCTGCCACACGGCACTGGAATGTTGGATGAAACCAGTGAAATCAATGATATCAGCGTCTCTGGTCGGCCGCGAAGGCTTGGCTAGGTTAACACGGGCGGCTGCTCTGTTGCTCTGTAGAGGGGTAGAGGACGACTAGTCATTCAATATTAGGTTATCGAGGCATATTATATCCCACTCAAACGTTACTTAAATTTCGACACTTACTTATGGCTCTGTCTGGTCTCCTTCTATTCGACAGTTATCGCTGCATTCTGGCCGCCGCTGACGGCAAGTTGGTAGCAGATTTGAAATCAACAGCCTATGCGGGCGAGTTTGACGCCAGGTCTTAACATGTCCGCATCGCGCCTTCTTCGGAGGTAAGGAGGCAATCCACGACTAAAAGATACTCTTATCACGCAAACATGGCACATTTTGTAGCTTTCTGCTCGCACTTTAAATAAAACGCAGTAAAACTTGGTTTGTGAGAGCATGGGCAGGGGGATCCCGGTCGCGACCTTGGCTGCCTTAAGCGCATGAGTGAGCGGCAACTTTTCGCTTTCTAGTCGCTAAGAATTTGTGCAACATCTAGAAATATGCTGATCGTAGGATGGAGCGTAGGGAACTCATGTGCTCTATCGTGTTGCCTTCATTTCTTCCGAGGCCCGCGCTTGGCTCGCCATTTGTGCTGCGCGCCAAGGCCGCCAAGGCGCGATGAATGCCGCCCACCGCGTGCACCGCTGCGCTCAAATTTCAGTGCCCATAGAACGGCACCAGTATAACCGCCTCGAATCCGCGATTTTAGTGTTGTAAAGACGGGCACCACCTTTTGCCTTTTGCACACTTTGTTTAGAGCCACCAGGGAAGGGCAGGAACTGACTCATCGCTACCCCACGCGTCAAAGACGGGAAAACATCGCGAATCTGTCGCGCGCGGGGTGGCGACGGATCAGATTTTGACACCATCCGTCTTCATTCTGCTCGCACTTCTGTTCTTATTAATTATTAATGCTGATTTTTTGTTTGTTTGTATTAATAGGTTGTAGATGGCAGAAATTTTCCTTTTGCGGGCCTTGCGCATACCTTGCACTGAATATCCAAGGACATCACGCTACAATCAGCATCATGGATGACACCAAGCTCAAGCAGAAATGTCAAGTCGTTCTTGTGGACTGTTTCAAAGGGTTTGGACCAGTCTTGGATAACTATGCTGAGGAACAAAGTCCGACCAACCACCCGAAACTGCCTTCCGATGGACAATGTGCCTCAAATTTAAACACATTTGGACAGGATAGCCTCATTAGTGGCGGTAATAAGGGAGTTGAAACTAATAATTCCATTATTTGTGATAAAAATCAGTCTCAGGTGGTGCTTAAATCTATTTATAAGAATCCTAACGGAGAGAAGAAAATTCGAACAACCAGAAGTTTTGAGCGTGTACCTACGTCAATGATTCCTCAACACCATGAAAATCATCACCTAGACAAACTTGATAAAAATAAGCAGCACAAAATAAAAATCAGTAATATCAATGTAAATACCCGTGATAGTGGTGGATGTTTAGGTGTTCCAAAAAATGGTACGCTACCTAGATCATCAACCAACAATTTGGATTGTAAAGGCGGAAACCCTCATGAACCAGCATCAACTGATGAGTTATTATTGGATCCAAAAACTGGGAAACTTTACAAACCTGTAGCATCAACTAATGAGTTTATTTTGGAGCCAAAGGACAGGAAAGTGTCTAAAGCTGCAGCATTGGCCAATCATTCACTTGTGGGTCAAGAAGACAGGAAAATGTCCAAACCTGCAACATCAACTAAAGACTTGATTTTGGACCCTAAACAGAAGAAACCATGCAACACTGTGGGTTCAGCTGATGAGTTGGTTTTGGATCCAAAAGAGGGGACGCTGTGCACAAACCCTTCATACCCAATGCCTTCAGTTGGCCTCACCGTAAATGCTGGAATTGGACACCCATTACCCTCTTTGTCAGCTAAGTGTGTACTAACGTGCCTTGATGAGTGCAAGAATTTACTGACATCAGAATATGCTGAATTTTGCTCTGCAGTCGTGAAAAGTTCACCTCTTCAAAAGAATAAAAGATTGATTTTGCCCATCAAGGATGACCGAATTCTTCAGCTCATGCAGATAAAGTGGAATTCTAAAAGTTCTGTAAAGCAGGTCTCTTTGCCTGATTCCTTGAACTCTAATGTATTGACAGACAACCATTCAACCAAATCTGAAAACCATTCTGAGTTCTCTTTGTCTGGTTCCTTGAATGCTGCTTCATCAACTGCAAAGCTTACAGCTGAACCTGGAAAGGATTCTCAGGTAAACGAGAATTGTGAGAATAAACAGTTAGGCAACCAGACTGCTCCACATCCAGTCACCAAGAGGAAGTATGTGAAGAAGAAGTGGCCTGCACGCGACCAGAGCGATGGAAGCAATTTTAGTTCTGGAAGTGAATGGGTATCTTCTCGGAAGCGAACCAGACTGTCATTATTGAATGATGATAAAAAGAAAGTTTCATCGCTTGAGACAGGTATTTCAAATCAAAATATCCCTGGTATGAACTTGCCTTCTGTCGACTCTGAGAAGAGTGTTCAGTCCCATACAAAAACTTTGACCAACCCTTTAGATAGTGATGATGACGAAATGCGTACAGTTACAAAGAAAACTGCGTTTGAGATTTTAGAGGCACCATATGATCCAGATGACATCAGAGGTATAAACAAGTCTGAAGAGAAGGTGGTGAAACCTAAAGAAATAACTCATGGCAAAGCATCTTCACATGTTTTGCATGAACTTCGCCGTCTGAATGTAGCTGTATTTGATATGCCTGCCTCTTTGGAAAGTGTGGTGTGCGGAACACCTGATATTTGCCGGCTAGGATGTGTGTGCAGCAGTCTTTTTTCAAGAGTTGTGAGAGACAATTGTGGTCTAGAAAAATGTATGTTCGGTTGTAGTTGTCTCAAGACTCCAAGTATTAACAGAGGGAATCAATCTTACACATGGGTACAGAACAAAGCAAAACAAAATCTAGCAAAAGAAGAACGTTTCTTCAAGCAAACAGTGGTGCGGTCCGGCAAAGATGATTTAATTCTTGTTGAAGGAAAGAGAAAAAGAGAAATTAAGATGCCCAAGAAATATTCTGATGATTATCTATCCTTCTCAGATGTAAAACAATCTAAAGCCTCTAAAGACTGGTTGTGCCCTGGTGAAGAAATTCCTAATAATGTTGGCAGCCACTCTAAGCAGGCTAAAAGAGTAAAGCCTGCAGTACCTTCTTCAACAAATGATGAAAACCCGCCTAATCCATCAACTGACAAAGAGCCCACCTCAGAACCTTCAAATCCAGTTCTCCATGACTCTGCCCGAACTGCATTCTACGATTATAAATCAAGCAATTTGTTTCAATACAAGCAGGAACAACTTCAATCTGATGAATCCGCTGAGAAAATTGATGCTGGGTCTGAGCTTTTTAAAATAACATCAATTCAGTCCCTTGACCAAAACGATTGGGAAGATTTTGGCATCGACAACTCTGCTGATTCTGTTGCTCTGCCATCCTGCTCATATTTGTTTGATGTAAATTGTGTGAAGAAAAGTCCTGGCCAGGTCCACATCCTAGCATGGGATGCGTTGTATAATGACATTGTCAGTGAGACAGTATTTGTGTGGTATCAACCATGTCAGCCAAAACCAAATGTATACTTAACCAATACTCCTAATGCACCTTCTTATGATTGCCTGAATCTTCACCAGATTGATGTGGGAAGCGAAGCATTCAAATCTTTTCCAAATCATTTAAAGGCTCTTAAGACTGGGTGGATGCCTGGACCAACAACAGTAAATGATGTGTGCTGGGTTGTGATATTTCAGGGATCTAACTGGATGATTGTGGGATACATACGACGGAAGCAACCTTATGGCTTGTCTGAACAGGTGGAAGAGGCGGAAAAGACTTGTCACAGTGGAGAGGTAGACATTCTTCCATCAATCGATGAAGACTATCCAAGTCGCTGGTGGGTGATGGATTTAAGTCAGAACTTTGACTTAGTGTACTTCATGGATTCCAAGAAGGCTCTGACAAAACGCCAAATGAAAACACTGCTGAGATTGTCAAATGAATATTCTGAGAGTGAAAACAAAGTTCATCGTATTCTTCTCAATCGACAAAGGCCTAATATAAATGACGCCCCAACGTCATGCCCTGATTTTGGAGCTTACAGCATATCAAATCATCCCAATAAAGTATTTATTGGTCCGTATCATTCCTTCAATGAACCCAAATTTCAGGTGTACAGTCAGAAGGCTGCACCCAATGGCAAGATCCAATTTTTGTGCGTTCCCCTTTTCTATTGCGGGGATGAAGAATGTGTTCGAGTCACGTCTCAGGGGGTGTTATCTCTCCATTCAGAATCTCTGCCTGATGATCATGTTAAGGGATTCTGGTACCAGAGCTGTGGAAACAATTTAAGGTAATTAATGCTTTGTTTTTATCTCATTGAGTGTAGACGTTCTATTTTGTCTCTTATTAATTACAATGATAATGAATAGGGAATCCAGTGAAAAGCCACAACTTGCTGATACTTCAAGTGAAATAAAATCTTCAGATGGCGGAAGTTCAGGAGATTTGATGGAAGTGGAGGAAGATGAGGAAAGCTCAAGTGATATATCTGTAGGGGATCACAACAATGATAAGCTGCCTGAGGATACTTCAGTTAGCGTTCTTCAAAATGTTGATTCAGTGAGTCCTTCAAGTGAAAGTGTTGTCAGCAGTCAAGATTCGAGTGATGATGATGAATCTGACATCCAATCTGATATTGAAGGAGGGGAACCCAGGCTGGTAAATATGCTAGTTTCAGAGACATGTGTGAAATTTTTTTGTTTAATTAAACTCATTTTACTTCTTTTCTCTTTTTGAAAAGGTATATATGGTTCCTAATGACTCCAATATTGGATATGTGACACTAACATACCTTCCTGGGGGAGCAATATCTGTACCACATTTCACGGAGACTGCCTCACTTAAGTTTTACCATCACAGATCAGAAGTTGTCAATGAATTGAACAGGTGAATGTTTCAAATGGAGTATTTTTGAACATGTTGTGTTCAGCTCTCTTTATCAATTCCTTTCCCTTTTATTGCAGACTTATCCACAGAAAGTTATCATGCTTGAGTAGAAAGTGTTCAGTTTTTCTGAAGGATGATGATTTGTGCACTTGTGTTCATTGGAGTTTCACTAAGAAAAATCCAAACTGTGATGAGCCCAAGTTCACTCCAGAGATCTTCAATGGGTTCTTTGTAAGGATATCTCTTAAAAACTATTTTTTTTTTCATGTCTAATTTAAGAAAATGAAGCAATTTTATTAAATTCTAGCATTGTTTAATTTTCAATATATCTTTCATGTGTTTAGATGTTAACTAACTACGGACTGCTAGATTTACGATCAGCTGAAGAAAGCATTGTTCAAAAACTGGGCAAGGATTGGGTGGAATGGATGAAAAATGATCAAATCAGATTAAAACTTCAGCACTGGAAAAGTAAGGAGGAACAAGAAGTTTTGGAAAAGAAGTTGAAAACAATTTTATCTGCTAACCAGGACTTACCACTGCTTGAAGTTCTGTCAAAGGTTGGTCATATTTTTCCCAATATTTTATACTTATTGAATTGTGGTTGGTTTAATTGTTACGGTTTTTTTATTTTGCCTTTTGTTGTTTTTTAGGCTACTGATGAAATAGCAAAACTGAAGGCAGAAGACCAGCTGCTAGACTATGAAAGTCAGTCCCAGAAAATGCTGAAAGAAACACTCATCAGTTCTCTGTGCCGCAAACTTGAAGGTAATCATCTTTCTCACTACCTGTGATTTTAGTTAGGCACTTGAAAATTGTTAATTACGCAAAGCTAATAGGAAAAGAACAGATGATCATAGATTTGTGCAATTTTAGGTATTCCTGTGGAGGTTGTTCCTCAATTCTTGGAGCACTTGGAATTCAGTCTGCTTTGGGAAGTATTGGAATGTATGAACAATCGGTGAGTCACTATTTTTGAGTAATTGCTAGCTGATTTAAATGAGAGTAAATAAAATAATGCTCTTTTATGAATTTTCCCTTAGGAAAACTGTATTGATATCAGTCAGTAAGTCAGCATCTCAAATGAACGGTAAAACTAATGTCAAGAAAAGGCGTGGAAAGAAGAAGATGCGACCTAAGAATGTAAATTCAAAACTGGCACCCAAAGCTGCACCCAAACCACAAATCTCCAGCCCACGAAGGAGAGCCCTGCAGTACATGGAGAGGCTAAGGGAAGAAATCAGACAGGAAGAAATGCAAAAGTTGAAGACTCAAGGGAAGAATCCACAGACTTCTCAGAAAAAACTACAAGTACCTCCAAAAACATTGCAGAAAGTACAAGAACCAATTTCACTGTTAAAAACTTCACGCAATCAAGTGGCCTCCCTTGAATCTAGTCCCAGTTCAAGCTCAACAAATGACGGGCTGCAGTTCAAAGAAGGTTTAGCTTGTAGAATGGCTCCATTTTCCCGTATCAACATTTGTGTTGAGGAAGGAGGAATCAAACACTTGCCGGTCATGTCGCCACCATTGATGAAGTCACCTAAAGGGTCTCCAGAAAAGCCAAACATTCTTCGCAAGAGTAAACCAACTTCAGTTGGGGTTACATCCCCCGTAAGACTACAGGCTCAAAAGCAAGCTCGGAAACAGGTTTTTCAAAACAAGCTGGAAGAACCACTTTACCATGAGAATTCTGTAACAAATATGCCTGATTCATCTGCCACTCCAGTAGATTCTGATTTTGACCCCATTTCTTCTCTTCGTATAGCTTCTGTTGTTTCTCAAGCCACCAGTGCCTCTTCACAGGACCCAGATGAACTGAACCCTTTGGAATTGAGCAGCACTGTGTGTCAAGGACCTGTGGAAACTTCTGTAGCAAACTGTGTTGATCCTGTATCTTCCTTGCGTATAGCTAATGTTTTCTCGACCAGGGATGTCTTCAAAACATCCCCTCAAGCTAATGATTTTTCTTCTTCTCATCTGCATTCTGATCCTGTATCCTCTTTGCGCATATCCTCAGCCAGATCTGATGCAATTTCTTCCATTTCATCTTCTTTGTCAGCGAGCCTAGCTACTGGTGATCTCTCAACACCATTCTTGAAATCAAATGGACCAGTGCCTTTAATTAAATCAGCAAAAATTATCTCCGGTTCTGTAATAAGTAGATCTATGGCAGGGTCTTCTCAGAATACTGGTCAGGCTGTCTCAAAACCCACAACAACCTTGTTTAATAATTTTATTGTTTGCTCCAAAAACAATGAAAAACAGGTCAAAGGTGTTGTACCCAACACTTTCAACCTGCTTTCTGGCAAAAGTATTTCTGCTGACAAAAAATTGAAAACCGTACATGTTATGAAGGATAATGCCTTTATCACATTTCACTCCAAAGTTCCAACTTCAAATGTTTGGAACCAGTCTATTCTCAGTAAAGCTTCAAACTCTTTACCATTAATTAAGAACCAGCATAATTCTGAGGGTGCGTCTGCTTCAAAATAAATTTATATTCCCAACTTACAGTTGCATTTTTAAGTTTGTTAAAAAAAATTAATTAGATCACACACATTGAAAAAAACATTGTTATGTGATTGCCTGACGGTTTCTTTGGAATCTACACCTTTTTTTTCCAGATCTTGACAGATACATGTTAACGCTAGCATTAGGTTGTTTTGTTTGCTTTATGTCTTTTTTCAATTGTTATGTTATATGATATAGTGTATTTGTCTGTGATATTATTTAAGTGATATTATGTTCATTCCGATAATGTTAGTTGGTTCAAGTCAGAGTTCAGTAATATACCTCACCATATTTTTAAGTTTTGCCATGTTACAAGGTTGATCTTATTGTATTCTGAACTATGAACCAAGAGTTTGAACTGTACCGTGAATGCCTTAAACTTTCTTCTTTTTCTCTTTCATGCCATTTTCACCTTTTTGATATAACACTTGTAAAAAATAAGTTAGTTTCCTTATTTGAGTGCCCTTTGTTCCTTTCTTTTGTAGGTTTTATTTCTTCATTATTATTGAGAATTACGCAAGCTATAGAACCATTTTCTTGGTCTCTAAATTTTAAGTGAAGAAACCCTTTTGGTGTCTAGGACCGTCACCCCTGCACACAAAATTTCAGATGTAGGCAACTTTGCTTCATGCTTGGAAGAATAAATAAATTTATTTCAAGTTTTAAACATTTCTATTTAATTTTTCTTTTTTATAAAAAGAGATCAAATACATGACATGACATTCATACAAACAAGAAATACATAAACATACAGACACTCATAATAAATTATGTCACATTCATTCAAACACATTTTTCACTGGGCTCTACCATTCAAAAAAATTTATCAAAACTACTTGAGATCATGTTACTGATTACAGTGGTCAAACTTCATTTATAATTGCATTTCCTATCACAGCTAACTGAACAAGTCTGCTAACATTTTACTAATGTAAATTTGTATATGCTGTTGAAGAAAGAAGTGTCCCATAGAATCTTAGGGAGGGGACAAACTTGACATGTATCAGTTAATCAGATCAACCCTAAAAATGTTTACAGTTGGTAATCGTCACACAATAGATGATAGGGAAGAAAGCAAGAGTAAGAGAGAAAGATTGCATTGAAGTAAACTAAACAAAACATGAACACTTCCACAATCGTTTTAGGCTGAGATCACAAGCTGAACTACTTCAATCAAATGGTTGCAGAATTATTTGGTATATTATTCACAACTTAACATATGTTTGTAAAAAATAAATTTGGCCAACAAGCTATCTTTACTTTTCTATTCACATAACAACAATATTATATAGGTAAGAAATAATAGAAACATTTAAAGCTAGTAAGAAAACAGGAGAACTAATACTGTCAATGCGCTTCACAGTCACAAAACGAAAAGCATCTACCTCCTGATATTCAAAGCGCATTCACAAAATTAGTACCGACCGACAGAAACACCTAGCAGCCTTTCAAGAACATTTTTTCGTGGACCGACCACCGTTTGTAAAAAAAAAAAAGGAAAAAATAAACAGGAAAAAAATAATAAATAACAAATTCTCTAACATCAGTCAAACGCAAAACACCAACAGTGCGTGCCCTTACACAGGACTCGCAGGGGAAGGGGCTGGAATGTGGGGTGGAAAGGTAACTTTAAGTCACTGGGTTGAGGGCCCAGATCACTCCCCGTCAGGCAGGCCTAGGCGGGGCCTTACAGCCTGGAGGGCCTGGACTCGGCAGGGGGCACCGAGGGCGAGCCGCCGTCTGCCGTCGTCGGCGACGTGCAGAGCCCCGCAGGCTGCGGCGCAGGCGGCGGCCTGTCCCTGTCCGTGGGCAGACCGCGCTGGCGCTGACGCGGGGAGGCGCGAGGGTGTGGGCGTGGAGAGGGGGCGGGGGATGGGGAAGGGGTGGCCGGTCCGTGGCGTCAAAAGTGCACGTCCGCCACGTCTGTGGGGGTGCCAGACATGTCTGGCTGCCGGGGCTGCCGGGGGTCGTCCATGGCGTCCATCATCATCTTGCCCGCGTAGGCGTACGGGTACACTCCGGCGGCGGCGGCGGCGGCCTGCGCGGCGCAGGTCTGCGGCAGGGCGGGGATGGTGGTGGTCGGCATGCTGGCGTGGCCGTGGAGGCCGTGGGGGCTGGCGGGGGACGCGGCCGACGGCGAGGGCGGTGCGTCGGTGGCCATCCCGCCGTTGCCGCCCACCAGCGCGGCGGCCTCGCTGGCCACCAGGCGCTCGATGTGCAGCACGACGCGCTCCGCCGCGGACGCCGACACCCGGGTCAGCTGGCACGCCCGCGACACCGCGGTGCACGCCCAGGGCAGGTTGAGCCCCCGCACTGCGGCGCAGATGCTGGCCGTGGCGAGCAGCGAGGGCGCCGTCTGGATCAGCTCGGGCTCTGGAACAAACAGAGACAGAGGGCAATGTCAGCACGGTCAAAGCGTGTGCAGGGCAAGGACAAGAGCGCGGTCAGGCATCGCAATCGCCCGGAGGGCAGGCAACCCAACGGCCACGGTCGTGCGGCGGGCCCACAGCTTGCCGCCTGTCTGGAGGAGGAAACTAGGACCTCTTCGACTTCCCTCCCAGACTACACTCCGAAATCCATTTTACTCTCCCACTTCCCAATGCGAGCGAGGTGAACCCAGGTGCACCGCAATGACACCACTCGCTCCCCGGAGAGGACATCCTCCAAAACACTAATCAAATTCGTAATTGCCCCTTTCATTTCATTTCGAGGCGTCCACTCGCAGACGCAGGCCTAGCTTGCATCCGCATCCGCCAGGGGGCGGCACTAGCGGTGGATTTGATCAGACGGGACCGGGACCAAGCCACTCCAGAGAATTGTTTGCAAGCCCCTGCGGGGAAGGGCGAGAGGGGGGAGGGGGCGGCAGCTGTGTCGATTCCAGAAGGGAGGGGGACGCATACCCACACACCTGCTCGTCGCACCGGAGTTGAGCTACCGGAGGCACACCGTAGAGCTCCGGGGTGGGGGGCCTCGCACACACGTGGTGGGCCTCGAGGCCCCAGACCGGCCCGTCACGTAAATCGGACTGCGTCGATGGCGGTGTCCATGAACGAGACGAATGGGACAGTCCTCGACGAGATTGGGAGTTCGGACGGGAGGCGAGGCCTGGGGTGGCCTAGGGTGGATCGGACGCGTCGCCTGGTCGGTCAGGACGACAGCAGCCCACAGTCCGGCGCGCGATTCCGCTGGACTTCCCTGCCGTCCAGTTCACATGCTGGCGCAACGAGGAGCGGGAGGGGAGGGGTTTTAAAAATAGGGTTTAAAGAGAGCGGCCCAAGGCGGCCGTCCCGCTATCTCCGTCTATCTCGCTGCCGATACGGATCTTGGCGCTTGGGACAAACAAGAAAAAGAGGAGACAGGTTATGGGAGTCCGATTGCCAGTTCCCACACCGCGCGCGCCGTCGAACACTATCACGTGTGGGGGCCGATAAGCGAGGTGCACGTAACTGTACATTACTCCGGGGCCAAGAGCCACGCTTAGCGGTGGTAGCCATCGGGGTTCTCAGGACTCGCGACGCCAAAGTCTGCTGCCGGTGTTGGTGGTCGCGACCGCGCCAACGGGGGTTGCGGCCGAGCCACCAGACGCAGCACCCCACACGTAAAACCAAAACGGTGGAAACGGCCGGGCTAGGCCGGGCCAGCGTGGCGTTCCCTGCGGCGTCAGCCGACGGCGGCCAACGGCCCGAGGCGCGGCCGTGCACGCCGAGCAACGCTCGCCGGACACCGCCTTGCCACTCCACCGTCGGAATGTCCGACTGTCACAGTCGCCCAGGAATAAATAATATCCCCGCGAAGGGAAGCCAAGAAATCGATCGAGATTTACAAAGGTGGCGGGTCGGCGGCGGGTCGGGTGCAGGGAGGGGTGCCTCGGCGCGGACGCGAAGCGAAGCGGGGACCGGAGGACCGCGGCGGAGGAGCCGGTCTAGGCCGCTTGCTTGCTCGCTTCCCTTCCCAAGACGGCCCCGGGCTGCCCCGGGCCCGGGCCCCTGACCCACCCCGTCCCGTCCGTCGGCGTCTTCAGGTCGGGCGGCCCGGCCCGGCCCGGCCATTACCATGAGAATGGCGGCGACCTGGCGGCCGGATGGTCTCGCGGCGCGCTGCGCGAGGTACGGCATCGTACGGCACCCTCGCGGGACGCAGGGACAATGCGTCATCAGACGCGAAAACTGCATTTCAGTTCAGGTCGGCGACCCGCCCCGCCGTCCCACCGATATGTGGAGCAGCCGGGGCGGGCGAGGGGCGGGCCACGACCAGGGCCAGCACGGCCACGCCGACCAACAACGAACCTTTCCGGGCCGTCGCCTCGTCGCCTCGTCGCCTCCGCGGCTCGCAAACCACCTCAGCTAGCTTAGCTAATGCGATGAGTCCTAATGACTTAGACTCTAGGGCCGACCACTCATCAGGACTCGAGTTGGGGTTGGCCGGGGCCGGCCACGCGGGCCTATCTGGCATCTGCCCGGCCTGGCTGGACACAGCACCTTGATAACGCCTCCCTCAGTCCAAATAAAGTGAAAACACCCAGAGCGCCCCCCGATGGCATAGGTTTGTTGCAGTACGCCGACAAACACCACGCACTGCAACGACGTCCGGTGTAGGTACGCAAACATCCCGGCCCCCTTTTGATGCTCTTCCCCGGGCCTGGACGGAAGACCGAAAAAAAAGATGAGCCCGTTAGACACGGCGCTGTCCGGGGCACGTGGGTACCGGCGTACCGCGACGTGGATGTGCTGCCCGTATGGTGTGCCCCGGTGGCGGGCCCCTCCGCCGGACTGCCCGGCTGCCCACACTGTACTACCGAGAGCAAATAAAATCGGGGAGGGGGGGGATGTGTAAAGTTTGAGGTTTGTGGTCGAGGAGCAGTGACAGACTCGACAGAAGAGGGCGACGTCCTCGCTGCGAACCAGATAAGACAGATTTAAAGCCCCACTCCTCTGTGTGTGTGTGGGTTTGTGTGCGCGTACGCACAGGTCGGGCCGCTGGTGTTGGGCCCTTCCAGCCAGCCCCCCTGCCCTTCCACACGGGAGCGCCAGGTGCATGAGGGAATGGCCCAGGGCCGAGCCGCCCAGGGCGGGGCATGGCGGAGCAGATGCGCCTCCGATGCGCCCCGACCTACACCCCCCCCCCCTCCACCCCCACGCCGGCTGCAGAGGGGCCGGCCTACCCGCTACCCGCCTGACGGGGCCCCGCCGAGCCCCGCAGAGCCCCCCGCGGGGCCTTCCCTCCCCCCTCCCCGGCCGGACGCATCCGCCCGGGGCAGGGCCGGGAGATTTAAACTGTGACGTCACACGGGCCGAGAGGCCTGGACACGGCGGCCCCAGCCCCGCCGGCCCCACCACAGCGGCAGGTGCACGCGCTTCGCAGGGAAGGGCAGAAGGACAGCGTGGCCTTCAAAAAAGTCCAAGGAAATGGCGAGGGAAGACAAAAAAAAAATGGAACTGTCGCGGGTTCAAACACCGGGTACACACGAATTCCCTCGGATATTTCTTTTTTTCATCCCCCTTCATTTTTTTTTACCTGGCCGCGGCTGATCAGAGCAGCGAGCTCCCCTAGTCAGTCCCGACCCAACGGACGTCGCGAGCACGGGGAAGGCGAAGGCGCGGCGGAGGCACGGCGTCGCGACGCCGCAAAGCCTGGACGCGTCGCGTCGCCTTGGGGATGGCGGTTACACTCTCCGAAGGAGGGGAGGCGGGGAGGGAGAGAGAGAGACGGATAAACTGCTTTGTCGCGTGCGTACGCGTCTGCATGCACCGCGAGCACCGCGGCGAGCACCGCGAGCACGCCGTCCTCCAAGACGGTGAGCATCGAGGAGGCGGGGATCGCGGGGAGGACAAGAAAGTGCGCCGTCTCGCCGTCTGCAGCTCGCACGAGGCAAGGCAGGCAACCCCAACCCCCGCGACGCCGACGGCGGGGCGGCGGGGCAGCGTGCAGTCCGGGTGATTAAATTTGAAAGAAATTGGCGGCGCGGAGGCAGCGGCCTCTCCAGCAAAGACGAAAAAACACGACCAAGAGAAAAGAAAACAAGAACAAAACCAAGGCGGTCAACGACCAACCACCGCCGTCAGAAAAATAATCAGGAAATTTTATACGAAACGATGGCAGCAGACGTGGAACAGTTAAAATTTGACGAGGCAGGCGTGTTCGGCACGGCCGAAAAGAGAGAGGGAGAGGTTGGAACTCGAAGACAGAGACAGACAAACAGACGGACCTCTGGAATATAACGACTGCACCGCGTCGCGCCGTCGTCTCCGTCGTCGCCGGGGTGCACCGAGGCCGCCATGTGGCATTCCCCTAATTGAAGGAACAGGGACACACACAAGACGCCCGTCTTTGTGAGAAGGGGAGGGGGAAGGGGGGGGGGGCAGGGCGCGTGCCCGCGGCGTCACCTGGCCGGACCGTTGACCGTTGAACGCGGCTGGCTCAGGCTGCCTGTCCCAAGTCCCGGCGTCCTGGCCGCGGCAGGGCGAGGGGGAGGGGAAGGGGGAGGGGCGGACACTTACCCCCTACCCTAACCCCGCGAGTGGCGCGCGGCCGCCGGCACGGTCTACGGCACGGGCGCAGGCCGCAAAGACGACGTCGGCCACGTCGGCCAGGTGAGCAATGTCGCGGGGGTGGGGAGGGGGTGGAAGACAACGTCCAAGGAGGACCAGTGCGGCCGAAGCGCGCGGAGGGGAGGGGGAGAGGGCGGCACCACCGCCGAACGGGACGATGACCTCACACACACGCACACACACACTCGCCTCCATTACCACCCCGGGCACACACGACCCCACCCCCATCTCAGCACGGTGCCGCGATGTGTTCGTTAGAACACGTGCCCGGGCAAGGCCCCCTTGACCACGCCCCGCCCCGCCCCGCATGCGACGCGATGAACAGACCACACTAGAGAGAAAGGGAGAGGCGGTTTGCGTCGCGCGGTGGTGGTCACCGCTGCTAGTGGAACATGCCAGCGCAGTGCACTGTAGTGCATAGACTTGAACGCGCGCGGGGCACCAGAGTGCCGGACGCTGGCCGCCCTCTCCCTGCACTCCCTGGAGTCATCGCCATGATCGTAATCAAGCTTTCAGCAGCAAATTTTTCGAAATAAAAATATTGAAAAACGAAAAGAACGATCATGCGCTTGCTTTTGCTGACCTCCGCTCCGGACGACGGCGACGTGGCCGGCATGAGATGCAAGGGGCGTATAGCGGGGCGTACGGCGGCGAGCGGCGCGGCCCAACAGGTGGCACGGGGCGGGGCGGGGCGGGGCCGGCCAGAGGGGCAGGTGCAGCGAAGGGCCTGGCAGCGCCGCACTGCCCTTGCCTCGCCTCGCACGATGCGCCCCGCCAGCCTCGCCGTGTCTTGACGTGTCTGGGCCGGCGGTGCGGCCCGGCGGTCTGGCACCCCTCCCACCTGCGGCTGCGGCTTTGGCCGTGGAGTGCAGCAAGCAGCCAGCAGGACAGCGGGATGGACGTAAACAACCGTGCGTACTCGCACACCGGGCAGCGGGCACACCGTGTGGCACACGCCGGGTGCGCCCTCCGCGACGCGCGGCACCTCCATCTTCATCTCCTTCTTTTTCATTCCCTCTCCGTCTCTCTCTGCCTCTTTTCAACTCGCATGTTGCTTTCTTTCAATGGAGCAGCAGGTTAGTTAGAAGCGAGCAGCAGAGCAGCAGTGCGTGTTTTCTGCTCGGCAAAGCAACGGGAATATACTTTTTTTTCATTTTGGTAAAATTTTCGTAAGGGGACGCGAAATAAAAGCTGGGAGCCGCCCGATCGCGTTCGGAATCATTTGAATGATTTCAGCGAGCTGGAAGTAAAGGCACGCGCGTTCTGGAACAGTGAGCGAGTTTGGCGAGTTTGGCGAGCGGCGCGATTCGCGAGAACGACGCGACTGTCCCTCGCCATTGTTGTTGTTGTTGTTGGTGCCGCCGCCCCGTTGTTGTTGTTGAATCTCTCTCTCTCTCCAGACAGGACGGGGACGGGGCGGACGGGGCCGACGGGGTCGCAGACACTCTCCCCCCAGTCCCTGCAGGGCCCGACCTACCCTCTCTGACAATGGGTCCGCGCGGCGGCACGGCACGGCACGGCACGGCACGGCACGGCACGGCGTGTCGCGTCTCGGAGACCGTCAACGAGGCCGTCGCCGTCTCGCGATCGTTGTTAGACGAAAAGGGGCCGCGGAGGGGAGGAGAGGAAGTAAGTAGTGCATCGAGCAGATGTTTGAGGGGAGCCAAGACGGTGAGGGCAGCGCAGCGCACGCGTGCGGGGGGAGGGGAGGGGGAGGGGCACCCCATGCCTTCCCTAAGACGTCTGGCGTTCCCCGACACGCTCTGTCCGCTCACCACCCCTAGCGCGGCCCCCGCCAGCCCCGCCAGCCCCGCAGAGCGCACAGAGTCCCGCGGATTAACACAGCGCAGACCGAGCGTCCTCAAACCGAACCGCCACACACATGGAGAGAGCCAAAAACCAATAAAAAATGAATTCCGGTCAAACAAGGAATCGAACAACCCCGAAGGAGCGGCCCAGTGCGTGTGCCCGGCGCCCGTCCGCAGCATAAGCAGCCGTTCTTATAAAAATTTAATGATCCGAGGCACGTGCTGGCATAATTTACCCCCACCCCCGTTCCCAGTGCGGCGGCCGGGGCCGAGTCCAGCCGAGCGTGACCGGGGACGGCCCCCCAACGAGTACCCCAACGAGTACCCCAACGAGTACCCCAACGAGTACCCCAACGAGTACCCCAACGAGTACCCCAACGAGTACCCCCAGTCGAGCACCCCAACGAGTACCCCCAGTCGAGCACCCCCGCCAGTACTCACCGGTGTAGCAGAGCGCCACGAGGGTGTGCGCGTGCCTCCGCACGGTGGCGTTGCGCCGCGTCCAGGACACCCGCTCCAGCACGTGGTCCACGTAGTCGAAGCCCGTCACCGCCGTCACGTTCCAGTGCAGCTTGGACAGCACCAGCAGCTCCCAGCGCTGCGCAAAACAAACAGAGGCGACATCAGTTGTGTTGTCACAGAATCATGTGGCGCAAAAAATGGCGTAAGCCGGAAGCTCCGGACTGAAAAATTTTGCTCGGCGACATTCTGGTGGCGTGGTCCTGGAGGCCCGGAGGCCCCGGCATCGGGATTAGTGTCTGCACATCGCCCTTCTTGTTGAGGATCTTGTTGTTGTCGGCGGGGAGGAGGGGCGGCGGGGGCGGCGAGGGGGTGTGGTGGGTGCATCCAGAGGGGGCCGGGGGGATCACGGAGGCGGGGGCGATGCAGGCGACGCAGGCGATGCAGGCATTGTGCGAGGCAAGCATAAAGGCCTGCATCCCAGGTGTGCCGTGTGGAGGCCGTGAGCCCCACGACGCAGGTAGGGAAGGCAGGCGGAGGCGGGGGAGGCGAGCCCCTCAAAGACGCAACCACAGCGCAGCAGCGCAGGCTGAACCCGAACAGCGTGTCGCCGCGCTCGCGCCCTCTCTCTCGCACCCCTGCGGGACGCCCCATGAGTGCGAGGGAGAGGGACACACACAGCACCGCGAGCGAGGCCGAGGGCTTCAACCCCGCACCGCGCAGTAGTAGGTTGATTCCGAGCCGTCTCTCTCGCACCCTTACGGGAGGCTCCGTGCGTGCGAGGGAGACGGAGCGACGAGAGCAGAGCCGGGGGAACGGGGCGACGAAACGACGCAGAACCTGGCCGCCGCGCACGACGCCACGCTCGCTCTTCAGCGCGCAAGGCGTGCGCCTCAGCGGCTTTTTCGCGACGCAGTCTACTTTTCCAGCGCGCCAGCACTTCCCTCTGGTGTAGTAGCGTTTACAGTGCCAGTCATTTGGTCAATCTTCGAGACACCCCTTCGCCTCGCTTCCTTCTTCGCCTCCTTCCCTAAAGCAGGACGTCCGCCCCGGTCGGCCCGTGGGCCTTGCCGTGGGCCTTGCCGTGGGCCTTGCCGTGGGCCTTGCCGTGGGCCGAGGCGCGTCCTCGCTATCGTCATCGCGTCATCTCATCGGGAGGGGGAGGGGGGAGGGGGGAGGCCATTACGCGACCCCCTCCAGGCCCTCCCTCACTAGCCTCATCCCGCCGGGCCGCAGGTCGGACAGGAACACCTGTTCCCCGGAGTCATTCCCTTCCCGTAGTACTACCACTACCGCCACCCGAACTACTACTAGGGTGCCCCCTGCCCCTCGCCCCTCCCGCCCGGCCGGCGTGGCCTCCACGGCGACGCTCCGCGCTCGGCCACCGCAGCAAGAAGGTTCGCGTCGCCTTGGACCGGACGTCCCCGGGTCCCGGAGTCTCTGCGGCGGCGGCGCGGGGGAAGACAGAGAGACCCGGAGGAAGCGTCCGGGACCGAAAATGCCCCCGCCATACACGCCATCGGTTCGGAGACTTGGGGTGCGGAGCGGCACGAGATGGGCCGGACGGACGGACAGGCAGGCAGCGGACGGGCACGGCGCGGCGCGTTGCGACGGTCAGGCCCAGATTTAATTGAATGGGCCCCACCCACCCCACTGTATGCTCACGGCGGGCACGGCGGGCACGACGCGATCCAGACCACGGGAAAGGGCAGGTGTGTGCGTCTGGCTGGTGCGATGGCGTGCGCCTTGGCGTCGGCCGGACCGATTAAGGTGGTCCACGGCGACCGCGTCCACGACGCGTCGCGGACCCCGAATTAAACGACACCGTCACCCGTTTCCCATTCACGCCGTCGGAGTCTCTGTTGTTGTTGCTGCCGTCGCCGCCGCTTTTGTTGTTGCTGTTTCCACCCTTTCGCTCAAAAGTGTCACACCGAAAAAGAAGGGATCAATCAAAAGGTGACTCACCCTGAGCTCGTCCGGCACGATGCTGTGGTCCGAGTAGAAGCACAGCAGGTCCACGCCCAGCGCGTGGCACTGGCGGATCTTGGAGGCGAGCAGGAGGCAGACCGCGGCCGCCAGCTGCAGCTGCTTGCGCGAGATGGCGCACGCGCAGAGGAAGCGGTCCAGGAAGTTGACGGCCAGCGGGAACACCTGATCCTCGCACTGCTGCTCCTCGCAGACCTTCCAACAACAACAACAACATTGGGAGTGTGTTTAGGCAAATGACCCTCTCGGCCGCCGATTCGTCGCTCTGTCTCTCTCGCACCCCTGCGGCCTACGGTCGACAGAGCGTGATTGCCGAACGGCTGTCTAGGCTAGGCGAGGCGTGGCGTGGCGTGGCGTGGTCGGCGGCGCGGCCGTTGCGACTTGCATGATCAAAAACACACACCAGTTGCACGGACTGGCGTCGCCGGCGTCGCGGGCGTCGATGGGAGATACCGACCGCGCAGGGCACGCAACAGGGAGGGTGGGGGAGAGAGTGCAACACCTCCACTTCCACCCCGTGCCGCTGCCACCGCCGCCCCTGCCATAGAAAACGACTTGTTGAGAGCAGCGGAGCAGCAAGGAGAAAGGGGGTGGGGGCGGAGAGAGAAAGACAGAGCAGGCGCGAGAGATAGAGGTGAGAGTGTGGCGACCGCGCCGTGCTGGAAATCGGAAATCAGCACAAATTGCCTCGGGGGGCGAATTTTTCCGTTTTTAGATACGCCATACATGGAACCGGCCGGCAGGGGTGTGGTCGCCGCGGCCGGTACAGTACAGAAGGGGTGACACGGCGCACCGTTTTTTTCTCGATCGGAATGGGGGAAAGGAACGGCACAGAAAAGAGACTTGGAAACCTGAATCTATTAGTGATCGGCCAGAACAAAACGCCGAAGTCGCGAGGGTGCGGTGGCACTTCCCCCTCCCCCTCCCCGCGTCGTCTGGAGTCGCCCCGCCGGACGGGTACAGTACAGACAAACGGGGCAACTAATCATGAGAACCAAAGACACGCCGACCCGATTCAGATTCACGTTGCGATTCGCCGCACCAGCACCGGCCGTCTCTCTCGCACTCGCGCGAAGCGCCAACCGCCGCCCGTCCGCGTCTCTGTCGCACGCGTCGCGGCGTCGCGGCGTCGCGGCGGCGTCTTGACGTTAGGCAGCCCCGCCGCGTCGCGCCGCCAGGACCGTTAAAAGAAAACAATGGAGTTAGTCGCTGACCTAGGCCAAGCCGGCCAAGCCACCCCCCGAGCACGGCGGGGCAAGCCACCCCTAAGGAGCGGCGAGAGAGAGAGAGAAAGAGAGAGAGAAGGGAAGGCGTGGGGCCGTGGGGTGGCTCGGGTCTTATAATGGATTAGCCGTTTTCAAGGGAGGGGCGGCGAAGACGGCGGGGAAGGACCGAGGGGGAAGAAGGAGAGGAGGGGGGGGGGACATGCAGCGCAGCCAGTCCGTACCTGCACCCCTCCCCTCCACGACGTACCGCGACGGCGTTCCCTCCCCCACCCCCTCGGGATGCACACGATGCACAGGTAAATGGGAGTAAGGGAAGGCAGGCCACGCCGCTCCGCCAGGGACTGCCTTCTGCTTTGTTGCACTGCAAGACCGAGGCAGGACCCTGGCAGGACCCTGGCAGGACTGCAGGACCCAAAGACGAATGGCGGTGGGGATAAATCAGGGATAAATGAAAGAAAGAGCCGAGACTGCCGTGGTGCGGAGCGCAGCGACGCGGAGCGGGACGCGATGTTGATTCTAGACGGCATGCCGATGTGGCCGCCCAGACAAATATGGGCGAAACGAATATAAATCGATCCCGATTTCGATTTGCCAGGAGGTTTGGTCGCCTTGGTCGGGGTGCAGGCCAGCCAGGGTCCAGCCGAGTGACGAATGTCGGGAATGGCAGCCTGTCACATTCGTAATCACCTCCAGTTTATTTTCAGAGAGGGGCGGCTTTTCGAAAATTAGTGTCTTTATTTGCAGTTTCAACTTTTTTAAAAATTTCAAATTTTATTTTTTTTAAACTTGAATTTTAATTCTCAACTGTAAAACTAAATGTAATTTTGCAGCCCCACGTGGGTTGTCAGCATGGGGGACCACCACGTGGTGGGCTGAAAGCCAAACGCCCGAACACGTAGGCAGCCGGGTTGTCAGCCACGCCGTGCAGTCAGTCGCTTTCTGACAGCCGCGCCGTCAGCGTCAGCTGTCAGCGATTCACGAAACCCGCAAAGAATAAAGAATCCGCGGAGAGCGCTGCGCAGTAAAGTCCGGCCTCGGCCGTGTCAGCGCCGTGTCAGCCGAGTCAGCACGACGCGTCAGCGTGTCAGCGATCCGGCAGGCAGTCCGGCCTGAACTCGGAAGAGCTTACGCCCGAGTCCGTCACCGGGGCGGTGCGGGGCGGTGCCGTCGCCGAGGTGCCGTCGCCGAGCTGCCGACTGGCGGAGACAAGCTTCCAATGCATCGAATGTCAAAGTGACAGTCGCCCGGCCGTCTCCCGTAACGCGACCGGCGGCCAGGGCGGCCAGGGCGGCCGGGGCACGCGGGCCGCGAGTGATAGTCCGCCAACAACACGACAGACAGGCGCCACACGGCCACACCAGGACGACACGTCAAGACAGCGACGACTATCACGTGCACACACACACACACACACTCACCTCCAGCATCCACGTGGAGACCACCTTTCGCATGTAGGGCAGGATGTCCTTCTGCACCACCACGAAGTAGTTGCACTCGGGCACGTACACGGTCTCGAGCTCCAGCAGGTTGTGCAGGACGCGCAGGTCCTCGAAGATGACGGCATCGCAGGCGGCGGTGTGGCCGGCGGGGGCGTCCAGGGCGCCGGTCGGTAAGGCTTGATCGCCGGAACCCAGCCGGTCGCAGGCCAACTCCTCGGCGCACAGTAAGTCCATCCTCGGCCAGGCGAGCCAGGCGCCAGGGGGCAGGGCGGGGGAGGGGCCGGGGGCGAAGGGCCGACGGGGTGCTAGCACGCCGCCGTCGACATGTCGCTGTCGCACTACACGGCGTGGCTGGCGAGGCGAGTCGAGACGCAAGGCTTGCCGGCGTGCGCCCGACGCGACTGTCCCGCAACGCTCGGCAGCGAGGACTGGGCCTGGCCGTGCGCCGCCCCGCCACGCCGCCGCCACGCCGCCCTGCAGACAGCACGCAGCACGCGTTGACCCGGGGCTGCGTCCGGGGCGTCGAGACTGCCGCAGGCTGTCCCTCTCCCACCCGCTCGGCCGGCCGGCACCACGCCCGCCGACGCGGAGGCAGCCGCGAGCAGCCAGGGTTGTGTCGGCGCGACGCCAGCGCGGCGCGGCGGCCGCGGCGCGAAGCTCCGCGTACGGGGCACGGCCTGCACGGCCTGGGGGAGGGGGTGTCTTTACCTCTCTACCTTCTCTACCTGGGCCGGCTGGCTGGCTGTGCTGGCTGGAGTTGTGTCGCTGATTGGCACCTGGGGTTCTCATGCACCGAACATCTGCTGCGGGGCGGCCCGGCCCATTGTGAGCGTAGCGTGCTGCCGCCGCCGCCGCTACCGCCGCAGCGCCGTGTGTGGATGTGTAGTACGGGGTGCCCCCCTCTCCCCCACCCCCTGCCCCTACCCCCGCCTGCGCGTGTATAGGTATGGGGGCAGCAGCAAAATGAAAAGTGGAAGAGGAGGGGGAGGGGGAGGGGGTTGAAAAGCGCAAGTTTGATCCTGTTTGATTTAGTTACGTGTTGGCGTGCAGGGTCGCCTGACCGAATGGGAGTGAAAGCGAAAGTGAAGGGCAATTTCCTCTGTCGCCACCCCTGCTAACGCCTGCTGGCCTGTGCTTTGCGCCTTCCCTCACCCACCGCACCCTCGCGAGGGTTATAATGCCTCACCTTGTCGCACCGTCGGCCGACAAGTGCACGCGGGGAGTCGTTTCGTCTCTCTGTCACACTCATCCATAGCATGCCGTCGGGGTGCGAGTGAGACAGACAGTGGGCTGGCGAAGCGCAGCCGCGCGTCAAGTTGGTCAAATGGGCCCCGAGGCGCACGGAGCAACGCGGAAGAGCGATTTGTCGCTCTGTCTCTCTCGCACCCTTGCGGAGAGCCCCACGAGTGTGACAGAGACAGATAGCTGCTTCCCGTTTCCTCCTTTCGGCCGCCGACACTGTCCGCATCAATGGACTCATTGAAGGCGGTCGCTTCCGGCCAATGTCAGAATCAGGACCAGAAGGCCGACCAGAAGGCCGACGGCCCGTCGATGCGCTTATCTCGGTCCGCGCTTCACGCCCCCACACTGTAGCGCCCCACCGTAACTGCAGTCACGGCTCAATGCTCAATGATCTAGAAACAAAAATGTTTCCCACACCGTTTGCTTATTTATTTGCTCGAAGCCTTTCTACCTTTCCGACTCCGCGGATCGGCCGACCAATAAATTCCCTCCCAACGCGTCTGTCCTTCCCGTCCCCGTCCCTCCCATCTGCGCCGAAAATGACGGAGCGTCTCGGAGACGCGGAACGGAAAATGGAAATGCACACGGCAAATTCCGTGCAATCACTCCCTTGATCTACTGCGGGCCTGGGCGGCTGGGCGCGAAACGCGGTGAATCAAAAGCCATTTATTCGGGGCGGGGGGGGGGGGGCGACTCCAGTTTCCCGTGATTTGTGATGCATCTGCGCCAACACGGCGTGACACGCCGCCGTGCGTCTGGCCCTGCCCGTCTTGCCGTTGCCAATGCTTCCAATGCCTTCCTTTGCGGTCACCCTCTTCTCTTTTCGCGTAACATCGTTCTAAAGACGAGCAGGGCGGCGACGCTGCCGGTGATCGCGAGACGGAGGCTGTGGCTCGCCCCCCTGCAACTCCTCAGCCTCCCTCCCCCTGCCGGCCCGCCCGCAACCCCCTCCAAATCTGACGTCTGGTCGGTCTGGCCCAGCAGACTGATTCCGAGAAACGCTGTCGTCGCTCTGTCTCTCTCGCACCTACACGGGACGCCCCACGAGTGCGAGAGAGACAGAAAGATGGACCCTCGGCATCAGTCGGCAGGCAGCCTCGTGGCACGGGCCACCATGACCTCGCCGCGCAACGCCGTGCCGCCGCCCGTGCCCGCCAGGCCAGGTGGGGGAGGCCGACGGCGAGGCGGGGGCGGAGGGGGCGGCCGGGCCGGCGGGGGGCGGGGGGCGGGGTGGCCGCCGGCGACACGGCCGCGTCAAAGGGTTGGACCGCTTGACCTTAAACTTGAACTTGGAAGCGACCGCCGCGGTGGCGCTCCGCCAGGTGGTCTGCGAAGTGGGGAAGGGTAGGGAAGGGTCTCGCGGGGAAACAAAAAAACGCCTAACAACGTCACATGAGGCTCAGCACGACTCTTTGACTGCCTTCTAGGCGCTGCTGCCGTTCGAGCGTTCGGGTGCTTTGTCTGTCTGTCTGTCTATCTGTCTGTCTTTCTGTCTGTCTGTTTGTCTGTCTGTCTGTCTGCCTGCCTGCCTGCCCCGCTATCTTGACTCGACGATGCACCTGGCTTCTGCCCTATTGAGCGCATGTGCTGTCACCTTTTCCGTGGCGGGGCTCGGCGGGGCCACATGCAGCTTGTGCCGTAATCAAAAGAAAGGCAGCACAAGAATAGAATGGGGTGCCCGAGGTGGCCGTGGTGGCCGAGCTGCCCCTGGGGGTGCTTACTGGTGCGCGGTGCTGACAGTGGTTCCAACCCTCGGAACCCTCGAACCCTCAAATGGGGCCCTAGCACCTAGCGGAGGCTGCGGAGTGGAGGGGTACCGCTAGCCGGCTAGCACATGCAGCACCCCGAGGCCTTGGCCGTCGCCGCGCAGCTGGCCTTGCAAAGCATCGCAACGCCAAGGGCGTCCAAGCGAGGTCGATCCCCGATCCCCTTGCCGGTAACGCACGCTGCACCAGAAGGGAAGTACACTGTACACCGACAAAAATTTCAATTAAGGCTCGCGGACCGCGGTCCTACCGCACTGCTTCGAGGCGCGCCCGTCTTCAGCAGGGCGATCGCGGAGCGGAGCGGAGAGGCAGGTGGCGCCCGCCCAGAGCGTGGGCTTCCCGCCGCGCCGCCGTGGAGGTTGGGTTGCCTTCCCATGGCGTTGCCCCATCCCGTTGCCCACCGCGTCCGTCTTCGGGTCTCGGAGGAGGGGGCGTGACGTCACCACTTTCTCCCTCGCGGAGAAGGGGCCTCGCGGGGCGCGGCGGGGCGCGGCGGGGGGCCGCGAGGTGCGTCTGGGCCGCGCGCCACGGCGGGCCTCCAGTCAGGTCCACACGGCGGCCACGAGAACGGCGACATGGCGTGCTCGGCGTGCCGCGGTGCGGGGGCACTGCGACGCCTGGGGCAGCTGTCCAGGACGCCGTCGAGGCCGGCGTCGTCCTCGGCCACGTCGGCCGCGGAGGCGCTGCTGCACGCCGACCCGGCCGCGGCGTCCGCCGGCGCCACGCCCGTCAAGAGCTACGCCGAGGTGCCCGGCCCCAAGCCCGTGCCGCTGCTGGGCAACTCGTGGCGGTTCCTCCCCGTCGTCGGTGAGTCGAGTGCAGTCGCACGGCCTCGTGGGGAGCTTTGTTAAAGCGGAGCGACAGCGACCGCCGGGGAGAGATTTCCCTGGCAGCCTTGGACTCGCATGCGAAAACCAAGTGTGAACCTCAGAGCTTCAACTCTGACCCTCGCTCGCGAAATGTGCGCCCAATGTGTCACTGTGACTCATCGCTTTGCAGGTAACTTCCGCATCGAGCAGATGGACCGCGTGTGCCTGGGGCTGCACGAGCGCTACGGCGACATCGTCAAGGTGGCGGGGCTGATGGGCCGGCCCGACATGGTGTTCGTCTTCGACGCCGACCTCATCGAGCAGGTCTTCCGCGCCGAGGACGCGCTGCTGCCCGTGCGCCCGTCCATGCCCAGCCTGGACGCCTTCAAGCACGGCATCCGGAAGGACCTGTTCGGCGACCTGGCGGGCGTCATCGCCGTGTGAGTGTACACTGTGGAACCCGCGGACTCCTGCCGGCACTTTCTGACGTTGCTCCGTGTTGTCGCAGGCACGGGCCGCGGTGGCTGGAGTTCCGGACCCGCGTCCAGCAAGTGATGCTGCAGCCGCGGACGGCCAAGCGCTACGTCGGGGCCATCCAGGACACCGCCGAGAGCTTCGTCACCAGGTGCGCCACCGCCACCGCCTCTACCGCCCCACTGCGGCCTGCGCGGCAGTACAGAACGAGTAGCACTCTCCCACACTGACACCTCTCCGTGTGTCTTCACAGGATTCGCAAACTTCGCGACAGCAAGGGAGAAGTGCCGGCAGACTTCGTCAATGAAATCCACAAATGGTCTCTCGAGTGTAAGTACGGCGGATGAATGCATGAATGAATGAATGAATGAGTGTGGCCAGCTAATCGGTGGCATGACGCAGCGATCGCGCGCGTGGCGCTGGACGCGCGCCTGGGCTGCCTGGACGACGCCCCGCCGGCCGACACGCAGGCCCTCATCGACGCCGTCAACACCTTCTTCATGAACGTGGGCGTGCTGGAGCTGAAGCCGCCGCTGTGGAAGATCTTCCCCACGCCGACGTGGCGGGCGTACATCGCGGCGCTCAACGACATCACGACGTGAGTGTGGGGTGCAGGGCGCTGCTCTGCGGACGGACGAGTCCAAGGGAAGTCACTTTGGCAACTTTGCTGCAGCATCACCTCGCGGTACATCACGCGCGCGCTGGAGGCGCTGCAGGCGCTGGGAGAGGACAAGAAGGCCGAGCTGGGCAACGACGCCTCGCTGCTGCAGCGCGTGCTGGTGGGCCACGACGCGCGCACCGCCCACATCCTGGCCATCGACCTGTTCCTCGTCGGCATCGACACGGTACGCCGCCGCCGCTCCAAGTGGCTCCCCTCACTCGACGTTCATCTAACTTTAACGCCTTCCTTCGGCGCAGACCTCCGCCGCGCTGGCCTCCGCGCTGTACCAGATCGCGCGGCACCCCGAGGAGCAGGAGACCCTCCACCAGGAGGTGGCGCGCGTCCTGGGCCGCGACGGCGACGTGACGGCCGCCGCGCTCGAGGACATGCCGTACCTGCGCGCCGTGCTCAAGGAGGTCCTCAGGATGTACCCCGTGGTGATCGGCAACGGCCGGACCCTGACCGAGGACACGGTGGTGGCGGGCTACCGTATCCCCAAAGGGGTGAGTGCGCCCGGATGACTGTCACTTCTCGAGTTGTTTACAAACGGCGGTTTCATTGTCCGGCTCGCCGTCCGCCCGCAGACGCAGATCATCTTCCAGCACTACGTGGCCAGCAACCAGGAGCGCTACTTCCCCGCCGCGGGGTCGTTTCGGCCGTCGCGCTGGCTCCGCGAGGAGTCCCCGCAGTGCCCCGTGCACCCGTTCGCGTCGCTGCCCTTCGGCTACGGCCGCCGCATGTGCATCGGGCGCCGCTTCGCCGAGCTGGAGCTGCACACCGTCGTGGCCAAGGTGGGTGTCCCGTTGTGGCGTTCAACTTCACCGTCTCCCTCTGGACCCTCACACCTCTCACGTTTCGCGTCCATTCCTTTTGCAGATGGTGCAGAACTTCCGGCTCGAGTTCAACCACCCGCCACTGCCGTACCGCGTCCACCCCATGTACATGCCGCACGGCCCGCTCAAGCTCACGTTCCACGCTCGCTGATGCCCAAGTCATTTTCCAGTCATTTGTTGTTTTTGTACCATTGTAAATAAAAGCTTTATTTTTATTTTTTAATTGCTGTTGTCATTGATTTCCCTTTATTTTCCACCCACGGTAAATGGGAACCGACTTTTCCTCTGGGTTGAATTGGGGTTGAGAGGAGGGTTGAAGGGGCAAGAAAATCCAAACTTTAACAATATACAGAAAACATTTATTTAGGACATACAAAAAAACATAGCTTTGCTTTGCTGTCTCAGTCTCGCTCCACCATCTTGAAGCGCAGCTCGCCGTCCGGGGCGTACATGAACGTCACCTGGTAGTCCAGGGGCTTGTGGTGGTACTCCAGCCTAAAGCGGCGGACAAGCTAAAAAAACAAGAACAAAACCCATAAGGATGAATTAAAAAAAAAACAAAAGCATTGTATTGATAGTTAGAACAAAAGTGGCAGGAAAAGGCCCACCTTGGCGAGCAGGACGTGCATCTCCAGGTCGGCGAAGCGCCGGCCGAGGCACATCCTGGCGCCGTGGCCGTAGGGTTGCGAGGCGAAGGGGTGCACGTCGAGCGAGGGGTCGTGGTTCTTCATCCAGCGCTCCGGCAGGAACTCGTCGGCGCGGCCCGCGTACCGCGCCATGTTGCCCGTCACCACGGTCGGGAACACCAGCTGCACCTGGAGCAGGCCGAGGAGCGCGACAAAGAGGAGTGAGGCGACGGAAAAAAGAGCAAGCAGGGGCGGGGATTCGAACCCGGCGACTCACCCCCTTGGGCACTCGGTAGCCGCAGATGGTGGTGTCGCGCTGCAGCGTCCGGCCATTGCCGATCACCGTGGAGTACATCCTGCGAACCAATCACAAGTCAGATCGATTCCCACCCAATCACTGCTCTAGAACGAGTCTCCGCGCCGTCGTCGCCCACCTGAGCACCTCCCTGACGAAGCCCTTGGTGTAAGGCAGCTGGTCAAGGTGCTGCGCCGTGAGCGGCGTGTCGGGGTCCGGCAGCACCCGCACCAGCTCGGCGTGCATCTTTTCCTGGACCTCGGGCCGCGTGGCCAGCTGGTATAGGATGGAGCACACCGCCATGGAGATCTGCGAGCATTCGAAACCATTCGTAACCACGCACCAGCGCGCCAAGTTTTTCACAAAAATAAATTCTTGGGCCTTACCGTGTCGATGCCGACGAGGATGAGGTCCAGCGCGAGCACGTAGGCCAGCTTGCGGTCCGGCTGCTCGGCCAGGATGCGCTCCACGACGGACAGGTCGCCGTCGGCCGACGCGCCCTGGGCCGCCTGCTTCTGCTCCAGGCGCTCCATGGCGCGGTCGATGTGCTTGGTGCACACCCTGCCGAGCAGACAGAGGGAAGGGTGACGCGGTGACGCGGTGCCACGGCCACGGCGAGCCAACGAACCGCCGTGGCGGTAGGCAGCCCAACGTGCACCTCGGCGGCGCCGGCGGCCCGCGCGCCGGGCTGCACGCCGTGCGCCACACTGCTCGCTTACTCGATGAAGTAGTTCATGTTCTTGACGTAGTGCGTCCAGAGCGGGATGACGGGGATGTACCGCCAGAAGGGGAACTTGAGCTCCAGCACGGCCACGTTGCGCAGCGCGAACTTGGCGGCGTCGATGATCTTCTGGGGCTCCGAGTCGGCAGGCAGGTCGGGGTCCAGGCAGCCCAGTCGGGTGTCCAGGGCCACGCGCCCGATGCCTGCGGTTGCATTTGAAGTTGGAATCAGTTTCAGAACAGGCACTGGGCCACGCACAGCACCAGACAGCATCGACACTCACACTCTAAAGACCATTTGTGAATCTCGTTGTCGAAGTCCTTCGGCATCTCCCCGTTCTCATCCCGCATGTCTTGCATTCTGAAACGTGAAACACAATACAAATGAAAAATTGCTTTAATGCCGCGCTCCGCTCGTCCACCTGTCCCGGCGTGCGTGCCAACGCATCATTGCCACCGCCGGCTGCAACGTCCGGCGGAGTGGGTCGGAGTGGGCCGGTGTGGGTCGGAGGGGCTCGGAGTGGGTCGGAGTATGGGTCGGGGTATGGGTCGGAATATGGGTCGGAATATGGGTCGGAGTATGGGTCGGAGTATGGGTCGAAGTATGGGTCGGAGAGGGTCAGAGTGGGTCGGAGTGGGTCGGAGTGGGTCGGAGTGGGCCCCTGTCGGTGTGGGTGCGCCACCAGCGAGCAGCGCGAATAAATGGCCGGGCAGTAAAAGCCCATAAGACAAGGCTCCGCGCGATGCGGTGCCGGGCCGACGGGGCCGACCCACATCGGCGGACCAGGACCAGGACGCTGCTGGTGGGAACCCGCGGGGCGGGGAGGAGGGGGCGGGGAACTAGGCGGGGAGGGGGGGGGGCAGCGGCGGGCCGCGATACGAGTTTTGGGTGGTGTCCATGCGCTTTTCGCTTTCTCTGCGTGTCCGGTCGGCACGCCACGCCACGCCACGCCACGCCACGCCACGCCTCGGACCTGGAAGGACCAGCCGGCACGATTTTGGCCTTCCGATCGCCAGTCCGTGTGTCCGTCCGTCTGTCTGTCCGTCTGTCCGTCCGCACGCCTGCGGCGACGATGCCCCTCCATACTCCTTCCTTACCCACCTCTGCAGGAAGCAGTTGGTGACGTCCTCGATGGGGCCGATGTAGGTCCGCACCGTCTTGGGCTGCAGGCAGGGCCGCTGGACGCGCGACCGAAACTCGCGCCAGGCCTCGCCGTGCCTGCAAGCAGCGCCAGCATGGCCCGGCTCAGAGGAGAAAGAAACCCAAATACAGCGGGAACTGGACCGCGTCGCGCCAAAGCACGCGCCACAGCGCGTGGCCCCCAAAACCATCGTGGAGAGGAAATTAAAAGCAGATCCACTGCGAAAAGTACTCACACGCCGACGACGCCCGCCAGGTAGCCGAAGAAGTCCTTCCGCACGTCCGACTTGTACCTTGCGACAGAGGAAAACAGTCACGCCAGCGTTCTGCAGCGGTCTCTCTCGCACCCGAGCGGGGCATGCCTTGGGGCATGCGGGCCGCGCCGTGAGTGCGAGAGAGAGGCCCGTCGGAAATGAAAGTGCGGCGCCTTTGTCCTTCCGAGCCCCGCGGGCCTGCTGCACAGTGTAGATGCAGGCTGCGGCCCTATCCCGGCCTACCTCACGATGCAGGGCATGGCGGGCCGGAAGGGCGTGGGGCCCTCCTGGCGGTACACCTTCTCGGTCTCGTCCGCGTCGAACACGAACACCAGGTCCGGCCGGCCCACCAGGTTGGACAGCTTGACGATGTCGCCGTACTCCCGGTGCAGCAGCCCGGACACGCGCGCCAGGTCCGACACTTGGTACTGGCCTGGAACAATGGGGCGTTCGATGGATGGATGTGACGGCGCTGCTCTGCTTCAAGCAGAGCCTCTGTCTCTCTCGCACTCATGGAGCCGTGCGCGGGGTGCGAGAGAGACAGAGCGCTGTAAAAGGAAAAGGCGCAGACCGCAAGGCGTTATCGCCTGCTTCTGAACTGAACCGTTTTTGCCTCTCGCTGAAGTGGGACTCGGACTCGGCGCCCTGCCCTCCTCGCGCGTTCAACTCACCGACGACGGGCAGCAGCCTCCACGTGTTCCCGATGAGCGGCAGCGGCGTGGGCCCGGGCATCTGCTCGTAGGGCAGCCCGGCGGCCTCCGCCTCCAGGGTCTCCACGGCCTCCTCGGCCTCCACGGAGCGCGGGCAGAGCGGGGCCGTGCCGGTGGACCTCGGCCGGCGGCCGGAGGCCGTGGCGGAGGCCGTAGTGGCGGAGGCCCGCAGCCGCAGCCATCCCCCCAGCCTGGACATGACGGAAAGCCTTAGTGGCAGCGGGGCCGCTTCGTCGGCATGCCCCTCGCGACTGCGGCCGCGGCTTGGGCGACCGGATCACCGAATCGCGCGGTCCGTTTTAATCACGATGGGGAATCGGCAGAGGCAGGTGGCGACAGCGATACGTCGCCTGCAGGCTGATTCCGAGCACTGCTTTCGTCGCTCTGTCTCTCTCGCACCTGAACGGTTCGCCCCGCGAGTGCGAGAGAGACAGAGCGACGAAAACAGTGGGCTGACAAGGCGATAAGCGCCTCCAGCTGACCAGCTTCTCGGGCTGCTACACCGAAAAGAACTCCCGGCGTTGGCAGTGCAGTGCCGCAGAGCCGCACCTGCACTATGCGAATCGTTGAATCGCTTGGCAGTGGCGCGGCTGGACCGCCGCCAGTGACGTCGAATGGCTGCAAAGCTCTTCAAAGCTGCGGATGGCGCCACAAAGCACAAGGCCTCCTCAAGGTCGCGCGCCTAAAGGGTCGTGCGCAAACCAGCTGACCTACAGTAGCCCCCCCCTCCCCCTTTTTCTGCGACCCGGATAACCTAACCTTCCCATGTACTTAAGATGGGGGTGTGACTTTTTGCGGACCCCCTCCCCCTTAAATGGGTTACGTGGTATATCCGCGACACCAAACCGGCGACAAGTTTCAAAATGTGGCAGTGTCTCAGAGATCTCTGCTCGCTGCTGTTTGATTTGGGGTTTCGGGGGCGCCCGGTCCGGGCGGCTCGAACCCGAAAACCCAGACCGGCATGCACGGAACCCTCTCCTCCTCCGGTTCCAGTCACCGGACAGGACACCGCCGTCTCGTCGCCGGCGAGCAACATGCCAGCATGCCAGTGGGCCGACAGGCCGCAGACTCCAGGACTGGTTCAGGGTTCGTGCACCGGCCGCACCGGACCGCACCGGACCGCACCGGACCGTGGGCGCGGCGGCGGAGGGAACGACAACCAGCGGAGAGACTCCTTGGCGTCCTTGACGGTCCGGCCAGTGCCCTGCGAGTGTGTGTGTATGTGTGTGTGTGTCAGTGTGTTGCATCACTGAACCGACTGCAGTGCGTAGCCGCGTGGCCTGGCGTGGCCGTGCTCGCTCACCACCACTATGGACCGGCAAGGCTGGCTGGCAAGGCTGGTGCGGACGCCCCAGACCTAGCGGACCGCCGTAAAGAAAATACCGAACGAAACCTTGAGTCGCCTTGAGTGCGAGGCATACTAGTCGGTGCAGTGGTCTTAGAAAAACAAAACGGCCGCGAAATGCGCGTGCACTAAATACGTAACAAGGAGGTCGTCCGCTTGTTTTTGTTTGTCAAAGTGGGACAGCTTGCTTGACAGCTGGAATACCTCTTTTTTTGGGTTCGTCGCGCCTTGGGGGTGGAGTCGGCAGGTTTTTTTGCCAGGGTTCAGTAACCTAATCAGAGTTAAAGTCTTTCCCAAATTCAATCATAGCATTCGGGTGGAATGTGCACTCCAACCGTCAAATTGGGCACTGGCTTGCTGAACCCTGTTTTTCTCTTTGTTTCCCATGTGGCGCGGGAGCAGCTGGGCCCAAGCTGGGCCGGCCTGCCTGTCGGGATGACTTTCCGTTCCCGAGGTTCCCGTCGCTGCCCCGGCCGAGTTCCCGCAAAAAAGGAGCGGCAATTTCACGGCGCCGGACGAAAATCGGTGCAGCCGCCTCAGCGCCAATACATAGTTAAAAGTCAAATTAAAAAACGTCCCTCTTTAATTTTTTTTTAAAAATGGGGCGCACTGCACGTTGTGTGAGAGAGACGGAGTGAGACGATTCTCAGGCAGGTGGCAGCCAGAGAAGAAAACTACGTACATCACCGAGGAAGTTTCGTGTCACAATGCTGCACGAAGGGAAATTTGGAGCGATTCGCTACTCACCCTCTTGATGTGGCCATCCTGGTCACCGTATCCGTTCACCGCATAGCGTCACGCCCACACTCACTCACACACATTCACACACGCACACTCTCACGCTGTCACGCTAGGGACGCGTGACGCACGCGTGACGCACACACTCACACACACACACACACGCGCGCGCGCAGCAAAGCACTCCAGGACACTATTGCTGAGACAGTGGCGGGCCAACTAAGCGACTCTCCGAACCGCGAGGCATGGCGCGGCATGGCGCGGCCTGGAGAGGAGGAACCCCCCCGCCCCCTTTCACCCTCCCCTCCCCCCTCCCCCTCCGGCCCTAGGGACCCACCGGCGGGTTGGGGAAGGGGGCGCTGGGCCGCGCTGGGCCGCGCTGGGCCTGCCTGGCCGGGCCGGTTCAAAGGGTGAGGCGGGAGCAGGGAGGGGATCAAAACAAGGAGGAGGAGAGGAGGGGCGGGAGGTGGGAGGGAGCTAGACTCCGCCACACTGCTCTGCCATGGCTCTGCCCACCTGTGCGGCATGCGGCAAGGAGGTCATGGATCCCAGCATCAGCCAGCATCAGCTGTCTCCCCCTTATGGCACAGCGAACAGTCTCTGAGTTCAACGCTGTTATTGCTGCCAGCACTCGCAGTGCACGACTGCTGCAACCTGTTGTGTCTGCTTCCTCTTCGTTGCCAAACGTCTTGAGGCAGTTTGGTTGAATGACTGAGTGACTGCGGCCGGATGGATGAATGAATGAATGCTTGAATAACCGAACGAAGGTGCGATCGATCGAACGACCACTTGTGCTGGGCCTTTGTTTGAACGCCCCCTTTCGCTAGTGATTGAGATTGGGCGGGCGGTCACCGCCCGACGGAAAGCAGACTGCAGCGCCGCACCCCGGCGAGCTTCGGACACTCTAAAACCGAACAGCCGAAGGTGTCTCCGGTTCGACTCCGGTTCGCGCCTAAACGGCCTCCTCCACCCGCACCTCACCCCTCGCCTTGTGCTCGACCCGAGAGGTGCTGCCATCTAGGTGGCTAAACGCCGGTCGGGCGCACGGGTAACCGGCCGCCCGGACTGAAATCTCGGGCCGGGCGGCCGCCCCGCCCGACGAGCGTTTGGGCGGGCTGGGCGGCCGCCCGGCCGGCAAAGACGTCGGGCGCGCCATGGCGTCGCCGCCCGCCCAATCACGAACACTACCTTTCGCTACCGGACGCCCACTGGCACCTCGCGGTGCCTCGCGGTGGTCAGGGAGCCCAGCCCGCTGGGTGCGGCCACACGTAAACACACCAAACAAACCGACCAAACAAAGCGAGCACGCCGAGCCGTTGCAAGCCGGCTGCACCGCCACACTGGTGCAACGCGACTCCGGCACACTGTAGGGGAGCCAGCCGTGCCCTGCGCCTGCTACGCCAGCTCTCCCTTATTGTCCGTGCAGTGCAGTGCGCGTTGCTGGCGTTGCTTCTGCGCGACGCTTTGGCGCGACGCTCTTCCTGGCCGCCGCGCGCCAACGCCAAGCCGCGCGCACAGAGAGGCGACATGAGGCGCATGGCGCCGCCGCCATTGTCTCCATTTGGCACCGCGGGGGCGGGAAGGGAGGGGTAGGGGAAAGGGGGCACTACTGAAAGTCGTCAGCATACGCTTTCTTGCCGCGCGCTGAAAAAAAAACAGCGCTGACGACTAGCAGGTCGCTTCGTCGCTTCGCGCGCACACGGCGTTCCCCCCCCCCTTTTCCCCTTTGGGGACCGCGGCGGCGGTATGAGAAAATAATCAGTATGCAGTGTGCTAGGCTAGGCTGCGCTGGCTGCGCCTGTCTGCGGTCGCGCGCCTCAAGGCCCCGATGGATGCAGGACATAACTATGCCACTGTAATGCCCAGGCCGAGCGGGCCGAGCGAGCGGGGCAAGCACCGCGCAGCCGCTGTGGCGGAGGGGAGGGGGAAGGGAGGGGGAAGGGAGGGGGAAGGCCGGACGGGTTGGCAACCCAACCGACTCCGCGACCGGCCGCACACCTCAGCGCATACAGTGGGCCGTGCGGGCAGGCAACCCAACCAACTCACGTGGAGTGCGCCGCGCTTGGTAGGCAACCCAACGGACACGCCGCGAGGCGGACTTTGGCCTTTGTAATTGCAAAACGCCTGCCGTGGCATTCCAAAAAGCCTGTCAAGAAAAGTCCAAAATGCCCGATTTTTCGATTTTTTTTCAAAATACGCAACGTTGTCATAGTTAGACAGAAGAAGATCGTGTCTTGTTTTGATCCCGTTAACTTTGTGCCTATCACTTACCATCCACAAAAAAAGAAAAGATTTGTTTGAAAATAAAGGCAGGTGGTGATTGGATGAGACTGTACCTAGATAAAAACGCCTTGATTCGTTCCATGGCAGCCCACGAGGGCGGACAAAGGTATGCACGGAGACAATTAGAGATAACGAAAACGGTCAGCACGACTTGTCACGTTTCTCGACGTGAATTATTAATCGGCTTGGAAACGTGATGCGTCAGCAGGAAAAACCTGCGCGCCGTTATCTGTTCTCGGAAGAAGCCGATAGCGGAATGTTTAGCATTACCACGGAATAAACAATTACTTCTTTAATTCCACGCCTCCTGCAAGTGAGGTTCAGGGGAGGTTTCTACCGATACACTGTCTCTCGAGAACGAAATGGGCCTCGAAATGGGGCTTGTATTGCACAAGCATTGCGCCCACGTGGTGCTCTGCTGCACTGTTGGTATCGCAGCGCCACTTGAAGGACTTGAAGGCGAGGAGCCGCCAGTATAAAGGTTCGCGGCGGTCCGCGCCGGCTCACTCCACGATGAAGACCTCCATCAGCATCGCCCTGGCCCTCGTCGCCGCCCTGGCGTGCGCCCACGGTCAGTGCCCAGCCCCTGGAAGGGCACTTTGTTCTGCTCTCCCCCTAGCTGGAGTCGACCATCGCGACTAAAATTATTATTATTTTGTATAATTCTATTTCACTCTGTGTGACTGCTTAACCTGCAATCGCAACTCTTTGGACAGGCGCCGCCGTGGCCAAGCAGGGCGTCAGCCTGAACCCCATGGTCAAGCCCATGGTGTGGCCCATGCCCAGCATCGGCGGCGACTTCATCAGCGAGGAGATCATCGGCGGCACGGACGCCGACCCCGCCGAGTTCCCCCACCAGGTGTCCATGCAGGTGTCCATGCTGTGGATCGTGGAGCAGCACATCTGCGGCGGCACCATCCTCAACGAGGAGTGGGTGCTGACGGCGGGCCACTGCGTCAAGGGCGTGCCATGGTACACCAGCGCCTTCATCCTGGCCGGCAAGACCAACCTGGGCGTCAAGGAGGCGGGCCAGCAGCGCAGCGCCGTCAAGAAGATGTTCACCCACGAGAAGTTCCGCGGCGGCGTCGGCCCCTACGACATCGGCCTGCTGCACCTCAAGACCAAGCTCGTGCTCTCCGACACCATCAAGCCCGCCAAGCTGCCCGCCCAGGGCGCCGTCCCCACCGGTAGGTGCCTGACACTGTGAGTTCTGCCGTTCTGGTCGTTGGAACCTTTGGTACTGAAGGGGCTCTCGGTTTGCAGGTCAGGCCACCCTCAGCGGCTGGGGCAGCATCAGCACCTCCCAGGAGCTCGTCATGCCCAAGCAGCTGCAGAAGCTGGACCTGCCCATCATCCCCTTCGACGCGTGCAACGACGCCATCCAGAAGCTGTCGGACGCGAACGGCGAGAAGAACCCCCTCGTCGAGTCGAGCAACGTGTGCGTCGGCCACCTCGACAAGGCCGGCCAGGGCGCGTGCAACGTGAGTGCAAAGTGTTTTCCGGCGAAGTGTTTTCCCACTTTGTTGACCATTTTCGAAGCTCACCCAACATTCCCGCCTCTTCCAGGGTGACAGCGGCGGCCCCCTCATCCAGGTCGTCGACGGCGAGGTCGTGGTGATCGGCGCCACCTCCTGGGGCTACTTCCCCTGCCAGGCCGAGGCCGCCCCCTCCGTGTACACCAAGGTGTCCGCCTTCGTGGACTGGATCAACGAGAACATCGCCCCCGCCCACTAAACCGGCCGCTCGCAAACTCCCCCTACCAAAGCTGCATACCAAAATAAAATCGCTATTTATCTCGCAACAAACACAACGCCGTTTCATTGACATCGTTTTATTCGGTACCAGGTCACAATTAGGTACAGAGCAGGCAAGTGGCCATTCTCTCGTCCTTATTAAACGACGATCAAATCTCGGCGAGTTGACTTTGGCCGAGTGACTCGATAAGCCTCCACTTCACCTACTGACGTGCGTCAGGAGCCACTTGGACATGCTCCGCCTTATCTTACATTCCCCGACACTAATCACGTCTAGGGAACGCCGAGGAAAACGTTGGAGAGAAAATGGGATGAACCAGTGAAAAAAAGGTTGTGTGTTGGCCAAAGATCAGTTGTGGTCTAGCCTTTCAAGTCAAGTCAAGACATCCCCGTGGAGCCCCTGCCATGGGCGAGGTAGGCACCCCGCTGCAGAGGCGTGTGGCGGCGCGGCCTACCCGGCGCGGCGATTGCGGTGCTACCCCAGTCGCGTGGTCACGCCGGCGAGGGCGTCCTTCATCCACTGCAGGTGGTCGGCGTGGGTGACGTTGGTGAAGGTGTAGTCGTTGGTGCCCTGGCGCAGCGACACGACGCCCTGCAGGTACCAGACGCCGTCGCGCTCCACCACGGCGCCACCGCCACTGTCCCCCTTGGCCAGCCTCTGGTCCGCCTCTGCGAGCACAACAAGAAGATGACGGTCGCGGTGACGCCGCCGGAAGACGGAAGACGCAAGACGCCGCCACTCACCGCTCTGGATGATGGAGCAGAACTTGTCGGCGGTGATGTACTTGATGAGGGTGTCGGAGGCGCGGCGGTAGCACGTCTTGGTGGGCAGGAACGGCATGTTGACGTACTCCAGCACGTCGAGGGCCGCCGTCTCGTCTCCCCAGCCCGCCACCTGCGCAGGGGACAGTGTGAGTTCGTGGGTTCGACTCCCGGCCGGCGCGGTGTTTTCGAAGGCGCACTCACCCTGAGCGTCTCCTCGGGCACCAGGGTGACGCTGGGGTCGACGCAGACGGTGGCGATGCTCAGCCCCGGCGGCACGGGGTCCTGCAGCTCCACCAGCGCGATGTCCCCCAGGTAGTTGCTGACCTGGCCGCGGTACGCTTCGGGCACGTGCAGGGCCGACACCTTGCTCTTGTGCACCGTGCCCTTCTCGACGGCGTCCCAGCCGCTGCGCGTCTTGCCCAGCGCGATGGCGTACCGCTCGGCCGGCAGCACGCGGTTCAGGTTGTGGTCGTAGAAGCAGTGGGCCGCTGCGGAGGAGCAGTTCAACAGGGTGGCCAACTTTATCCTTGGCAGTGTAGGCCCTCAAGTTGGCAGTGCCTTACCTGAGATGAGCACGCTGGGGGTGACGAGCGCGGCGCCGCAGGTGAAGCGGTACTGGTTGGCGGCGGCGTGGCGCTGGTACACGGCGGCGTGCCAGGGGAAGCTGTCCACCGAAGCCACCAGCCCGTTGACCGTCAGCGCGTCCGTGGTGGGCGGCCGGCCGCACTCTGGGGGATGGAGGGCACGGCTGGGTAGTGTTCAAGGGTCGAAGGGGCACGTCAGCGCGCACTCACCGTTGCCGAAGAGCAGCTTCCTGTCCTGGCTGCACTGCCCGGTGTAGGGGTCGCAGGCGCCGTCGCGGCAGTAGGGGCACGTCAGCGCGCAGTTGTTGCCGTACTCGCCGACGTCGCAGGCTGGGGGCAGGAAAGGGGGACATTAAGTTTCGGCCGATATTTGCGAGTCGCGAACCAAAAAGGGTTGTAAAAGGTTACCCTGGTCGCAGGTGTCCCCCTTGAAGCCGGGCGCGCAGGCGCAGGGTAGCCCCGGCGCGCAGAACAGCATGCCCCGGCAGCCCTCGCCCAGCGCGGAGCAGCTGCCGCCGCAGTCCATGCCGTACTTGTTGGCGCCGCAGCCTGCCGGACACAAAGAAGGCTCAGTTCGTGCTCGGCACCTCTCCCCGGAGGACGTCGTCCGTGACGTCATCGTCGAGGCTCACCCTCGGCGCAGGTCGGCCCGCGGAAGCCGGGCGGGCAGATGCACGCGCCGAAGTCGTCCTTGATGCCGCCGTTAGCACACCACCGCGCCGCTGCGGAGGGAGAGAAATTCAGCGCTCGCTGTTAAGATCCACAAGGGTGGTGTTTTCCCGAGTACTCACGCGCGGCCCTGGCCTGCCGGGGAGCGCCCCAGGACACGTTGTAGCCCGGCACGTAGATGGGTAGCGATGCCTCGCCCACGATCATCACGTCCTCGTCGTCTGCAAGCAGAGCACGCCGTCAAGCCGGGCAACGGCTTCGCGCTCCGTGGACTCGGAGTGAGACTCACCCAGATGGTTGCAGCCGCCCACCCTCTGAAGGTGCACGGTGCTGCCCCTCTTGGGGAGGTGGGCCGACACCACCAGGCGCCACTCGGAGCGCCGCAGGCTGGCGGGCAGGTCGACGACGGTGCGGTTGAACCTCCAGGCGTTGGCCTTGCCGAACAAATGACAAGTTAGACGGGCTGTTGCGAGTGCTTGAACCTGGTACCGGCAGGCAGTGCGGTACCTTGTCCGGCCGGATGGCGGCGAGGGGGAAGTCCGTGCCGTTCTCGGCCCTGGCGAACACGTTGAGGCCGGCGTCCCTGCTCGACGCCAAGTAGACCACGGACACGCACACCACGTCGGAGACGCCGCCCACCCCGGGGCTCACCATCTCAGCCCCCGCCTCGCTGGCGGACCAAACCGCGTCTGCGACAGAGAAAACCGTGAGGCTGCCGTCGGGGCAACCAGAGGCCAGGTTTGTACTTCGCACTGACCGCGGATGAAGGTGGCCACGCTGAAGTACGTCTCCAGCTTGAGGCGGTCCCGGTCGGGCTCCAGCGGCATGGTCACCACGTCGCGGGGGTTGTCCTCCAGCCACACGGCCATCTCGTACTCGCTGCGGCGCTGCACCACGAAGAGGTTGGTGCCGCCCTTGGCCACGCCACCGCGCGAGCCGCAGCTGATACAGCGCTGTGGACAGGGCGCGGGTTCAAATACAACCACAAGCTCAGGTTAGATCAGCGGTTCCCAACCTTTTTCGGTTCGCGACCCCAAATTTGTAGCCAAAAATTTCCGCGACCCCCAGGAAAAATTTCGCGACCCCACGCGACCCCTCCTTTAGCATGCCTTTGATACAAAGTGCGATAATCTGCCTTAGTTCGGGAGCACTGTTGTCTCAAAGTTGATCAAAACGGTCACAAGTGTCTTTGAAAAATCGTGTTTTGGGCCGACTTTAGGCATCCACTGCGTCTGATCCGAGGCGGTATGGCGTCCTCCCTCAACGGGCAATTGGTCTTTGGACCTTCCTTTTGCATGCCTTTGTTACGGAGTGCGATTATCTGCCTTAGTTTGGGAGCAGTACTGCCGCAAAGTTGATCAACCCACGAGTTTTCAGACATTTGTGCCCGTTTTGATCAACTTTGCGGCAATACTGCTCCCAAACTAAGGCAGATAATCGCACTCCGTAACAAAGGCATGCTAAAGGAAGGTCCAAAGACTAATTGCCCGTTGAGGGAGGACGCCATACCGCCTCGGATCAGACGCAGTGGATGCCTAAAGTCGGCCCAAAACACGATTTTTCAAAGACATTTGTGACCGTTTTGATCAACTTTGCGGCAGTACTGCTCCCAAACTAAGGCAGATAATCGCACTCCGTAACAAAGGCATGCAAAAGGAAGGTTCAAAGACCAATTGCCCGTTGAGGGAGGACGACATACCGCCTCGGATCAGACGCAGTGGATGCCTAAAGTCGGCCCAAAACACGATTTTTCAAAGACATTTGTGACCGTTTTGATCAACTTTGCGGCAGTACTGCTCCCAAACTAAGGCAGATAATCGCACTCCGTAACAAAGGCATGCTAAAGGAAGGTCCTAAGACCGTTAGGTTAGCCGTTAGATTTTGGTGGCTTTTGGCAGCTTTCTCGCTCACCGAGTCCAGGACGGGGTTGTCCCGCTGCCGCACCAGGCTGTCCGTCGTCACCCAGGTGCGGTAGTCCAGGCGCTTGTCCTTGGACACGCCCTGCACGCCCACCACACTGCAGCTCTCCGACGAGCAGATGCCGAAGCTGATCTCCACGCGGTCGTAGTTGGTGAGGTGCACGCGGACGCGCTCGCCCACCGCGATCAGGTCGCCGTCGAGCCGGCCCACGTCCTCGCTCTCTGCGGACACCGAGTACCGTGGCGTGTTAGGGTTGGGTTGTGATAGGTTAGGTTAAGTTAGGTTAGGTCAGGCGGTGCTCACCATGCAAGTAGGCGGTGGGCCCCAGCCCCGAGAACATCTTGAGCCGGTGCCTGTCGGGCTCCAGGGGCACGGCGATCGCGGCACTGCGGTTCTTCTCGTGCCAGACCTCGAGTCCGTAGGGCGACAGGCGCGTGCCCGCGAACGTGTGCTTGGTGTCCTCCTCGAAGGTCGCGTTCTTCGGGCCGCCGCTCTGCCAACCGACACAAAGATCAGAAAAGAAGGAAGCTTCGGAGGAGGAGTGTCGGAAACGGACTCACCAGAGCCCACTCGCCCTGCTTGCCGTAGAACAGGTCGTTGGCGCGGATGATGGCCACGTCGTAGGCCATCTCGTAGTGCTCGTTGACGCCCTTCATGAGCATGGAGGCGCACGCCTCCTCGCTGCACAGCCCGAAGGCCAGGCCGCCCGCCTCGTTCTTCCTGGTCGTCAGGCGCACCCGCACCGTCTCCCCGACGGCCACCGAGTCGCCGTCCAGCCGCTGCGGCTCTGCGGACCCACCACGTCAGGCAGGGTTGCCGACCTCAGCCTGCCCCAGCCTGCCTCGAAGAAGTTGCCCGGTAGGCAGGCAACTCTCCCGACACTCGCATCGTGGGAATGTTTGCCTTGGGCCAAAAAACACCAACAGCGCAGAAGGGGTATCGCCAGTCTGCGCTGGCGCGGTGTATCGCGGCGGTGGCGATACCCCGCGCTGGCGAGCGGGTACTCACGGATTGGCGGCGCGGTGACGGGCGACGCCTCCTGGGTCCACCGGTCGTTCTCCCAGCCGTCGCAAGGCCCGTACGCCGCGCACTCGGGCACCTGGTCCTCGACCTCGGCGGCTGGATCGGATCACGGACGGACTTGGATCAGACTCGAGTCCCGGCGCCAACCCTGGCCCTGGCCCTGGCGGTCTAGACACTCACCCATGACGCCGCCGCCGATGCGCAGCGGGAATCCCAGGGCGTTGGTCCTGGCGTGCACCTCCACCGTCCCGTTGGGTATGAACTGCTGCAGCGATCCTGGGTTCAAATCCCGCCATTAGTTCTTTTGTTTAAGGACTTCTCCGCAGACAGTGTTGTCTTACCCTGGGTTTTCCACGGCCACATCTGGCGGATTTTCGTGCCCCAGTCCGCGGGTCCTGCAACCGACAGCAAGCCTCGTTCAGTGTTAGAGCAACCCCAGCCCTGTCCCACCCTTGCCCCGCTACTAGCCTTCATCGCTCCAAGTCCTCTTCAGCCGCACGATGGTGGTCACGTCGAAGGGCCCTGTCACCACAAAGAGTTCAGGGGGTGACTGTCACTGTGTTACGATCCGAAATTTGGGTTGAGTTTCATGGGAACGATTCTCACCGGACTGCGCCAGCGCGGACGCTGCAAGCGCTGTCAGGACCACAGCGTAAAACATAGCGCGCCTGCCAAAGTTAAACAACAAAAATAAAACCCAAAACACACGATGTGTCAGTAAAACAGTGGAGGCCTCCATGGTTTACTTTTGCCACCACCATCTTTCCATGTCTACTTGATCCACCCCCGGCCCCGCACGGTCCCCACATAAACAACCGCCGATTTCTCATACTCACGGCGCCATCGCTGTCCTGGACGTCCTGGACGTCCTAACCTCGCACCGGCGTGGTGCGCACTGGAGGCGTGCCGGCGCCCCCCTCCGCGTCGGCGCGTCCGTCCGTCGGTCCGGCCGGCTGAGCGGCTGTCGGCCGACCTGGACCGGTTCGGCAGTCTAGCCAATCGCAACGCAGCGTCCGTGAGTCCGTGACCTCGAGAAGCCGCCGACGAAGATGCAGGCGGAGTGGCCGCCACCCTTCTGGACCTTTGAGCCCTCGTGCTTCCGCCCTCCGGCAAGGACCGCTAAAGTGCAGATAGCTTGAGGAAAACAAAATGAAGGAACTGAACTGATGAAAATATTATAAGTTTTGTTATGTCTGGCGCTCGCGTGCCACCTCGCATCTTTGTTTTGACGTCATAGGAAGGGATCGCCAGACTCCAGTTCCTGAAGTCGTTCTCCGACCCTGGCCGCCCAACGCAGAGAAATATCTCCAGCCTTGAACTTGCTGGTCCGGACATTTAGCAAACAAAAATAAAGATAAAATCGTTAAATCACTTCTGACACTTAGGTGACGAAGATTCCTTGTGTTGCTCCCTCTGTTCTGAAAATCTCAAACAAATAGCCGACGGCCTCAGCACCTCAGCCATTAAGGCCAAACTTGTTGTTGGCAAAGTGTGTATTTTTCTAGGACGCCGTGACCTTTCCTTCGCGCGGTTTCTGTTACGCCACTGGAAACGCCTACTCGCTCCGGTTCGCACTGGATCCGTCCATCCATCTTTTGGGATTCTGCGGCGAAGATGTGCGTCAGCCACTGCACTGACCATCAGCTGGCCTTGCATCCACTTTTTAAATGTGTCCTCCAAAAGCGCATTATTATTGTGAGTGTTCGTGAAGGCAGTAAATAACGGTTGCCCAATTTGACGGCGCGCTCTATCAAGATGAAACACTTCAAGTTTGCGAGAGAAATGAATGACAAAGGAACGCGTCGACTGAGGCTCAGACTCGGGCTCAGACCGCAAACGACGTGAGTGTCTCTGAGTGTGCAGTGGAGCGAGGTCGCTCGCAAAACGACGCCACGGCAGCCGTTCCTCATGCCCTCTCCTAGTTCATCAAGAGTGTCTTGTCCAAATGCGGGGTACTGAGTGTAAACGAGTCAAAATGCGTCAGGAGGAGATCATCAAGTCTTTTATTTTGAGTGAGTTCCGCACGCCACAGCCAACTGGTCCAAATCTTGCCGTCAGCCTCTTTGCCGGCCATCGCAGGGGAGGCTGCAATCCGCGTCGCCGGCCGTGCAAGCTGGAACAAACATTACAAAACATGGTTTTTAAGGGGAAATGACTTTGTGGGGGTTATTTTCACCGGAATTTTGTACTCGTTTCGACTACTGACCCTGGTCGCAGAGGTCCCCGCGGAAGCCGGGGGCGCACGAGCAGTACAGCCCCGACACGCACAGCACCACTCCCTCGCAGCCTCGCGCCGGGCACCGCAGTTCGCACCGCGCGCCGAAGCCACCCGCCTGGCAGCCTGGAAACGCAAACCACAGATCAATAGACGGCATTAATTTATGAAATTCAATTTTATTTATTAATTTTATTTGCACCAACCTGCTTCGCACGTGGCGCCCACGAAGCCTGCCGGACACGCACAGCCGGAAGCGGCGCTCCACTGGCCTCCGTTGACGCAGCCGCCTGCAGACAACACGCTTCGCCTTAATGCGCATGCACACTGTAGAATGCCCACCGCGAGCCGCCTGCTTAATTTGTCATAACGCGTCGTTCCGGCGCGCGGACTTACGAACGGAAGCGACCAGTATGACAAATCACGCGCTCACCTGCAGTTTGCCTTTGCAGGCGCCGCGCGGGGTTCCAGGAGTTCCAGGAGTTTGCAGAGTTCCAGGAATTCCAGGAGTTTGCCGAGTTCCAGGAGTTCCAGTCATGGCGACGTCTGCGTCCCGCCGTGCTCGCCGCCACCACCGCCCTGTCGTATTTTTCTGAAAAGTCAACATTCCTTACAGGAACTATAACTAACTACGCGCAGAGGCGTTGCGTCACACTGCTCCTCACCCAGCGAGCACCGCGACACGCTGCGGATCCGCGTCCCGGGCGCGGAGGACACCGCCAGCCGCCAGGACGCCGTCGTCGCCAGCGACTCGGGCAGCGAGGACAGCACGGTACGCCGCCGCCAGGACGCCGCCTGCAACCAAAATGAACGTGAATCTGCGGTCGAAAGGCTGGGCCACACGGCAAGGCGCTTACCTGGTCGGTCGCCAGCTCGGCCAGGGCGGTGGGGGCGTCATCCCGCTCGGTCAGAGCGCCGAGGGTGATGGCGTTGTCGGGGCTCGGCGACATGTACTCCAGCTCGACGCACAGCTTGGCGCCGGGCGCGGAGGGCGCGGGCAGCGAGGGGCTCGTCAGCGCCGACGCGGGGTCCTCGCTCACCCAGTCGCGTCCTGGCGGTCGTTGGAGAGGATTCGCGGATTAGTGGGACCGACAACAAGCGGCACCGGCGGTTCGAACGGGCAGGCTGACCTTTGACGAACATGATGGAGCCCGCCGTGGAGGCCACCTTGAGGCGGTCGTTGTTGTCGGGCGTGGGCACGGAGGCCCTGTTGTCCGGGTCGTCCTCGAGCCACACCTCCAGGGTGTCCTCCGCGGCGCGCCGCACCACGAACACGTGCTGCTGGCCGGGCGTGAAGCTGGCGGGCCCCGTCGGCTGCAACATCGTGGTTTGTAAGTGACGTCAAAACCGGAGCACTCCGATGAGCCGCGCGGCGTACCTGCTGCAGCTCGCTGCCGCGCCCCGACACGCTGTTGGTGGCCACCACGGCCGTGGAGAAGCCCATGGTGTCCCCGTCGGCGCCGCGAACGCGCACCACGCCGCAGGAGATCTCGCTGCACAGTCCCAGCACGAGGCGGCCGTCGGGGAAGGCCACCGACAGCGACAGCCACAGCGTGTCACCCACTGCCATGGGCCAGCCGTCCACAGCGCCGCCTGGGGGGCAGAGCAAGGGTAGTGAACAGAGTTTCACGCAAGGGAGGGAGGCAGTGAGACACCCACTTGCTTCCAGGTAAGTGTGGCCGGCGTCGCTGTCGGCCTTGAGGACGGCCTGTCCGGGCTGCAGCGGCACGGCCACCTTGGCGCCGGGGTCTTCCTCCAGCCACACGTCGGCGGCGTGCTCCGAGTGCCGGTGCACGACGAAGGTGTAGTTGCGGCCCGCGGTGAAGGACGGCGCGCCCGCGGCCTGCGGTTTCAGAGGATCATGGATCAATCCACGCGCCAAGTGGTTTGTTTCACTGGCGCCACCATTCCCGTCAATCTCGCTTTTCTCGACACCTGGACTTCGCTTTTCGCTGAAGGGACTGACGCGGCGGGAAACGCACCTGGCTGAGCACGTCGCCGCGGACGTCGCCGACGCTGTTGCCCCTCGTGATCCTGGCCGAGTAGGACAGCGGCGCGGCGGCCGTCAGGCGCACGGCGCTGCAGGCGCGCGCGTCGCACAGCCCCAGGGCCAGCCAGGCGTCGGGCCGCGCTGGTCGGAAGCGCACGCGGACCCTCTCGTCCACGGCCATGGGGTAGCCGTCGACGGCGGAGCCTGCGGAGCGAAGGGAAAACATGAACTGACCACAACACAGAGCGCCACCCACGTCCTAGGTAGGGCTTACGTACCAGGGAGCAGCGCGGTGGAGCCCACGGCGGACACGACGTCCAGGACGTCCTGGCCGGGCTGCAGCGGCAGCGTCACCTCGTTGGCGCCCTCCACGTCCACCCGCACGGACATCTGCAGCTCCGCGGGGCGCCGGACCAGCAGCGTCAACTTGGAGCCCACCTCGAACGTGTCAGGGCCGGAGATCTGGGGACAAAACGCGGCAAACGGGGAACCGATAAAAAAAAGAACTTTCGGCGCACGAGGCTTATCGTCCGGGCGATCTGGACGAGGTGCCGCTGCGTGAAATGTAATTGAACAACGCCCCCTTGTCAGTCCGAGCGGTCCGAGCGGTCCGCGCCCCCGCCCGGGCCGGCCTCCACAAGCACGCCCTTCTCAATAAGGGCGAGGCGTTTTGCCCGTTTTGCCGTGGCGCAGTATCCGCCATCGATCCACGTCACGCGCCACCGCCGCGCCGCCGCGATGAGCGTCGAAGCCCTCATTCCGGTCGGCGGTTGGGCGGTGGTGCGTGGCGGTCCAAGTTTAGGTAAACAAGTGCGAGACAGGTGGCTAGAACGCCATGGCGGGGCGTCGTCTGAGCTCCGCGGTGGCGGCTGCGTGGGCGGCGGCGTGCTGCGTGCTGGCCATCGACGGCGTGCTGTCGCCGCCCCTCTTGGGCGCGCCCCCGGAGGCCGCGTGCGCGCTGTCGCTGCTGCAGGGCCTGCTAGACCAAGGCCGAGACCCTCGCCTCTTCGTGATCGGCGACGCGCCCTGGCTCGGCGCGTTCCTTCGCCTGCGACCGGCCACGTCCTCGGTCATGCTGATGCACCAGGACACGTACCGCTGGCCGGAGCGCGACTGCGTGGAGTGCGACGGCCTGGCGCTCGTGGTGGCGGACACCCCCGTCGGCCTGATCCACGCCACTCCGGTCCTCGGCATACCCGTACTCATCCGCACCGTCTTGTGGACGTCCACGCCCCTCGGCTGGGACCTCATGGACAAGCTGTTCCTGGCTCTGGCTCCGAAGTGCCTCGCCAACACGCGACTGGTCCTCACCGCCTCCAACGGCATCACCTTCATCTACAGCAACCCGTGCTTCTGCACGGCCGACCCCGAGCGTGTGCGCGAGTTGGACCGGTGGGTGCCGCTGCGCGGCTGGCGTTCTGGGGGTCTTGAGGGCCCAGGGATCACAGTCCTGCCCCCTCCGTGCAGGGGCTGGCAGAGGCCGCCGGGCAACCGCCTCACGGCCTCAGTGAGCTCGTCCGAGATGACCAACGCGACGGGCCTCTTGAAGAAGATGCAGGCCTTGCTCCACGACTTCGGCAAGCACTTCAAGTACACCGTGGACGTGCGCTTCGAGTCGCCCTACGTGGCCATCAAGCGCGCCGTGCACTGCCGCATGGACCTCATGTCGTTCCCGCTGACGCTGATGCGCAGCGTGCACAACGGCCTGGCCAGCTTCCCCTGGGAGATGCAGTCCGTGTCCGTGGTGGTGCCGCGGCAGGCGCTGGCCGGCCGACACCACGGCTTCCTGGGCGTGCTGCGCGTCTTGGGCGCGCTCCCCATCGGACGCTGGTGCGCCGCGGGCGGCGCCGTCCTGGCCCTGGCCCTGGGCCTGCTGCGCTGCAGCGGGGACGCGGCGGCCGTGGAGGCGGTGGAGGCCGTGCTGCAGGCCTCGCGACTGGTGCTCATGCAGTCCGTGGGCAGAGGCAAACTCGTGCGGCGGCCGCTGCTGGTCTGCTGGCTCGTCCTGGGTTTCGTCACCACCGCGTCGTACCAGGGGGAGCTGCTCAGCCTCTTCACCGTGGCCCACCCGGCCGAGAACATCAACTCCGTCGCGGAGCTCGCCGCCAGCAACCTGACCGTCCTCCTCCGCAGTCCGGCGTACGCCAAAATCTTCCAGACGGACGCGCTGGGGCTGCGGGTCGGGTACACCTACAAGAACAACACGGCCGACGTCCTGGAGTACATCCGGGTGCACCGCAACGCCACCACGTTCCTCAACAAGGACGTGCTGGCGGACTTCGCGGAGCTGATCGTGGACAAGGAGCTGCACACGTTCACCATGCCGCTCAGCTCGGCGAGGACCTGGATGATGGCGATGGCGGGCTCGGCCCTGGAGCGCGACATGCGCAAGTTCCTGGGGCGCGGCCACGCGGCGGGGCTGACCCTCGAGCCCGTGGGGCTGTCCTACCACCCCGAGATAGCCTTGATGGACGCGGCCAAGCGCACCCGGTCGCGCAGGACGTGCGTCCGCGGGGTGAAGAGGCTCAGCCTCAGCCAGACACTGCCCGTGTTCGTCCTGCTGGCCGTGGGGCTCGCCTTCGCGACGCTGGCGCTGCTGGCCGAGATCCTGCACGCCTGGGTGACAAGGAGGAACGCCCCGAGGTTCGCGTTTCTGCTGTAGCTCCCTGGTGACCGTACTCACCTCCTCCAGGACGGGCCCCGGCACCAGCACGCTGTTGCCGCTGGAGGTGCGGGTGGCGGCGGACAGGCGGCCGCCGGCCGCGCCGCCCACGCCGACCGCGCTGCACGACGCCGCGCCGCAGAGCCCCACGAAGAGCCAGCCCTGGGCGCTGGACGGGCGCACCTCGACGCGGACCTCCTCGGCCACGGCCAGGCGGTAGCCGCGGTCCGCCAGGGCCCCTGCCGCGCCTGCCGGGCAGCCAAGCATTGACGTCACAGAACAGGTCGCATCGCAAGCTCCCCCGCCCCGCCCCGCCCCGCCCCGCCCCGCCAACGCGCAGCAAGGCAAGGTCGCGGGGAGCATGCCCACCTGCAGGCTTATTACTGAATCGCAGGAGCAAGTCAGTGGTGAGAACGTTTACAACGCCGCAGAGCAGCGAGAACACCGCGGCAAGAAGACGGGACATTAAGTCTGAAAATTAAGGCCCTTTTCCCTTTTTCTTTTGAGCCACTGCGAGGCGTCCTCACCCAGGTACTCGACGTTGCCGGCGTCGGTGGCGACTTTGAGGAACTTCCTGTCGCGCTCCAGCGGGATGGTGGCCTTCTTGGAGGGCGCGGGCTCCAGCCACACGTCCATCAGGGTCTCGGTGCGCCGGTGGACGATGAACCGCAGCGTCTGACCCCTGACGAAGCGGCGGGGGCCGCGCGTCTGCAAGCGGACAGGAAAGGTGTGGAAAATTCCGCCCCATTCGGGGCAAATTTGAGGTTGTGCTCGTCGGGGCGACGCGCGGCGCGCCGTGCGTTGACCTGGCTTACCTGGCTCTGCCACACCGCGCCGTCGCCCACCACACTGTTGCTGCTGGTCACCCTGGACGTGAAGCTGAAGCGGTTGTCTTCGGTCGCCCCGATGACCCCCACGGCGCTGCAGGACGCCTCGCCGCACAGCCCCAGGAACATCCAGCCCTCCTCCCGGGTCACGGTCAAGGCCAGGGTCACCATCTCGCCGACGGACACCTCGTGGCCCTCGCTCAGCACTGCGGCGTCAGAGTCGTTTCACACTCGTCGAGGCACAAGCAGGCGGACGAGACCGAGGAGGCGCTCACCTTGCACGAGGTTCACCGGCCCCACGGAGGACGCGGTCTTGAGGCGCGGGGCGGCGGCCAGGCCCGGGGGCAGGTCCACGACGGCCAGCTTGTCCTCACCGCCAGCCTCGTCCAGCCACACCTGCAGCTGCGCCTTGCCGCCGACGTCGGCGTGCTGCACGGCCAGGCGGACGGCGCGGCCGCGGGGGAAGCCCGCCGGCCCGCGCACCCTGGCAATGTCCCGGCCGTCGCCGGAGGGGTGGTTGGTGTCCGTGACGCGCGTGGAGTAGCTCAGGCCGGCGCCCGGCCGCACCCCCACGACCCTGACGACGCCGCACGACGCCGCGCCGCACAGCGCCACGGCCACCGCGCCGTCGGCCGCGTCCGCCGCCACCTCCAGCAGCACGCGCTTGCCGGGCTGCAGCGCGAAGCCGTCCGTCGCCTCGCCTGGGGGAGGAAGCGTGTTAGCGAAAGAGGCAGCGACGGCAAGTCGGGAGGCACCGCAAGTACGCACTGCGGAGGAAGGCCGTCTTCCCCGCGTCCGAGTCCACGATGAGGCGCTGGCGGTCCGGCTCCAGCGGCACGGTGGCCTTGTGCTCGGCGTCGCCCTCCAGCCACACGTCCAGGGCCCACTCCGTGCGCCGCAGCACCACGAACGAGAAGCTGCCGCCCACGGGGAAGGAGCCGGGCCCCGACGCCTGCAAGCACGCCGTCGACGCGTGAGTTAAGTCGGTGAGTTACCCAGTTAAGCACACTGTTAAGGGCGCCTCCACGCTGAGGGTCTTGCTCACCTGCTGCAGCGTCTGGCCGCGCTCCTCCGTCACGCTGTTGGTGGTCGTGATCCTGGACGACCAGCCCATGGTGTTGTCGTCCACGCCGGTGATCCTGACGACGCCGCAGCCGCGGTCGCCGCACAGCCCCACGTCGAGGAGGCCGTCGCGGGTCACGTCGAGGCGCACCACCACGCGCTCGCCCAGCGCCATGGGGTAGCCGTCGTGGCGGCTCTGGCCCTGCGCGAAGGTGACGTTGCCGGCGGCGGAGGACGCCCTGAGGAAGGCCATGCCGGGCTGCAGCGCGACGCTCGCCTTGTCGCCGGGCCGGCCGTCAAGCCACGCCGCCAGCTCGCCCGCCGAGCGCCGGTGCACCACCACGGTGTAGCGGCGGCCACTCGGCAGCATGGCGGAGCCGCCCGCCGGCGCCTGCAACCCCCAGGACACCATGTTGTCGAACGGGAACGATTAAAAGTTGTGTCCGCGTGCGCTCTGCTGCACTCACCCTGCTCACTACGCGAGCCCTGGGGTCCGCGACGTCCTCTGTCGAGGTGTAGCGGGTCTCGAAGCGCAAGCCGGACGAGTTGGTGGCGCCCAGGACGGCGATGACGGCGCAGCCCGCCGCCTCCGCGCACAGCCCCACGAACAGCTGGCCGCCGCGCACCGTGCTGAGCCGCACGCGCACCTGCTCGTCGACGGCCAGCGGGTACCCGTCTCCGGGCACGCCTGTGGAAAACAGTCAGGGTTCCGGCATCAACTTAAGTTAACAATAAACTTTTTTCTGGCTAAGACTTTTCCTGTTTGTTTAGTTTTTACAGATTAAAAGTTTAAGACGCACTTACTCCGCTCTTTGCGCCAACGGCCGGTGCTCCAGCCCGCACAGCCCTCCGTGGAGCAGGCTGGCAGGTAAGGCGCGGGTTCTGAAACACACGTCAACAATAATAACAACAATTACAAACACACACACACACATCCGTGACCCCTGCCCCCACGAGTGAGAGAGAGAGCAACGCGCCTACCGACACTCTGCTCATCGGCGTCCTGCGGCAGCACGTCCACGTCGCCCTGGGCGGCCAGTCCTGCGGAGGCCGAAGCGGACATTAATCGACTGCAAGTGGGAGGCCGAGAGGGACGAGTCTAGCGAGTGACTCACCTGAAGGCCGGCGCCACAGCGAGATGGCCGCCGTCGCCGCTGTAAAAACGAACAGTGTAGAGCACGCGAGTCCCGAAAGTGAGAGGGCAATTGCTGCACTGCTAGGTCACTCACGTCCGTCGCTGGGCGCGGCGGTGTCCCCTGCGTAGCACACCGGCGGCGTGATGGGCCTGGACGCCACCATCGCCGGCCTCGGCCTGGTCGTCGTCCGCCGGGGCGGTGGCGGCGTGGTGGTGGTCCTGCGAGGAGTGGTGCTTCTAGGCGTCGTGGTGGTGCTGGTGGTGGTCGTCCTCGGTGTCGTGGTGCTGGTGGTCGTCGTCGTCCTCGGGGTTGTGGTTCTGGGCCTAGTCGTAGTTCTCGGCGGCACCGTCGTAGTGAGCACCCTGTCGGGGAATTCGATCATCTCCTCCTCGGCTGGCGTGGTCGTCGTCGTCGTCGTCGTCTGTGGCTGCTGCCCCAACAGCTGCAGCATGTCGGTGGGCCGTCGGGTCGTTGGGCGAGTGGTTGACGGACTCGGAGGCCGCGTGGGTGGCGGACTCGTGGGCTCCGTGGGTGGCGGACTGGCGGGCAGCGGCGGCGTCTGCTCCGTCCACGGCCACTCCGGGATGCTCTCGGTGGTCGTCGTCGTGGTGGAAGGCCGCGGCCTGGGTGGCCTGCTGAAGCTTGACGCCCCGCCAGAGGCACCAGCGAACGGGGAGGCCCCGCTAAAGGACGAGGAACCATCGACGGAAGCAGAGCCGTCGAAGGAAGAGGATCCAACGGAGGAGGAGGATCCACCAGCTCCGCCAAACATAGAGGAGCCACCAGAAGAAGGAGATCCTTCTGAGGAAGACGAACCACCAGGTGTACCAAACATAAACGAGCCACCAGATGTAGATGGTCTGTCGGAGTTGGACGACTCTTCAGAGGTGGACGAACCACCAGGTAAAGTGCCAAACATGAAAGAGCCACCAGATGTAGATGGTCCATCGGAGGAAGAAGACGCAGAGGCACTAGACGAAGACGATCCACCGAACGCAGATGATCCGTCTGATGGAGGAGAGTCAGGCGTACCAGACGTAGGTGTTCCTCCAAAGGTAGATGAACCACCGGACGACGAAGGCCTTCCGAACACGGTCGATCCTCCTGACGTGGAGGGCGTATTGAAGGCAGAGGTTCCACTAGAGGCGGCGGACCCAGATGATGCACCTGAGTTGGGTTGCCCGCCGAAAGAAGGGGGCCTTGTAGGGGTGGACCCTGGTGACCCGTTGAACGTAGAGGACGCTCCGAACGACACGGAGCCAGCAAACGTCGCGAAGCCCCCGGACCCGGCCGGGGAGCCGCTACTGAACTGCGGCGGTGGCGGTGGCGGCGGTGGCGGGGTGGCTGCGTAGTTCACGCCGATGCAGCACACGTTGGGGACGAGGCCCTTGCCGCTGGAGAAGCCGCACACCTGGGGGAACACGAGCCGGTCCAGGTCGGCGTACACCGTGGGGCAGCTCGGCAGGTAGACGCACGTGCCCATCTTGCGGTGCCGCAGGTGGAAGCAAGCCTCGCCTGCGGAGCGAGAAAGCAGTCAGTCTCAAGCGGCCTCGGCCTTAAAAGAAACCAAATGAAGAGCAGGCGGCCCTACCTTCGTAGTGCATGGCGCCAATGTCGAAGGTGGCGTTGGCCTGGCCGATGACCCCCAGCAGCGCGCAGGAGAGGGTCAAGGCGGCAAGCACTGCGCCCACCACGCGCACGCACGCCTTGGACATGGCTCCCTCGCGTCGCTCCTCGCGACACTGGAAGTGGACCACATCATCGGCGCTCGGACCGTGGCCGGGGCGTGGCGTGGCGCGGCGGGGCGCGGCGGCCGGAGTCCCGCCGTCTGCTCCGCCGGCTACGCGGCACGGCGGCAGCGGCCGCATCGCCGCCCCGTCGCTTCCGCGCTGACCGGCACCTGGTCGCCGACCTCCGGGGTGTGGCGGTGAGGCGGCCTTGGCGGCCGAGGCGGCCTTGGCGCGGCTCCTGTCCTGGACTCGCGCGTCGTCGTCGTCCGTCGTCCGCCTACGCGTCGCCGGCCGTCGGGATGTGCGGGAATGTGCGGCCGTGTGTGGCGCTAGGTCGGGGTGACCTTATGTCCGCTTGCCGGCCAGTGGTGGACTGCCGCGGTGCGTCCGGGCGTGATGCGTGCGGACTGGGGTCCGCTCCGTCTCGCCGGGGTGGGGTGCTGATGATGCCGCGGCGTTGACCTATCGATACTAATTCCTCGTTAGGGCACTTCCAGCGCGGCTCGGAGCGAAAAGGAGGCGGGGGTCTGTTCGGCGCCAATCATGGCGGAAACTTTGTTTACTTCTGTCGGCGGAGCGGTGGGGACGGCACGGGCCTTCTTCATTCGGAGTCGCGGTTTTGTCTTTTGGCGCGAGTGTCAGCGGGAGGTTGGCCACACTGCGGAGGCGGAGCAACTGCCAAATAATCCAAAACGCGCGCGAGAGCGGTCACGCGCCGACCACGCGGACATATGGCGATGGCTGATGATGGTCCGTCGGGGCGGGCGGGATGCAGACTACGTCCAGACGAGATCCTGCACGCCCTGCTCGCCACTGCCGCGGCATGGCCAAGGCCCGCGGGGGGTGGGGGTGGGGGCAGTGGGAAGCGGCGGTCTATACCCCACGCGGAGCAACTTGTTTGGAAGGACGGTATTTAGACGCGCTCTTGCGCGTGGAGTAGCGCTGCCACCGCCACTCTAGTGGGTGATGCCCCGGGATGGGTTCTCCCGTCACGACCACGGCTTGCACTGCCGGCGCGCCGTCGGCGGACGTGTCTCGAGGCCTGCCGCTCACTGCCAGTGTACGAGATAGCACCTCAATGAGAGGCTGGAAGCGCAAAGTGGCGCGAAACGTGAAACTCGGGACACGTGTTACTCTGTGTTTTTTCCCGACAGAAAAAAACAAACAAAATCACGCAAACACGTAGGAGTTGCATCTTCAGTCACTACGTGGGCAGATAGGCCGACTACAGACAACAACACCGTCGATTCTCAGTCTTTATTCATTCTCAACAGCCTCAATAAATTAAACAACAAATTACAAGGAAGACGCCTCTGGGAAGGAATGAGCGATGAACGCCAGCGGACAGCTCATCCATTACTGCGTGCTTCAACAAAAATAAGAAACTCGCTCGCTTTCTTGGCAAGCAGTGGAGTGGGCGAGGTGCGGTCGAAGAGTCGCTCTGTCTCTCTCGCCTCCCTGGGGACCCAGCCGTGAGTGCGACAGAGACAGAGCGACGGCGCCGGGTGGGCCACCCTCTCGGTCGTGTCGCTACGAGCGGTGCCACACGGTGTCCTCGATCCAGGGCAGGTAGTGCGACACGCGGGTGTAGACGCCGGGCGTGTTGAAGCCGCAGAACTGGCCGAAGGACACGACGCCCACCACGTGGAACATGCAGTACGGGTCGGTGGGGAAGAGCTGCAGCGGGCCGCCGGAGTCGCCCTGCGGACGGGAAGCACGCGGACGTCAGAACGTCAGGCAGACCGAGTTACTCAGTGAACCAGAGGGTTGCCTACACCGTACTTGCCTCGCACGAATCCCGGCCCGGCGAGCCGGCGCAGACGTGGCTGTCCAGGATGCCCTGCGGGATGCCGTTGCCGGTCTTGCCGTAGGCCTTCTTGCAGGCGGCCAGCGGCGTCATGTCCAGGCTGACGGTCATGAGCACGCTGCTCTGCTCGCCGTCTGCAAGTCACCCAAAGCCGTTACCACTTCGTTCATCGTCGGCGAGGTGCGGTCAACGGGCAACACGCTCACCCCACTCCGTGAGCCCCCAGCCCGTGGCGGTGGCCTTCTTGTGGTTGCTCTCGACGCCGGGCTCGGCGCTGAGGCAGGCGGGCCGCGCGAAGCCCTCCTCGAAGACGGCGTCCTTGGCCAGGCGCAGCAGCGCGATGTCGTGGTACTTGGAGGGCGGCTTGTACTCGGGGTGCTTGATGCGCTCGGCCACGGCGATGAGCTGCGGCCGCGCGCCCTCGTGGGGCTTCTCGGTGCGCAGGCGCGCCCCCAGCACCACCCACTTGACGGGCGAGGTGGCGCTGCAAGCATCGGCATCAGGTACTCGGGGGCCACAAGAAGTATTTTTGAAAAATTAGCCAGGGTGCTGTGCGCAAGCAGAGCGTGCCGCCGAGGTGATGTGATCGAGTGCTGTGAATGCGCGAATGCCGTACCTGTAGACGCAGTGCGCGGCCGTGAGCACGAAGCGCGGCGAGATGACGGTGCCGCCGCACAGGTACTGGATGCTGCCCTTCTCGCCGTAGCCTAGCATCGCCTGCGGCAAGGAAGACACATCGTTGAAAAGGCGGTCGCCGCCGTCCGAGCGCCCGCGAAAGTCGGGGTAGGCAACCAGGCCGCACCGCCGCTCGACGGGACGGCCTACCTCGCAGGCGCTCCGAGCGGCGAGGCTGCAGAGGCCTGGCCTAGCCCTGGCAGGGCGAGCTCACCATGTGCGGGTACTCCTTGGCGCGGGCCTCGCGGCCACCCACGATCAGCTGGTCCGTCTTGTTCTGCGACTCGCAGTAGTCCACGAAGGTGATCTCGTCGAAGGGGAAGGTGACGTGCTTGCTGGCGCACGTGTAGCGCGCGTACCGCCGGCACACTGCGAACAAGTGCACGTCCGTCAACCAGCGCAGCAGAGTGTTACGCCACTGGTAATTTCGTCGCGTGAGACAATCAATCCTCCTTGCAGGAAACACAGCCCCAGTCGAGAAATTCTTTAGCGGTACTCGTTAGCACTCACTGTTCCTGGCGGTGTCCCCGGGCTTCCTCGCCGGCCCGGACGACGCCGCCGCCGCCGCGTCGGCCTTGTCCGCGTCGGCCAGCGCGCGGAGGCAGGGCTGCGCCGTGTCCGCGGCGCCGGGGTTGGCGGCCAGGATGACGGCGGGGGCGGGGGGCGGCGTGGGGCCGTCCGAGGGGCAGCACACTGTGGGCACGGAGTCGCCGCGCTTGAAGGCGCACTGCTGGCGCTGCGTCGTCGTGGTGCAGTCCGAGAGCTGTCGGCACGTCCCGCCTCGCTTCGCCTTGCGGTGGAAGCACGTGTCTCCTGGAAGCGCCGCAGCCAGAGTGAGTGTGAGTGAGCACGAACCAACACTCGGCACCGCCACCGCCGGCCTACCTTCCTTGCCGGCCACCAGGGCGACCGCCAGGACGACCAGCATCACGACGGCCGGCGTCGTCGACATCCCTGAGGGCCTCATGTGCCGCGGCGTGGCGTGGCGGCGTGGCGTGGCGGCGTGGCGCGCAGCCTTGGTGGACGGCCGGACACTGGACGGGCCTCGGCCGCGACCGCCGCCTCGAACGCCTCGGCTCAAGCAGGACGAGTCCCAGTGGCGGTACCGCGTACCTCCGCGCCGCAGCGCCACTGGAAGAGGGAGGGCGGGGGGAGGGGGGGGGGTGCAGCGATCTCACCCGACGCGTTGGCGAGCCGCGGCGGCGTGACACGATCCGGGAAACCCCCTCGGCCTCAGTGCTCACTGCGTTACCCAAATCTCTCCTTTACCGTTACCGTTGTTCGCGCGGTCGAAATCCGGGGTGGGGCAACAAGCCCCGGGCGAACTGGCCGAACGGACGACGAGGCCTTATGGCCTTATGCCCTTATCGCCGTTGACCCAATTAACAACCTCTATTTTTGTTTACAAACAGGGAAACAGTAAGCAGTGTTCTCAAATCTTGGGTTCTGCCCCAGAACTGGTGCCTTTTTTCCGCGTTAAGCTGTAGAGAATTTTTCCCCGGTCTGTTTTTCTGTGTTTATTACGAGTGATGAGCTTGTGACGTCAATAGGACTTGGCTGCGCAGTGCCAGGGCCTCCTGGCAGTCTGCGATCCAGCATGGGAACTCCGGATGAATGCCTAGCCGAGAGGTTGTGGTCGAAGCCTGGACACTGTGGTAAATCACATCGGAGAAGGGCGTAAACATCCCAGAAACATCGACGTCTTTGCGTAAAATTATGAACAATTTTCGTCCTTGTTGACGCTGTTTCGGAGATCCTTTTTTTGGACGAGCTCGAAAGTTCCATCAAGTTTTTAATTTGAATTGTGTTAAGCTTCATTCGGTGCAATGTGCCGTGCTGTAGGCCTCCTGGAGTTGACTGTACTCGCTGTCGACTGTACGCACACGCGGCCCGGGCGGCCTATGTGTGCGGCGTGGGCTGGGCGGCGGGGCCCCTATGGCGGGGCGGCGCATCCCTGTCCAGGACTCGGCCTCGGTTCAGTCCGAACACAGCCGAACGACGGCCCGACTCGACACAGCCCACCTCCCCCCTCCCTGCGGTGGTAATGCCGCGCCTGGGAGCCAGGCAGCCCGCCCCGCCCCGCCCCGCCCCGCTGGTGAGCCGAGCGACGCGCGCAGGGCGGGGCGGGGCGGGGCGGGGCGGCCCGGTTCCCGCAATACAACGCATGCAGAGCAAGGCGGGCAAGGCAGAGCCCCGCAGAGCAATACAGAGAGACCTCTCCCTCGGTGCTGAGCGCCTGGTACCAGTGCGTGGTAGCGCGGTGCGTGATGGGCCTGGATGGGCCGGATGGGCCCGGAGCACTCACGAATCCCAGTCCGAAAAGGCCGCCACGGTCCAGCCGGTCGCACTCCAGCCTCACACCTTGCGCTCGGCGGGTCTGTCCAGAAAAACGCGGATATTCGCGTGAACTCGCAGACTGAGAACATTACACTGTTAGTGCAGGCGTAAGCGGATGGGAAGTAGTCGCGTGCCAGGCACTGTGCAGGCACTTCTAGTCACTTGCAGGCACGTTCCAGGCACGGGCCGAGTTTGACACGCTCTGCCTCTACGGAACGGGGTCTTTACGCCAGCAAAACAAGCCGTTTGCTTTGGTGTTGATCAGAGTGTGTAATCTTCATTGATTTTGTCGTCCGCGAAAGGACGATGAACCCAACTCCCCGAGTGGTGTTGTCGGTGCCTCGTCCGCGCCTCCTGCTCCCACCGCACGCTTCCACCGCCTCCACCGCGGCCGACGCCGTCGGATGGGTTGCCTACCCAGCGGGCGGTGACTGGCAGGGCATCCAGTCTCGCGAAGACTCTCTCTCTATTTCCGTTACAATGAAGTCACCGCGCACAGTCGAATCTCCCATCTGACATTCGCCACTCGAGTTTCTGGCTGCGATAACAACAGTGTTGATTGGACTTTGGGTATCTATCAGCAGGCGCTGGGTGCATTCACTCCTGACACGCAGCTGCCCGGCGATTGATAAGACGAACTACCCTGTCGAATCAACAGTCCTGCCTGTGCTCGACAGACGACAAGCCAGTGGCGGGAGCGGGAAACTGGGGTAAAGAACCAGCTGCACCCTGACTCATGGCATAGCCAGGTTTGTAAATCCAAGATGAGAGGGAAAATCGGTGCAGCAACAATGTTATGCAACAAAGATAACGGGTTGTGTCGACGAATTCGATAATCTCCGTGGAAACATCTTATCTCGACTCCAAATCGTAGAAGATGAGAAAAAAGCGCTTCTTCACGTACTCCTGCAATCTCAGCCATTCAGTTTGCTGGGTGCGCCTGGACGTCCTACACCATAAGCCGTAGGTCTGTTGTTTTTGGACTGTTACTGCCAGTATTTGAAATTTTTTAAACAAACTAGAGTTGTTTTCATTTGATAAAATCTGCAGTAGTATTTGACCATCGACTGAGGTTGTGCGTGAATCTAATTGGAAAAGGGTTTGGTGCAGTCATGGCTCCTCCGGGCCCGCTCGTCCTGTGCGGGGTGCTGCTCTGCGCCCACGCCCTGCAGGCCAGCATCCTGTCCGGGCAGTCCGGGCGGCTGGCCGTCGAGGACACCGCCAACGAGGAGTACGCCGTCCCCAAGGACCTGCTGATCGGGGCGGGCATTTCCGCCCTCCAGACGGAGGGGGCCTGGAACGAGGAGGGTAAGCGGCTCTGTCTCTCTCGCACCCCCAGCGGCGCACCGGACCCGCCCCGTGAGTGCGAGAGAGACAGAGCGTTGGCGGTGTGCGCAGGCCGGGGCGAGAGCGCGGCCGACCACCTCCTGCACGAGGGCAAGCTGTTCCCCGGGGGGCCGCAGCACGCCCACGACCAGGCCGCCGACTCGTACCACCGCTACAAGGACGACATCGCCATGGCCGTGGCCCTCAAGGTCAGCCAGCGAAGCGAGCAGCCACTCTGTCTCTCTCGCACCCCCGCCAAACGCCCCGCCTCACTCCCTCCGTCTCTGTCCAGCTCAAGCTGTTCCGCTTCTCCTTCTCGTGGACCCGCCTGCTTCCGACTGCCGACGTCTCCAAGCCAAACCAGCAGGGAGTGGATCACTACCACCAGTTGATTGATGAGATAATCAAGAACGGGATGACACCCATGGTGAGTGCAGTGCCAGCTTAAAAAAAATCAACCTGAATTTTGACAGTGTAGTGCGTACAGTTGTTTCCTTCCTAGGCCACACTGTACCACTTCGACCACCCTCAAATCCTGGAGGCATCGTTCGGCGGCTGGGTGGGAGAGCAGATGGTGGACAAATTTGAAGAGTACGCTCGCTTCGTGTTCCAAGAGTACGGCAAAAAGGTAATGGTCGTGCCTCTAGAAGTCCCCGTTGCTGTCGCTCCCCAGAACGATTCGCAGAACGCGTTCCTCTTCGCTGTCCAGGTCAAGCATTGGGTCACCATCAACGAGCCCAACGTGTACTGCACGTACTTCGTGCTGGCCTTCTCCGGGGACCTGACCCACCAGACGACCAAGGAGAGGTTCAAGTGCATCCGGAACAACATTCTCGGTCACGCCAAGGCCTACCACGCCTTCAAGGACCTCAAGCTCGAAGGTGCGCCATTTTATATTTTTTTACTTTACCTCCGAAGGGTTCCCTTTTTCACCATGCAACTTCCGGTACAACTTTGAGAATTGGTGCTCTGTTGGCAGGCGTGGTCGGCTTCAGCGCGCACACCATCCACGCCACGCCCGCTTCCACCCTGCCCGAGGACGTGTACGCCGCCGACGCCTTCAACCAGTTCCAGTCCGGGTCCACGCTGCAGCCCGTGGTGACCGGGGACTACCCGCAGGTCGGTCAGCGGCTGGCCAGCAGACTGATTCCGCCCAAGCCCAAGTCACGCGCTGGCGTTCACCGACGACAATGTCTCTGTTTTTAGATCGTGAAGGATCTGGGCGCCGAGGCGGTGGTTCCCTTCACCGAGGACGAGCAGGCGCTCATCCGAAGTACGTACTGCTGCACTGCCTGTCACTCTCGCCTGTCGCACCCTTACCGGACGCCAGAGGCAACCGCTTAAGTCCACTTCCTCCGTCGCGCTTTCAGACACCGCGGACTTCATGGGTCTGAACGTGTACTACAGCATGACGGCCACGTACAACGCGAGCCAGAGCGACGACAGCGCCAACGTGCCCATCTTCGCCCCGGGCAAGCTGGGCCTCGAGTTCATCCCCTTCGTCCAGACCAAGAGCAACATCAAGGGGGACATGACTCAGCTGTATTCGGAGGTAACGCGGACGGCGTCTCATTTTCGTGGAGCGAACGAAGCGTGCCTTCTAACGACAGTCCTGGCTCTCCCGCAGGTGACTCCGGACGCGCTGGAGAGCGTCATGCTCTGGACCTGGCAGAGCTACAAGGTGCCGATCTTCATCACGGAGAACGGCTTCGCGGACGTGGAGAACCTCGGGCTGAGGGACGGTCGCCGCGCCGTCTACCACAGCGTGAGTCAAATGCATGAGCTGGAGTCGGTTCCACAATGGAACAGTTTAATTTTCCGCGTGTTGAACAGGCCTACCTTCGCACACTCATCAAGACGATGAAGGCATTCGACGTGCCCGTCCTGGGGTACTGCGCCTGGAGTCTCGTCGACGCCTACGAGTGGAGCGCCAACTTCGGGTGAGTGTTCCAGAGGGAGCGGCAGACCTGTGCATCGTGTTCGGAAAGGTGTCACCGTGCGGCGCTTCGGCCTTTGCAGGCGGAGGTTCGGCCTGGTCCACGTCGACTACGAAGGCGGCACGCTGGAACGCAGCCTCAAGGACTCCAAGGACTTCTGGATCACCATGGCGGACACGGGCGTCGTCCCGCTCGTCTCCTCGGCCAGCGGCCAGTGCGTCTCCACCCTCGCGGTCCTGGTGGCGGCGGCCGCGTCGCTCTACACTCAAAGGCTATAGAATCGGAGCAATAAAGAAACCTTTCGAAAAGAAGTGCGATAACTCGTCGGCTGCCTGTAGCGCCTGCGAGGTAGACAACCCTCCCGTCCCGCAACACACGGGTGAGGAGACGGTGGCCTAACTTGCCCCTCTTCACCCCCCCCCCCCCGGTTATGGTTTGAGTGATTACTTGTCGACACTCGATTAGTCATATTTTAGGCAAGGCCGAACATAGGGTTGGTCCCTAAGTTGCCAGTAGGCACCTCAAGACTTTGGTAAAACTGGGTAAGGAAATCCTGCTTGGAAAAAAAACCTCATATGGCAATGAACGGTTTATTAACATTCTCTAGATAACTTTACATTATCATAGACTCAGTGATACATAGTTGATGAATAGCGTTGTTCAAAGTGACTGGGGTTTCTGACCATGGGGAGACAGGGCCGTGCCAGTGTGTGCTTGGCCTCACTACTTTTTGGCATCAGAATCTGCCCATTTCATAAACAATATACATGTAAATACAATTAAGTTACACTACTACTCCTCCAGCTAGGAAGACTAGCGAAATAAAACTTTGTATAAATAATAATAATAATAATAGAATGTCCAATGCTAACAGAATATCACAAGTTTGTTGTAACTCTCCACGCGGTCTGAATGTATTCAATACAGTGGCTTGCTGTGAAGCACGCAGGACTACTCCCTGAAGCAAACAACTTGGGTATGTGATAAGAATACATAGTACAAAAGGTACATAATCTGCTGTTAGTTATGGTTACCTTTTATGGGAAATAAAAACTTTTGTATTAAAAAGGTAAATCACAGATTATGGATTCAAGTAAACAATACTGCTGACACACAAATTTCGACGAACGTTGGCAACAAGATAACAATTATTTGACTTGTTTGACATTCTCTCTTTCTTTGTTTATTTTTTGGCGGAGGCCAGGATCAGTGTGTGTGAGATACACTGCAGGTAGACACATTCATAAAAGAAATTGATATGGCTTAAAACTGTTTTCACACAACTTACATAATTCTGATCCAGCCTTCCACATTAACAACGACAAAGAAAGGAGTTTCAATTAACTTGAATTTCAAGGACCACAGCCCATCATAAATACATTGACATAGTTGTCAAAAGCAAAATATATATTCAATTTGATCCTATATCTATCTTTTAATTGAAAAATCTATGTAAGTAGCACAAAAATAATACATTATAAAATTCAATATGCCATCAAAGAACAACATTTGTTTTCTCAAAAGAATTATTGGAAAATGATGGCAAAAAGGTAGACAGGACAAGTGGCTGACCCATGATAACAGATGTTCAGGAAAGAGTTAAATACTTATGATATATATTAAGTGAATCAGGTACATGGTGATCAGTGAAGTGAGAATTTCAAATTGGTGTTTGAAAGCAGACCCAAAAAAGAACACCTGTTGAATAGTGATCACTATATCATGGAATGATGCAACGCCACCACACGATGTACCGGCGACCAAACAAGATGTCATGATAAAAATACTGTACAATAACATCCATCACTTTTTGCTGGTTGTTTTTGCTGATAATCTTGCAATTTCTGCACCAAGAGTGTCAATGTTCTCCTAAAGCAAACAAGAATACCATAAATTTATAACTCTTTAATAGTGAAAAGATTGTTATGATAAAATGGAATGCAAGGGCATGGTGTACCTTCAGAGTAATATTCTTCAAAAGAGTGTCTTCTAAAACAGCCTGAAGTTTACGATTGATCTCCATGGACAACTCTGCTGACATGGTTTCATCGGTTTTTGATCCATACATGCTGGCCATTATACCTGATTTCTTTGCAAGATCAGCCTGAAGAAAAACAATAATAATTAAAGGTCACTTGTAATAAAATAAGCAATGGTCATTCAAGAACACAACAGTCAGTACTACATATCAGCTACACAAAGCTACCCATAAGAATTAAGTCACACCCGTTACCTGCTTAGGCTTAGAAAATCCAGCAATAGCATGCTGCATGTACATAAAAGGAGATGAAGAGGGTTTAGAGTTATGTTAGGGTTTGTTAGCTCTTTTGTGGTTTGTAATATGAGGGAAGCATACCTTGTTCTGATCCATAGATTCAGATGAGAGAGCTCCTGCTGGCATCTTCATGACAAAATTCTGGATAAGTCTTGTTTTCTTCTGGAGTTCACTCACCAAGACTTGTGCGTGCTCCTCCATGAAATCTAACTTTTCTGCTTTCTTAGCATTTTCTTTCTGTAGTTTAACTAGACGCTCAATAAGTACATGTTTGTCTGGCTCCTAGAAATCAAAACAAGAACAAAATTGAGTTGGAAATACAAAATGTAATTAGGCTCAAGGGAAAAACTTTTGATCATACTTGTCCATTTGGAAATACAATTGGGGGAAGGATAGGAGATGGCGAAGGTTCACAGACAGTATTGATGGATGAGCTAGATGAAGTACGAGAGCCTTGAGCAATTGACGTGCTGCTATTACTACTGTGGTGACTGCTACTTGCACTGTTCTCTGCTATCTCTTGACGTTTGCGTGACTGTTGAATTTCTCTGGTCAATTCACGTATAGAGGCAGCATGTTTCCTTTTAAGCACTTCAATTTCACCCTGTGAGTCTTCAAGCTGTTGTTGAGTCTGTTCCAGACGATGAGTGCTCTCTGCCAGATGGCGGGCTAGGATAGAATTCTCTTCCTGACGCAATTTCTGTTCTTCTTCTAACCCCTTAGTAAGGGATTGAACCTTGGTTTCTGCTTCTGTCAGTCTTCTTGTCAGGGGTTGTTGTTCACCTTCAAGCATTTGAGCCTGTAAGTACAGAACAAAATATAATAATTGGCCATTAAAAAAAAAAATGAAATAAATCACTATGTCCATTTATACAGAATGAATACTAACTTTTGCTTCTAGAGCTGAAAATTCAGATTGGAGACGCACATTCTTCTCTGTAAGTTTTTGAGTGAAATCTAACAACTCTGCCTCTCTTTCCCGACATGCTGCAGCATCTTGCTGGAGTTCAACATTCGTTTGTCTCAGTCGCTCCATTTCATTGCGGCATGTGGAAAGCTGGTCCTCATTGCTGGAAAATATTTTTTTCATATCAAAACATTAACTAAGACGACTATAAACCATTAGTATGCGACACAAAATTTAATGATAGCTTACTGTTGGAGCTGTGCTCGCAAAGACTCCATTCCCACAAGTTTTTCTCTCAAATCTGCAACTTCCTGGTGATGCTTGTCACTTTCCTGCTTCAAGCGTGACAATCTTTGGTCTCCATCTAATCTATCCTTCTCTAGAGTTTGCACCTAAAATTTTAAAAAATAAATAAATAAAAATGTACCTATTAATCATGATTTTTACAGGGCTCAGAGGGAGAGAGTATGCTTGAAATAAAATACATTGGCAATACCTTCAAAGACAACTGATTATTCTCGCTAATAAGAGCTTGCTGTTTGGCTTTTAAGGAGTCTACCTCTGCCTGCATCTGCTTCAATGTGACTTCAGTATCGGCTCTTCCATGCCTCTCCAAAATAAGTTTCGCATGCTGTTCACGTAGTTGATGGTCTAAAAAATAATAATAGCAGACATACTTGAACTAGATTGACTCAAGAAGCAGAACAGGTTTAGATTATAAGCCTGAGATCCTTACCAAGTGATACAGCTTTGTTTTCTTCAGAGACTTGAAATGACTTGATGGCATTTTGAGCGTCCTTATGAGACTGTTCAGCTTCTAATCTAGCTTCTTCTAGCTTTCTGATAAGATCTGTAATTCTTTGTTCAGCTTCCTGTGCACAACAAAAACAACAACAAAAAAAAATCATTCACGATTCAATTTCATCTTTACAAATGAAAAGTTTCAACTTTACTCACCTTTTTGCTCTCAGATTCCATTTTTAATTTATTCTGAGTCCACTTCAAATCCTCTTTTAGTCTCTGATTCTCTCTGTTCACAATGCTAAACTCTTGTCCCTAAAAGATTGCAGAAAAATGAACAGTCAAGAGGGTTCAGAAAATGGGTGAGTACGTAAACAAGTAGTACTAAGAGAGAATACACACTTTTGTTTCCAGTGCATTGTTTGCCTTTTCTTTCTCAGATTGCACTGTTTTCAATCGATCTGAAAGCAGATCCCTAGCTTTATTAGCTTCTCTCAATCGCCGTTCTGCAAGTTCCAGATCTTTTCTTACAGTGATTACAGATTTTTCGCTCATAGCATATTTAACAACCATTCCCTCCTTGTCTTTGTTCGCTGCTTCGTAGAGCTGGGTTTTCTGCAACATAGGTCCTCATGATTCTCAGTGATCAACTTGAAACAACATGTATGGTTGCATGAAGAAATATTATGATAACTAATTGTTATAATAATCATAATTACTTTCTCTAAGTCAGTTTTGAGTTGGGTAATGGTTTGAGTTGCAGTACTTTCTTGAAGCTCCAAACGAGATCTTTCATAAGCAAGCGCACGCTCAAGTCCTTGAACTTCTGTGTAATGATCATCTCTAAACTTCTCAGAGGCAAGTTTAAATCTTCAAAAATTTAAAAAACAAATCAATTGAAAACCAAACTTAAAAAAAAGTGGAAAACACAGAGGAAAAAACAACAACGTACTTGGACAGTTGATATTGCAGACTTTGTATGAACTCTGCAAGTGTCAGGTGTGATTCATGCGCTGGGGAATCTTCTTCAGCAGGAGTATCAATACCATTCACACCATTTTCTTTTTGCTTTTTAATGCCAAAGCCCAGACTTGTGAGAACCTTGTTTAATTCTAACAGAATGCATTTCTCAACTTCACTATTGTGAAGAGGACTTGTTTCTTCTGAGCTTGGCACCGACAGAGATGTTGAGGAGCAAGGTGTCACTTGGCAAAGGTCACTCTCTACTGAGGTCCTGGAAATATCCTCAGCACTTGCATCATTTCGCTCAAAAGTTAGTTCAAAACCATCATTCTGGTTATTAATCTTTTCATCAGAAAATGTCTGATCTCCTGTGCTATCTGATACACTGGAATTATCAGTTTCAGGCACTTCTTTGTTTGACAAACTCGGCTCGGTAGATATTTCCAACTTCGGAAGGGGCATGCAATTCTCTGTAGTGATTGGATGATCTAGAGCTGGGATCAAGTCATTTAAGATGTCTCCCTTAGCTCTAACAGAGCCATTGATTTCTGATGGTTTGTCATTCAGCGTGTCAAATTTTATGTCTTGGGATAAGGCACATGCGATAGGAGACGATGAAGGAGGTGGTGTTTCTTCGTTGCCCTCACATTTTTCAGCATTTGATTGCACCATTTTGGTATGATCTTTGTGTGTCTTATTGAGATCACAGCTTTTTTCTCCCAAGCTCACATCTATGAAGTGAGGAGTACTTTCTAATTCTTCCATGATTTACTAACTGCAAAATTACCCTGTACAAGGAAATAAAGGGAGCATACATTATAACGTAGATAGGATGAGCCTCCTCTGAACTTGAAGATGTCATGAGGTTCTTTTAGAATAAATGAAGTATCAAAATGAGAAGGCCGTTCAAGGATTCTCACCTTTCAGTAGACAGAGATCTGTATTGTTGATGCAAACAGTGGCAATGATCAAGCCAGCAAGTTTTCATACAATCAATCACTGCAAATACCAACTGCTGATGGCTAGTAGTCGATGGTGCCATTTTATCGTTGGCATGACAGTAATAGGTGTAAGCACATTAACTGTCAAGCTGTTAACATTTGACACAAATGTCAAATAACACCTTAACCTGTACTGTGACGTATCGCGTTTCTGACCTATATATAAAGAGGTTAGTTATTTCTTGAGGGATTGGATACATTTATCCAGGTTGAAGCACGAGTTTGACACAAGTACTGAACACTGGTAATCTGACATATAATTGGTTCAAACTCATTCAAATTGTGTTTATGAAAGTAAGGTGCTTTACCAGAGGGAAGAAGGGGAGGAATGCTGCTGTTCCGGTCGCAGCATAACAAACAGACGACATATTCGTTTTAAACATTAGGGCCACTGTTGGTCACCATATTGACTGGAAGTGCTAAAAAGACATTGTTCATGAGCATAAACCACATTCTCCTGATGATTAAATGCCTTGTATTTCCCGAACAAAGACTTCCAGCTGTCCCTTAACCTATCTGTCGTCTGCTTGTTGTGGTGACCGAACGGAAACCCTTCTTCATCTTCTTCTTCATCCTAGAGAAAAAAATAAACAAAACAAAAAAAACAACCCAAAAAAAAAGTCATGAGTGTGTTGTTACAAGTTCATTGTTTGTAGGTACATGTTCAAGTTGCGTTCGCGTTGTTCGGCCTAAATCATATATACTGCGATGACAACCGAGAAACCTAATTGGAACCAACACGATTTGAGGAAATATGATTTTCCTCTGGATGACATTCCTAGGCTGAATTGTATGGACCCACAAGTAGATGAACTTATTAGACTGAAGGTTAGTGTTGTCCTTTAATTGTTATTTTTAAAATGTCTGTCGGTTCATGATTTTATTCTACCCCTTGAATTTTAAATCATTAGCTTGAAATTGCTGATTGTGAATCTGAGCGCTGAATCATTTTTCCCGGTGTCTTACAGAAACCAGTAGTGTTGACGGGATCTAATCTCGTTGGTGCTGCATCTAAATGGAATCTAGACTACTTAGAAGAAAACATGGGCAATGGAGATTTTACCATATTTGTGAGCGATAGGAACCAATTTAAGTTTTTCGATGAAAAGAAACTTGCGGAGATTGCGTCTGTAACTGGAGCTCATGTAAAGGACAGATCGAAGAAGGAGTATGAGAGACCTGCGAAAAGCACTACAATGAAAATTCGAGAGTTTGCCAGACGGGTTAAAGAGTGGAAAGACGGCGATGAGAGGTAAGAAAAACCTTTTAATTTACGGGAAGTAAAAAGTTGAACCAGTTGGTCTTACACATTATCAAGAATGTCAATGTCAATCGAATTCATGAACCTCTGACAGGATGTATCTTCAGCAAGCCTTAAACAGCACTTCTGGAGCTGGTGTGGTTCAAGATTTCATTCGGTTCCGCTGGGATTGGGTGACAGTTAAACAGAAGCTGCATAATTGGGGAAAACTTACCTATAATTTGCTTCTCATTGGTTTGGAAGGTTACAACAAGCATTTACCTATCTTACTCATGTGTTTGTTAGTCTTGTCACTTGTTTTCATGGTACCTTGGTTTATTTCTTTACCAGGCAATGTGACCCCCTGTCATTATGATGAGCAGGAGAACCTCTTTGCCCAAATACACGGCCACAAAAGATGCATTCTCTTTCCTCCGGAACAGTTTGAATGTTTGTACCCTCATCCTGTTTGGCATCCACATGATCGCCAAAGTCAGGTACTGCACTGGCTGGAATTATACACCTTTATCTCATGTAACTTTTAAAAAAAAATTATGCACAAAGTTACACCCATGGGCATTTTAATTTTCAGGTTGATTTAACTGACATAGATTACAGTCGATTTCCAAAGGCTCAAAATTTGCATGGAGTTGAAACCGTTGTTGGTCCAGGAGATGTACTCTACATTCCAATCTACTGGTGGCATCACATAGAGTCTGTGAAACCTGAAAAGTATTCAGTGTCTTTAAACTTTTGGTACAAGGTAATTATGTTCTCAATCTCATTTTGGAAAAAAAGTGTGTGGAGAACATTTAAGTTTGCATTCATCCCTTTTATTTTCGTTCTCTCTTTCAGGCAGGTCCTGTTGGCCAGGTGGAATATCCTATAAAGGGCTATCAGAAGGTTGCAATCATGCGAAATGTTGAGAAAATGCTTGCGGAAGCAATGCAAGATCCTGAAGAGGTGGGGACTCTGTTAAGGACCATGGTCAATGGTCGTTTTTAGTTTTGACATTGAGCTTTCTTGTTTGTTGTTTTTGTTGTTGCATTCATCTGTACTGTAATCAATATTGAAGACTGCACAGGAAAATGGTTTGACGTGTGATGAAATTTTAAAACCATCTGTTAAGTTGGGTTTAGCTGTTGTCCTCATCTATTGTCTCAAGAGATTTGCACTAGTCCACATTGAAAACATTGGTTTAAGCATAATCAGAGATAAATTAATGAATTCTACCTTACATGTATTGAGTTGACCCCTATTTTTAGGGTACTGTACTTAATTACTAGATCCTGTTAGGTATTTTTGTACACTATTTTTCTCTTTTAGTCTATTATTTTAAGTACTATTTTTACAGTCTGTGATAAAATATTTCCTGCTTGTGTATTGTATTTGTCATATGTCTATTTATTTTATTTCACAATGGGCACTTGTTTTCATGCACCATTAGTGGAAAATGGATTGACCTGTATGCTACTCTGTGTGGAAGGGATCTTTTCTTGTTAACCCTTTCATGTAGTTTTGTGCAGCAGGGTCATTTTCTTTGAAACTGATGCTACATGTCTGTGTAAGATGTCTTATGTGCAGCCAGGAGTTTTAAAATGAGTTGATGGCCATGATCACATTATTGCTTCATTTATAGATCCCTTTCTGTAGCTATGAGAATAGAGAGCTCTGATGAGCAAGAGGTACACTCAAACAAGATACATAAGTTAGTGCAGCTTTATTTAGGTAAACATAGCCTAAATGAGCTAAAGATCGTGCCTAATAAAATTTCAATAAGAAACTTAAATGAAAATCAAATTAAATGTACATTGTCATTTGCGGAATCTCTTTCATTTTCTTTAGTACTTTTAAAGTGGTAAAAGAAATTGGGCAGGGGGGCAAGGATTAAGATGCGAAAGCTAACTTGATACATAAATAAATAACATTACAGTACTATGGGGAAAGTAGGCTTGATAGCTTGTGCATGCAAACCCTCTCAGTTCATCAAAATTCTTGTCTACTTCACATTTAAAATATCTAGTGGGATTGAACCTTCAAATACCACCTGAACATGTAAAGGATGAAACTATTTATTGCCTCTATAAAAATGTATAAATTTCATAAAAAGCATAATTTAACACGGGTAAAAGCATTGCTTCCATTAAACACATCAAGCTGAACTAGATACAGCAATAAGAACAAAAAGTAAGACCCTCATTTCAGACTTGATACAAACATTCATCACAATTGAAAGAAATAGTCTAGATGACTAACACTCATGCACTGTTGCACAAGACTGAAACCAAGCAATGGAGAAGAAATAACATTAGGAAAAACTATAGTACTTAATAAATCAGTACCTATCACTAGCAGATTCCATTTATGAGTTGATTTAAAAAATACATCACATATGATAACATTAAACATTTAAACTAGAACAGAAGCCCACATGGTAAGTGTCGAGCAGTTACAGTGAAATCATAACGTAAAAAAATAGGAGAATCATTACTTAACTGGTCCTAAAAAAAAAAATAGAACAGTCTGCTACACTAACTAAATTGATTGAAGAATTTTAAAACCATCTAGGCATTAAAATAGAATTAGCACAAGACATTTTCAGTAAAAATAAAAGTGGAGGAAAATAATACATGGACTACTCTCAGTGAGTACAGATTTCATTGCATTTCTCATGTCTCTAATTAGGAAACAAACTTTCAATGATTTCATTCAATTCAATTTCATTATTGTATAGGGTAGAAAAAATTCATAAGCAGCAAGAGATTCATTCATGGCTTATCCATACAGTTCTAACTGCATGAAAGAACATACACAATTCATACACATTTTGAACGAAACTACATCAGCACTTAGGCTAATATGTACAACCTTCAATTAAAATAAAAATGTATGCAAGGTTTGTTTAACACATTACCCTTATTTGGTCTAGCAAATTTGAAAATTTAAAGATCACAGCACGTTTTTGTAGACGTGATTACACACACCTTCTGCACGCAATTCAGGAGCATTTCATATCATTTATCTCCCATAAAAGCTATGTTCTCATAACTGTTCACAGCAGCAGAATATCTGAACGCACAAGGCACAACAAAATACACTGAAACAGTCAACAGTTAACAACTGCCTCAGACAGAATGAACAAAGCTATACTTCGCGGGTCAAAAAGCACCCATTTCATTTTCCATGAATGGAAAGCAAGGCAGAAAAGTACAGGCGGCCATGCCCAGCAATGCTGTTTGCTGTACTATAGTCCATTACCAAGCTCACAAAGCAGGTACTGCCTATGCACTTGTTTCCAGGTGGCCTGTCCTCAAGGGAGTAACTGACCAAAAGGCTAAGAAATTTCAATCACATCAAAATTCTTACCGAAGCACCACTGACCAAAATAATACAGTTTTAATGATTGTGCTGAGAGAGTCCGGAAGACATTTAGTGATAAATTAAGTATCTCAGAAATATTTCTGTAGCACCTAATGTCAGTGGCCAATTAAAGAAATCATTTGACGAAAGCTCATGATAGTCCTTAAAGCAACAAGAGGCAGTTAAAAGAACAGTCTTTGTTCCATTGCAAGGAACTTATGGACAAGTAAGATTTAAACCAAACAAAGAACTTACATGCAAAATCAGTGTTAAGCAAAGTTGTATAAATTTCATTTAGAACCTCATGACAAAATTTTGGACGGACTGACAATATTTAGGTTTGGATGAGAATCCATGATGAAATTTTAACAATAAGATCAAAACATTTTACCTCTTCACTTAGCCAAGTACACACCATCTGAGGAACAACTTCACACTTTCACACATTTTATTTGTTCTTGAAAAATGAAGAAAACTTTCTGCGATTAAATCACTTTGCTTCACAGCACAATAATCACTGTTCATTTCACCAATAGATTAGGTTCGCCAGGCACACATTCTGGCCACAGAGCTCCATAATTTTACCATTGGCTCCTTATATTTATTTCATGTCTGTTCTTTCTTGAGCATTGTGCGGAGAGAAGAGATTTCTAACTGTTTCTGTTTGGAGGCTTGTGCAGAAATCTGCGAGGCCATGGCAACGGCCAGTCGTGCTGGCGAGGGACCTTGACACCAACATTCCCTTCAAAATATCTGAATATTGGAAACCACCAAGCACGAGCCAAGAAGTTGTGAGGTCCAGGTTTCTGAAACAAAAATGGGGCATCAATATGAAAGCATATCAATATCAAATTGATATTAAGAGGGAGTGCACAAATTGATGAGGTGGAAAAATTACCTTTAAAGACGAATTATTAGCAAGAGTATGATAAATCCAAAATGTTCTTGTAGTGACAAAGTAGGCAATTAGTATGTCGATGGTATAGTGTCCTCTTGCAAGTAAGACCATGAAGACTGCAGTCGTGGATGCTATGCAAGAGAGCCATGACAGTAACTGGAAGATTCGTTTTGGTGAATCCGGAGAGTCTGTGGCACATAAGGGTCAAGATAAGAAGCTTAAAAAAACCCAACAATTTTGCACTGCACTAGAAATTCCATCTATCACTTTACTCACACTCGTTGATTAGAAGATAACAGATGGTGAGCATAACAGTGTGACCACTGTAAATAAAATCTCCACAGTATGTTTGCTTCCCATTAATGGTCAGGCCAAAACCAGACATGAGTTGCCAGACTCTAGTAGTAAGCAGCCAAGGGGTTGTCTCATTTGCTTTTGGAGAGCAATAATAAGTAGGGTCTGACATGGGCAGTACCGTAACAAACATTGTTACAGAACGCATCAGGTACAGTAAGGACATCATAAGGAACAGTCTCCTAAACACAATGAACCTGAAATAGATAACAACTGCTGAGAAAATGTCTCATTGTCTTGAAAGCCTCAATTACAATATAGATAGCTTACCTATGTTTGTGAAATAACAATACAAGGAAAGTGACGTTTGTCGACACCACAATAATAATTTCAGAGACTGTAAGTGCCCATGGAACTTTTGGGAAAAGTTCAAAGAATATGTCAGGTAAGGGACCATAAGTTTTTTTGTCTGGAACGCGTTCATGCACCAAAGACAGAGACGCTGTTGCCATAATAAAACCAAATACTAAACAGAAAAATGCTGAAACAAGGTAACTAAATTAGTTCTGTGGACTTTTCAATATTTCAATACTTGACAGAAGTGCATGTAAATGTAATGGGTACTGGACTGAAACATGTGATAACAATTCCATTCACTCACCCATAAGTGTTTTTAACTTCTCCTTTGGATACCTCTGTTCTTCTCTCTCTGCTTTTGGGATACTTATTATCACAGCCCCATTGACTTTGCCACCAGGTCGACCATCGTCTTCACTGTGGTCATCTCTATCCTCTTCGTACTCTACCGTGATGTGATTCCCATTCTGGAAAAACCAAAAACACAATCAGAGCCTGAGGCGAAACAAACTCGACACAACAAAATAGACCAAAATCGAGGACATACCTTGGTGGGAAGAGGGAGCAGGGGCTGCCTCTGGATGAGATCCGTGTCACTCATGCTGGAAGCGGAGGCCTGCTGGTTGTGCAACGGAGACAGGGGAAGTGCGCCGGCACTGCCAAGGCTGCCCAGGCTGCACCCTCTCAGCGGCAACGGCTTGTCGTGGTCGTCTTCGTCGAGCTTGCTGTTGCTGCCACTGTTTTGCCGCTCAAAGCTGCCATAGTCATTGTGGCTGATGGCATTCTTGGGATCCCAGACCATCCTGCGGGCAGAAAGCATGTCTTTAAAAGTCGAACCATCATTTTCCCGCTTCGAACAATGACAGAGTCCCCACGTGGCCCCAGCCCGAGCCCGATGCGGGCGTGCCGTGGCGTACCGTGCATCGCACACGTCATCCTGAACTCATTATGTCACTTAAAGTCCTTGGCCGCGCTAGGCTGGTACCGCTGGCGCGCTAGCGCCAGGCCGGCCGGCCAGGCATGCTCGCCCCGCCACATCTTCAATTGGCCGGTCAATTTGCCAGGCCAGAGCAATACCGTACATCAGCCCGTCAAAAGCGAGAGGAGAGCACACGCTCATCGGCCGGCCACCACACTGCGAGATGGACCGCCCTGGCCGAGTTGGTTCATCCCCAGGGCGTGAGACAAACTCGCCGCACCCTTCCTCTCTCTCGCACCGCCACGAGTGCGAGAGAGACAGACGGTCATTCCCTGCGGCTTCCGTCGTCAGTGCGGGCGGATTCCGCGCGAAACGGGGCGAGACATCGAAGCATCCCGAACACGCTGCCGAGGCGGGCGGAGGGGAGGGGAAGGCGGTTATCAGCGGCAGACTTCTAGAGCACCACGCACACCACACTGGCAGGCTGCCGGCGACGGCCAGCCACAGCCAAATAAAGGGTATTTTTGAACCTGCGATTTAAGACAACGGGAAACAGAGGCGGGGGCGGGGGCTAAGCCAGCGGCGCGAGGGGCCGAAAAGGGGAAACGGCGGACTGGCACCGCAGCCATGGCGGCCATGGCCACTCACTGCCTGGCGGGCCTTGGCGTGCCCAGCCACACACCAGTGCACAGCCAGCGCCCGAAGTGCGCAGAAAAACAACATCAAAGCGACCGCCAGCGAGTGCCACTGCCGCTGGGGTCCCGGTGGGGTCCCGGCGCCCCATGCAGGGCCCTGCCGCCCGTGCTGGGGTGCGTTGGAACAGGCCCAACCCCCGGCCGCCTCCACGCTCATTGCATGCACAGAGTGCGACAGAGGTGGAGAGAGAGGGAGAGAGGGAGAGCACGCACGGCTATGGCGACCCATTTGGGCGCCACAAAGACCGCGGCATCCCCCCCCCTCCCCATCCCCTGCACGGATTTGACTGACTGCCCTTTCCTTTGGCGTCGCTGGCCCGCCCCGCCCCGCCCCGCCCCGCCGGCCGCGCCACCAAAAGGGGGAGACGGAGGGAACGCGAACACGCACAAGTGCAAAATGGCTTCGTGATTGATGGCTGAGTATTCACGGCGCAGTCCGGCCGGGCGGGCGAATCCCCTGACGTACCGCCCCGCCCCGCCCCGCCCCGCCCCGCCCATGGCGCCACGCCCCCTGACCCCATAACTGCCCCGAGCCTGGCTGGCGCTGGCTGGCGCTGGCCTTCCCCGCCGCCGTGCCTGGCCGTGCCCCCACCGCGCCGCGCTGCCGACGGGGCCGACGGGGAGGCGGCGGCGGCGTCCTCGGGGGACTCGAGGACGCGCCAGGACGCGCGCACCGGGAGCAGCCTTCAGCCTTTCACGGCCACCGCCAGCCCCACTCTCTGTCGCACTCAGGGCGCCTGCCGCGAGGGTGCGAGAGAGAGGGAAGCCCCGCCTTCAGAGTCCTGGTACGGTCACGTAACTGCGTGGCCGCGTAGCCGCGTAGGCACGGCCGGGCAGGGCAGGGAAAGGAGTCGACGTGGGCCGGTCGCTCTGTCTCTCTCGCACTCGTGGGGCGTGTCGTATAAGCGCGAGAGAGACAGAGCGACTCTCTGAATCAGTCTGCCGCCGCGCTGTCTCACGCAGGCGGAAAAAGGGACACCAGCCTAGCGGGGCCCGCGGGGCCTAGTCAGTCGAGGGCCACTTGTCGATAAGCCTCCGCGTGTGTGCGTGCGTGTGACTCGGTACCCGCGAACTCGGCCCGGCCGGCACACTGGCACCGCGCCCTAACCCAGAACACTCTTAGGACTCGCGTACCCGTGCAGGCCTGCTGCTGCGGGGTCGCCTCGCCACCGAGCTCCGCGTCGTCCACGCCGTCTGGCCGCGCGCCAAGCACGCCGTCGTCTCGAGAGCGCCACGTCACGCCGCTGTCTGGTCCAGCCCGCGGTCCCCGGTCCGCGGCGCCCCCGACATGAGGGGCATCCTCTCCAATCAAAGAATCAGAGGGTTGCTGACCCTGCGGGGGGGGGGGGGGGCAGCATCATCGGGTCGGGAGCAAGTGTGACTGACGCCTGCACTGCGCACTGCCGGCACCGCCACGGCGTCCTTCACGTCCTTCACGCCGCGTCGCCACGCCGCCGCACGAACAATGGGCGTAGCGCGTAGCGGTGGACGTCATCGCCGTGCCTGGCCGAGCCCCGCCGAGCCCCCACGAGGGGCCGAACGGCCAAACGGGGGCAAAGTAACGACGGGATGCGGGCGACGACCTCACACCAGACTCATTCCGTCTATCTCTCTCCCACTCATGGGGCGTCCCGCGTGGTGGCGAGAGAGACAGAGCGACGGAATGAGTCCTGCAGAGAGGGCAGGGCCCGGTGCGGGCCACGACGCCGAACGGCAAAGACCGCCGTCGAGCAAGAGTTGCCGCTTGCCATCCCCCTTGCGGGCCTTGCGGGCCGGGGGAGCGGACCGAGTAACCGAGCCAGCCGCTAAATAAACAAGCAGACAGCCTCTAGCATATTAAAAGCCCATCCCGTACAGCGACAGACAGCTTGGCAGTGGACTCCCCCCGCGCGGCGCCGCTGGAGAGCGTCGTGGAAACCAAACCCACACGACGTCGAGGTCACTGCGTACCTACTTGTAGGCGAGCGCGGCCGGCGCGGCCATCGGCCTTCAAAAGCCCCGCGGCTCGCGACGCGGGGGCCCCTCCACGGCGCCCCCACCGGCGTGTCCGCTTCGCCCGGCCGTGTACACCCAAACAAAGACGCGAGTGCGCGCCCCTGGGCGCCCGGGCCCCTGGCTGGTGCCCCCACCGGCCGAATCAAGCATCGGCGCGGCGATGACCGCCCCGCCCCGCCCAGTACGTAGCAGTACAGGCGCGGCGCGCCAAAGACGCCGACCGACCGACGACCGGCCACGCCGACGACGCAGACAGCAAATCAATACAAAACAACCCCCTCTCTCTTCCTCTCCCTTCCCCCGCGGCGGGGCGGGGCGGGGCGGGGCATTCGCAGCGCCTTTCCTTGCTTCCAAACGCCGCCATTAAACTCTTATCGCCGCTGCATCTTTTACCGCCACCGCGGGGCGGGGCGGGGCGGGGCGGGGCGGACTGTCGCGTCGCGAGAAGGGCCAGGCCGACGAAGAGGACGACGGCCTCGCCGCCCTCGACAGGAAACTGCAGCAACAGTCGCGCTGCTCCTCTCCAAGCAGCCTCTCTCCCACCACCGCGCCGCGCCGCCAGCAACCTGACCACCGCAAGACGCGAGGCCGCGAGGCGCGAATGAGGACATGACGAAGTGCGTGGTGCCCGTCCCTTCCTACACACTCCTCTCCGTAACGAACCCGGCGTTTCGCCGTCCTCCAAGGGAGGTTTGAGGTTCGGCTCCGAAGACGAACGACTTTTATTTTTTTTCGGACGGCGTCGGTACTTTAGGCGGGCCGCGGCCGCCACGCTCGAGCGGCGGTGCCGGCGCCAGGGCCTCCAAGACCTTGGCGAGGAGCGGCAGGGGCGCCTGCCGAGGCGCGCGGAATCTGGGTTACGCAACACCAGGAGTGCCACGGACGGCCAGGCCGCCACGCCGCGTCGGAGCGGAGATAACTGCACTGCACAGCAGCCAAACATCCAACCTGCGTATGAGGCCCGACTCCGCCACTGTAGGAGTAAGCCGGCACACTCTAGGACTCGAGGCACGCGCTCTCAAGCGTTCCCGCTTTCCCAATCCACTACTATCACCCTCTCTCTGTCTCTCTCTCCCCGGCATGACTCATTCATCCCCGCGCGGCCGTGACAACAACCGCCGTGACGTCACTCACGGAAAACGGACAGAAATAATGCAAAAAGACAAAGGCTCCGTCCGGCCGGCCGGCCGTCCTGGGATCGAAATAAGCCTCGCGACCCGTCAGGCCGTATGCTAAACGAGGGCACACGCGCTGTCCCGTGGTGCGCCACTTTCTGTCTCTCTCGCACACCCACGTGGAAGTGGGAGAGAGCGACAGGACGTTGCCTGAACTTGGGGCTTTTGTCAAGTTGGCGCCGCGGCCATGCAGTCAGAGTGACGAGGAGCTCGGCGATACCAGTGTCGAAACAGGGGCCCACACCACAACAAACAGACACCTACCCCCACCACCACCACCCCCCCGCGGCCTCGCGTGGCGTGCTGCCGTCGGCTTCAAGCACTGCACATTTTCGTCGCTCTGTCTCTGCCGCACTCGCGGGGCATTCCGAAGGGGGTGCGAGAGAGGCAGAGCGACGGCTGAGCAAAGGAACTTCCCCTCCAGGCCTCGTCACGCTTGTCACAGTTGGTCACAGCGAGCCGTCCCAGTCGCCCCGGTCACACTTCTCCGTACGGTCGACACCTCATCTGCATGCGTGCGACTCGACTCGAC